>NC_056731.1:80994940-81254940 GCF_019279795.1 Protopterus annectens
GTTGGTATATTCATACATACCTGTGAGTAGTCCACATTGACATATGGGACACTAACTGCAAACACTGACATCCACCGGCATGTGCAATTAGACCTGAAGGAGGACAGCAGAACATCATGACCAACATGCAGTTACTGTTGTTACACAAGACACATACTGTTAACAGTACGAAATGCATTGTACACCTGTAGTACATGGTAATTCTGCTGCCTGTCAGCAGTACTCAACAATTGTAAACTACACTTATCTTCCTAGTCTGTTCACCCTGTGCATCAGACCATATGAGCATGTCCCTGCACCAATTTTGTAGATGTCAGGGGTGTGGCACAGGAATCATCTTATGCACAGGGTGAAAAGGTTTGCCAGAGGCCTAGGCTGCACCATTGGATGATATCATGTGTGTGGTTTAGGGCCTTTGATCTAATTGGGTGTGTGTGGATGTTATGCATGTGTGTGTTGCGGTGCCCTACATATGTTTCCAGTGTGTGCATGTATGTATGCACACAGTTCTGCCATGTGTCTGGCCTACACAGGGGTATTATTGACAGCTGCAGACTGTACAGGTAAGGTTTTATAGTTCACGGTGTCCGGCCACAGACATGTGACCTGTGCCTGCCAAGGGTTGCACGGGCACTACCAGGCAGAGGTGCAGATTGGGTACTGTCTGATGTCACTTGTCTACTGGAACCGTGTCTCTGTTGGGACCATCCCGGGCCATGTGCACGTGGCCTGCTGTGTCATGGTGTGGACAGCACAGCACCAGATTCAGTGCTGTTGCTACTGTCACTCTGGGAGCAGACATATGAGGTAGCTCATACACGTAGGCGTGAAACAGATTTTGCAGCAGGCCTACGTCCATGTCCCCGACACCTCACTCCTACCAGATGTTCCAACACAGACAGCTCACACTCGCGGATTGTCATGCCACGGTCAAGGACTCCATCCATGTCACCTAACCGTCTATACAAAGCTTCACAATCTGCTGTTGAGCATTTGCCATTGCCTGGATGATGTTGTTTAAAAGAATGGACAGCAGCCCTCTGAAGCCTCTGATCTTCTCTGTTGTGCCATTCAGCACATGCCTGTTCCTCCATTACAGCCTAAAACATGTGTCTGGTGACACCAGCTGTTGCGCTCTGTCTTGCAGGAGCATGTTGGCCAGAGATCCTCCTATAAGCAGCACTGGTCATGTGCCTGTGTGGGGCACCACCAGTCAGTTGGCTGACACCATGGTGTGCAGGCACACCTTCCATAGCCCCCACACTTTCCTGTTCCATGCTACCATGCACCAACTATCCTTCCTCTATGGCAACTGGTGATGGGGTATGTGCAGGCATGGGATCTGTGGGCGGGGATGAGGGAGATATAGCTGGAATGGCAACCAATGGCAAAGTTTCAGCCCCTAACCACTCTGCCTGTGCCTCAATCATATGTTCATCATCACTGCTAGAGTTTGTGGGGACACTAACATCAGATGTACTGCAGGAAGGCAACACACATACATCACCTGTGAGGGCACACAAGAACTGTACATTGCAATCTATACAATAGACACACACACATGCATGTGATATGACAGAAGGCATGCAACATGCATGTGATATGGCAGATGGCATGCAGCACAGACAATAATAGTAGTAGATACCATACACCCCTGGGTTGCACACAACAGCATGCATGTGTCATAGCAGACGGCATGCAAATTACACAATCATAGTAGTAGTTAGCATACATCCCTGTGTTACACCATGTAGACCAGCACAGGTTAACAGTACACCTGCCTGATGTGTGGCATATGACATTGACAATCACACGTAGTATGACATGTGATCTGCTGACGTGTGCAATGACATGCATACATGTTTAACACAATGGTGTCCTGTCAAATATACAGTGGGGTAATGGTGTCCTAATGCAGTGTTGTCTGTCCGTCCAACAGATATACTGCACATTTAGCTGATGTGCATGGCCATTGCAGGGAATCATGAGGCATCTCTGTTGCCATACAGTGTGAGTTACAGACACAGTTCATAGCCATGACTGTGTTCAGATACAACACATATATACTGTGGAATGTGACCCACGTCACTGAGGTGTATACACATGAAACCATGATGTGGAAGTTGTGACACAGGTCACTGAAGGGTATACAGATGGCACCCCTGCACATCTGCAACCATATTGCTGCTGCCTGGCAACGATGGCCAGCAATGGTGAACACGTTGGTACACTATGTCCCACATGACATCTGTGTACCACACACACACACACACACACACACACACACACACACACACACACACACATGATGAGCAAGTATGACACTGATGTCCGACACCAGCAAGGGGAATGTACTGTATCTGTGGGCTGATGTGGATACTGTACAGGTGACTGCTGTCATGTTGTGACTCCCTCAAGATGTTCAACACATCTTATGTGGTGGATTGATGTTACGCCTACACAAGATGTGCACAGGCCTGTAGGATGTCTAGTGTTCCACATCTACAATATAACTATTACACAAAGGCCATAGTTGGACCATGTGTAGCCATTGTACGACAGGGTGTACACACAAGAACATCATGTCTACTGTGTGTGTGTTTCTCCATGTTTCTGGCCATCCTCCATGGCCATGTGTGTACATGTGTTGGCCAAATTATTGTGACGGGCATCTATTTCACATGTTTGTGCTGTCCCATATGGCATACACCCATAGATGTCATATGCTCCACTGACGACAGGGTTATGCAGACAAAGAGTGGTATGTGGGATATTTTTTCAGTTTAGGTAGGCAGTGTTGCAGCCAGGCCACTAGATGTTATGGACATGTCAAGATAGCACATCACATTGTGTGACATTCATAGCAGGGCTATGATCCACACCAGTGAATCATGTGGGCTGGCCATACTCCAGCCCACTGTGTAGTACTGTTTGTATTCCCCACATGTGTAATTCTGATCTGTAGTACATGGCCCTACAGTGAACAAGACCTCCACCATTGTATGCACAGCTGTCCACACATCTGGCAATGACAGTTTGTGAGGATTCATGTCGGTGAGATGATTCTCACAGTTTGCAAGTGTTGCACATGGGTAGGCATTGTGATGCATTGCAGGTCCGACTTGTATATTGTGACAGGATCATACATTATGTGTACATGTTGTAAATGGCCACATGGTAGATAGATCGGTGCATTACAATTCCTGATAAATAATAACAGTCTCACCTGCAACGGGCTGCTGTCACAGCGGAACGCCAGAGATACCTAAATAGGAGTAACACAGCAGTATGAGCATTATCTACACCTGTATGATGGCTACAGGGTGCAATGTGCATGTTAACACATACACCAGTACATTAGACTATACTATGGTGTATGCACATGTGTGCATAAACAGAGTAGCATACTATAGTATGCGGCATGTGTGTATACATGCCTTGCATATGATGTTACATTACGTATTGTACAGTGCCACATGCAACTATATGGAATATAGTTGTTGTAGGTGTAGTACTGACTTACCAGGCAACTTCAGGCTCAGTGGTTGAGAGACACCCACCTCCACAATATCGGCTAAGGCTTGTGGATGTGGTTCTGCAGGTGTCCCCAGGCTGGCCAGTAGCTCCTCGGTTCATGTGAGTGGGGGCTGGGTTGGTGGTCCAACACCTGTTGCACCTTGTTTCCTGGCGATTGCATTTGCATGCTGTTTCGCCCATCTAATGAGGTCTGTACAGTGTCTGCACACCTGCTGGTATGTGCGGTTGTAGCCACCCACATCATTAACCCTCCTGCAAAGTTCCATCCACAGGACTTCCCACTGCTGTGCATCCTGTGGCACATGGCTGAACAGGATATTATGATTGTCAAGTAGGTATGGGATCAGGGACTCATCCTCCAAGCAGGTAAAGGGGGATAGTCTTGCACGTGGCATACCTGGAAGACATAATGATGGAGAAAGGTCACAGTAACTCACAGAGACATACAGAGCTATAGCTGAACATACATGTGTATCGCATTTATTACGTTTAAATAGTTGTATTTGCAAACCTACATGACACTGACGTGTTTGTGTCACACACATGTGACACTCAATGGTGAGTGGATATTATCACCATATATGTGTGTGTGTCACCTGATTACATTGCTCATACTCCATGTGGATGCTGTCTTGATGTGGGCATGTCTGTTTGCCTGTACTGGTATTCCTGCCTATCAGCACATGGCTGGATATGTCCACATTAATGCAGTCAACCTTGATGCTGTGTATATGTCCCATATAAAGACTTACACTGCCTTAACAGACATGACCTGTGAACCTGCAGACTTGCTCACATAAGGTTTTACATGTATGTGTTCTGCCATATACATCTACACGGCACTGTACAGTAATTCAACATCCTGCCATGTATCACCTGTGTTGCACATGTGATACACATGGGACACTGGCTAGCCAGATGGTATTTGCAGGGATGGATATCAACTATAGCATGTACAGTCAAAGTCAACTAGTAGGCTATATGCCATGGGCCATGTATGTATCTAGGCTGAAAGGTTACCTGGCAGTAGCTGACAGGCAGGTATCTGGGGCCAGGTGGAGCAGTGCCACATTACTGATCCACAGGGTTAATGGTACATTTACCATGCGGTCATCACACCATGTCTGAGAGGGGAGCGATGTGCATCTTTGATGGACAGGAATGCATAGTATGGCAGGACTATGTGGTTCTGCAGGAGTCCCCAGGTTGGTCAGTAGCTCCTCGGTATGTGTGAGTGGGGACTGGGTTGGTGGTCCACCATGTGGAAGGTGGATGTCCATGAAGTATGTGTTTGAGATCAGGATGTATATGTGTAGTATGTCCAACATCACTGGGTTGGACATGGATTTATTCAGGGTACGCATCATGCTACATAGTGGAGATGGGGAATGGGAATGCTGGTGTAGGCCATCTGCACATGTCCAATACCCCTTAAAGGAAATATGTGATCTGAAATGGGTCACTTGATTTTTGTGTATGGCTGGACAATGACCTCTAAATCCATGGATGGCACCCTGTCATTATTAGGGTTGCCACATATGACTACCTGACAGGTGTGGTGATGAAGCTATCACAGGAAAGACAACTGCCCAGCTGCATCCCTTACACACAAGTGTCCATTATGTTGACCACTGCCTAGGTGGTAGTTCATGGGTACAGGGTTATTAACATAGGGGTGACAATGCAATATGTAGCTGTCAGATTTTGGCCATATGTCACACACACCTCACACACAAAGCCCCTTCTGTATGTTGTCCACAACACTCCTGAGTCGGCTATTGCTCCTAGGTCATAGTCATTTGCATACTTCAATAGGCAGACACCTTCTGTTTGTCTTTGAGGTATGGACTACAATGAGGGGGAATACAGTTCTTTAACCCTGACTTACTGTAACTGCCACTGGTGTTATGAGCATGTATTATTCAGACACCTCCTGTGACATAGGAATGTACATCTAGTATACGGAGTGTAGGTGGTACACAGTATGGGTGATGATGTCCTATGACCTGGCGAGGTTATGATATGCAGTGTGAAATCAACCTCACTGTCATCTACATCTGTACTGCTTACATCAATTATTTGATCAAGGTTCATGGCCTTCCAGACCAGACTCAGCAGGGTAGTAGTGCAGTACTTCCCATTATCAGTGGTGTCTCCCCCTTTGTGGGTTGTGATACCTGTTGGTGTGCACCATTCAGTGTGTACACAGCCTGACATGGAGCTATGTTTTACATGATGTGTACGTGGAGAGCATCTTGTTGTGCCCTATGTGTATGATACAACCTGTGATGTGGACAGGTCCCATGCAGCCTGAGTGCAGCTTGTACCTGCATAGTTGTGGGTACAGGGGCCCTGTGGTGTACATGGATATATGATCATGTACCTGTAGGGGGGGTGTGTTTATGTTATCCAAGACCCTATCTGGATTGCTTATTCATGCTCAGCACTTGTTCAGAACTTGTAAGCACTATGTAAGCTACTAATTACTATAGCACTCAAACTTCCTCATTACCTAGAGGTAAACAGGTTTTGTACATACTTTTCTCACTTGCTTAGAGTAAAATAGCTCTTATACTCACTTTTCTCACTTATCTAGGGGAAAGTATATCTATATTCAGGCATGTCCAAGAGTCAACTGCCAGTGTACTCTCCTGTCTATATGATAAATCTGGACATCTTGAGGCAATGTACACATTGCCTCATGTAAACAGACAAGCCTCTCCGCCTACCACCCAACACTACAACCTGTGAGAGACGCACTTATCTGGCCAAACTGGAGGTAAAGCTCTCTCCAACCAAGCCTGACCCTGACAGTCATGTGCAGAAGGTAAACATTCGCACTACACCACACTCATCACATAGTCTCACTGAATCTACCCCACCATTAACTGAGAAAACAACTCGTGTACCAACTCATTAGCACAACGCTTTCTGGAATTCATAAACACCAACGCCCTGGATCACCATATTCATACACCCACCAGGGGCAACAATATCCTAGACCTAGGCATTACCAACATGAGTGACTGGTGCTCCACACGTGAAGTCAACTCCTCGTTGGTCCGATCCAACCATGAGCTGAACACCATTGATATCCACATCCCAACCCCACCCCCCATTAAGGGAACTACAGTATAATATGTCTACAAAGCCAACTTCATGCTTCTTAAGACAGATGTGGTGAATGTCATGACACCCATGCAGATGGACAATACTGTTACAACTGCTGAATCCTACACAAATGCACTCTATATGCACTTACACGAGTGCATGGATTGTGCTATCCCAAACAGAACCAAGATGCTATACTCCTAATTAAGGTAACCAATCTGGTGGTCTCCTGCCATAAATAAACTGTACTACAGGAGGAAGACACTGTTGCAAATGAGAGTACAATCCCATGCATGGAGGAGCTCCCTGGTCAGCATCAGTAAGAAGGTGGGATCGCTTATAAGATCCTCCAAAGCTAGCTACGAAAACAAAACCACCACTAATTCCAACAACAACCACAAAGCATTCTATAGCTATGTCACATATCTCGATGTCAACACCCAGATCTGCTCTGAGTTACAGCATAAAGGCACGAACATTACAGAACCAACTGATATTGCCAACATCCTGGCAGATAGGTTCAGTGCTACCTCCCCCCGCTCTCAAAGCTGCACACTCTAAAGCCAATATCACAGCATCCATGGGACCAGACAACATCCCAGGCTGCGTTTTACATGAACTTCAGAATGTACTGGCTTCCCACCTACGCACCATGTTCAATAATAGCCTCGCATTGGGCTTAGTGCCCCCTGAATGGCACACAGCAACAGTTATCCCACTCCAAAAAGGTGGCGCCACAACAGACCATGGGACCTATTGCCCTATAGGCCTGACTAGCCTGGTCTGCAAGGCTATGGAGCACATTATGGATCTCAGTCACAGAGACATTGGGTACCTCCAAACCTTTGACCCCTCCCAGTTTGGCATTGTTAAGGGCAGACCATGCCTCCTAAACCTGGCGGACTTCTTAGAGACAGTTACCAAGACATTAGATGAGGGTAAGGAGGTCCACTCAGCCTACCTAGATCTCTCAAAGACTTTCAACACCATTCCTCATTCTGGTATAATCAACATACCCATCCACCTAAACATTAACCCCTATGTCATGTGATGGTTTGCAAAGTGTCTCATGGACAGAACCCACATAGTGGGAGTTGCATACCCTAGGTCTGACTGTATACCAGTTACAAGTGGCGTCCCCCAGGGCTCAGTCCTAGGACCCCTCATGTTCGGTATCTAATTCTCTGATGTACAGACAAGCACAGGAGGGCTTTGGCTGAAAAGGTTTGCAGATGACTGCAAACTAGGGGACATAATTGTTTCCCCAGTTGTTACAGGCACCCACTGGTTGCACTGAGATGGGTGCCTGGTGTCAATATCATGGCCTCAAGCTGAATGCCTAAAAGTGCATAGTCATCCCCTTTGGATATAACTAATTACCCGCGGACTACCACATAGGTGCTAGTCCCCTAGATACAGAAAAGGTAATAAGGGATCTGGGAACCCCAGTAGATAGCAATCTCTCTTTCGATACCCATAATGACAAGGTGGTTAGAATATCCTTCTACATGACCCCCCCTAATCTCTAATGGGTTTGCATCCAGATCAAAGGAGGCCATTGTGCATCTCTACTCATGACGTATTAGATCCATTAAAGGATACAACACCCCATTTGGGATATAATTTACAAGACAACTGCAACAGCTGGGAAGACCACAACAGTACCACACCAAGAGGATTACTGACCTCAAACAGATGACCTATGCAGCCCAACCTAAGAAACTCCAGCTGTACTCGGTTGCATACCGCATACTCACAGGTGATTTCTGCTTGACATATAAGGCTCATGTCCAACCCAGTATTGCTGGATATGCTCCACCTAAACAGAGGCTCCTGAGAGCCACATGCTCTAGGGATATACACCTAACTACAACGATGACTAGGATGTGATGAACAGATAGATTCCTGACCCGGACACTCCCCATGCTTTGGAACATGATTCCAATGTACATCAGGCAGGGCCCCTCAATAGCACTCTTAAGGGAAACCTTGACATGTGGATGGGAGACAGACATGTACCCCGGGGATCACTGCAGTGGCTCTGCTGGACAGAGGCACAGGGAACTATTGGCTCTGCTGTTCAGAGGCACAGGGAACTAACCTATGGGGGTGGCGAAAGCCAACAGACTCTAGCTAGGCTTATAAATACCCTTAGTAAGATAGCCTAGTACCTACTTTTGCACTTATTATGTGTCTTATGTGCATGGATAGTTAACTAGCTCTTCCATTTTACTTTGCTATCATGTTGATAAACTGTCGTGTGACTAAAAGTCATATGTATCCTGTTATTGTGTATTGTAAATGCCAAATAGACATAACTAATGTTTGCCTAACATAACAGTAATGCTATGTAACTTGTAATACATATCTGCCTACAATACTGTACATTACTCAGTTATTTGGTACAATATCCCACAGTGCAAATCATAATTGCACAGTGGGCCAACCTTCGACATGTTATTCTCAGTAATACACCCATACATATGGCTACTGTTACAATATATCAACATATACTATCCCCTGTTATAGCACATACTTGTTGGACCAGCCCTGCCACTGACAGCGGCTGGTGAGGAATATTTGTGTTCAAAGTCCTTATATAGCATCCTTTGTGGTGTATGCAATGTTTGCCTTGTGACCTACAGCAGTACACATAAATACTACAAGCATTACTATGCTCAACAATACATCACTACAAGATAACTGTTTCCACTATATGGATTGCGTGCACTTTAAATACTACAGAAAAGGTACTAAATACATAGACAAACTGACTGTTCTACATACATTTTTAGTAACCCGAGGTGTCGTTAACTGTTGATTCAATCCTTTTCAGTTTGTGTTGCAGTCTTCTTTGTAACGTTCTGCTGGTATATACGGATGGTTTGAATGTGTGATAAGCCATCCTTTTCTAGTTAAATATTAGTAAAATGTGGTATTCTGACCACCACTTGGTGCTCCAAAGTAGTTAATTAGATGCACATCAGCTGTGCAGCTACTCCATTAGCTGATACCATGGCAACAGTGGTGTATAACTGAGTACTCCTTTTGGGCATTGTCCGTTTGCCTTACTTTCAAGGAAGACAGCATGGATGTGTTGTTTGTGATGTATTTCAACAGCTATATGGAGACAGACAGAGATATATTAGCTTCATGGCTCCTGTGGATTGTGTGTAATGGCTAGACGATTTTGTTCTACATGTGAGTACAGCTGTTATATTTCAGAACATTGCTACTTATGCAGGGTTTGTTTGTACCTGCTACGTCTGCAGATGTTTAAGTCTGGCAAGGATGTTTGGGCAGCTCAAGGCTGTATGGCTATGCATGAACTGTTATGTGGTTTACAGTGTGCTCACCAGGGTTACTGTTAAAAGATTGACCGTGCAAAACATCGACAAACGGAGATCCCGGTCCACATCATTGACACGTCAGTTGTGCGACAACTTAATTCGTCTACATTTAAATAGTCGATACACACTACGTGGCTACATCCGAAATTGTCAAACAGTGAGAGGGAAAATACTGTATCCACGAAGGAGTGTTTGAAAGATATTACAATGTGTGATACGGATTTACCTGGTCCGGGTGAAATAGGTAGCATATATGAAACAACAACATCACAAAAGGGTAAAGCAATGCTTCAGATTGATGGGTATTTTATATTACTTTGAACGAAGCAGGAATGAAAAGAGATACTGGTGTTGCAAAGAGAAATTAACCAGCCATTGTAAAGGCAGAGCGGTAACTACATTAGTAAGTAGTGGTGACCAACTCCTGAAATCTGCACCACATCAGCACAGTGGTGACCCGAATGAGATAGAGAGATATAGGGTGTGTAGTGATGTTAAAGTTAGAGCACAGCTTAGCAGAGATATGCCTTGTGTTTTGCTAGAGGATAGTTCAGCATCTACTTCTTTAGACGCAGTGCATAATGTACCATGGAGAAGAGCACTATTACAACGTATTGCAAGAGTACGCCGTAAATATCATCTCACCCCTGGAAGTAGAGAATTGAATTTACTGAATTTAGATGTAGGCAGGTACAACCTAAAGGAAAAAAATGAAAAGACCAATGGTTAGACCACAGCTGAAGATAAAAATGGAATAATCCACGTCAGGAAATAAATCACTTGCAGCTTCACAGTAGTGCCCTTTATAAAACCAAAAGTTGTAACTGAGATGTAGTAGTCAAGGTAGGAAATGGTTCTCTTGCAGTTTCACACCACTGTATTAAACAAGAGTAAGCGCTTTCGCGATCTAAGTAAGCTGATCACTTCTTCAGACTCATAAAAACAGTTAAAACATTGGTATTTAAAATATGGTTCAACCAATGAAAACACATATAGAACTATGACATAGACTAATTAAAATTGCATACATCAGTACATTAATTTGCCTTATATTCTGCATAAGATGAAATAAAATATACATATAACAGACAGTACATTCATTGCTAAATGGATCACTGGTACTTCCGGTAATACAGTGGTATATGCATTCAACACTATTAACAATTTGTATGATCTCAGTAAGGCTATTATATGGATGATGGATGGGACATATTTCCATAGGGGTCTTACATGTAGACAATTGTATAGTATTCACGGTCTATTAAAGCTAGGGTCATATAGTAAGGTAGTACCACTATTTTATGCACTAATGAGCTCTAAATCTTTAAAATGTTATAACTATCTTTGGAATGCCTTATTCACTCTACTGGCCAAGAACGGTTTTGTCAAAAGTGTGAAATATATACTATGGGATTGTGAGATTGCAGTTCTGAAAAGTATGCACTTAAACTTTGATGATGTGCAGTCCAAGGGCTGTTTGTTCCACTTTGGGCAGAACGTATGGCAAAAGGTTCAGCAGGTTGGTTTGAGTTCACTGTACAACAGTAATATGCAATTTCAACTATGTATTAAATCATTGGTGGCGGGTGGCCACGGTGGTGCAGCGGTTAGAGTTGCCACCTTACAGAAAGACGTTCTCCAGTTCGATCCTCAGCTGGGGTGCCTTCTGTGCAGAGTCTGCATGTCCTCCCTGTGGTCACGTGGGTTTCCTCCAGGTGCTCCAGTTTCCTCCCACATCCCAAAGACATGTTGTAGGTGGATTGGAGACTCTAAATTGGCCGTAGGTGTGATTGCGTGTGTGCATGTGCCTTCTGTGGAAGGTTGGGCGCCGGGCTGGCAACTCGACACCGTAAAAACTCCACTGCCAATCATGAGCAGACAGGTGATCCGCTGTGGGGACCCCTAACCGGGAAAAGCCAAAAGAAGAAGAAGATTAAATCATTGGTGGCATTGGCATTCCTGCCTGAGGATCAAGTTGTGGCAACATTCAATAAGCTCAAAGAAAGAGTACCTGACGAGGGTACAGAATTAGTTAAGTACTTTACTGACTACTACATCTATGGTAGGCTGCATAAGTTTAGCACTCATAAGTATGGTACTGTCGGCTTTCCACCACTATTCCCAATAAAATTTTGGAACGTGTCTGAGTTGAATGAATTTTTCCTACCACGGACACAAAACTTGGTAGAAGCTTGGCACAGGCGATTGAAGTGTCTAGTGGGTGCGAGAGTGACCAATTTAGATGTAATCATAAGGGCTCTGTGTAGGGAGCAGGACCGTATAGATGAGTTACATGTGTGAATGGTTACCAGAGTACCTTCCTCACCAAAGAAAAGGAGACTGATTGTGAGACATGATAGATTCTAATGTATACTATCTAATAGGGAACAGTGTACCCCGTTGGACTTCGTTTTCAGCATTTCCCATCTACTTAAAATGTAACCTACATGTGCATACTGTTATAATGCACTAAAGTAACGCGCTAAAGTGAAATATTGTAAAAGTGATATATTTTATTATGGATGAGAGTTTAACTTTCTGTTCTGGATAAGCGGTGACTTATGTGCTACATGTCTGTGTTTTGAATGAGCGGTGATGTGTGATGGATTTACTTTAGTTGTATGTATATGTTTATATTATGATTACGTACACGTACTGTCTGTTTGTTGGGGCACTTCAACTGTTTAATGGATATCAGCACTGGGGTGTTTGCTGTGTACACTATCGGTGAAATGGATGTCATAGAGTAGCACATCGATGTTTTGAAGTGTCAAAGAACTGACCATCAATATTTTGATGTGTTGAACAACTGATGTATTGATGATATGTTCCAGGATCTCCTTTTCTCGATGTTTTGCACGTTCGATCTTTTTATGGTAACCCGCTCACCAGATGCCCTTGATTTGGTGTTCAAGTGTAGCATACTGTGCTGTTACTCAGTAATTGGTAACAAATCCCAGTGTACACACAACCCTCTGAAACGTGCAAACAATCCCTGTAACATCAGCAGCTGTTCCATTATATAACAGCAACTATTTCACATAGGGCCATGTTAGTGTGTCTCTGACAAGGTATGTTAAGGCTTCTGCAGATGTCGTACAGTGAGTGAATGATTTGTGATGTTATTACAGTTTGTATTGTAATTTATTTGGGTGTGGGGCTGATGTCGGTGGGTGTACATAGCAGATGCAGGTGTGTAGGAACTGCTTTTATACATAATCGATATGTGCGTGAGGGTTCATTCCCTATTTGAACACTTATCCTTTAGTGGACTAATACTATGGTAATTGCAGGCTGATTCATTAAGGCACTGTTATGTGATTCCTGTATAGCATGCAGGTGATGTTAGTCCTTGAATCCTTTCAGAAATACATCAGAATGTAATAAAGTGTTGCTACATGAAAGCTGTGTATTTCTGTCATAGGTATTTGTAGTCATTGTAGTTGTGTTGGTTACTGACCCTCTTTGGCTAGGGTTGCCACCTTTTCATATGGCCATAGTGGGACATTTTCGGTTCACACATCAGAATTTACAGGCCGACATAAACCCACGGTCAGTACAAGGGATAGAGCTTTCCTCTCTTGCCTAAATATAAGCTTATTCTTGTAGCAGTTTAGTTGCTTATCCTGTTTCTTGTGACATGTAGGTATTTTAGATACAGAAAGAACTATTGTATGCAGCTATTACATTACATATGGGACATAATTATGTCCTACAATCCCAGGACATTTGCCACGTTTAATATATTTGGTCAGGACACAACCACCCAAAGAGGGACTGTCCATCGCAAAGTGGGACAGGTGGTAACACTATCATTGGTCATGTCCATAGCACATATTTGTAATAGTGTATAGGCATATACTCTCCATATCCTTTGTTCATAAAGGTTGGTCGTGGCGGAATGTGTGATTGCTATGGTCTATGTTATACACATATATGAACACTTCAACCATTGTATACAGGATACCTATGGAATCCCGAAACCACACAGTTCCGACGCACACAGTACCGGGCCCAGACTCCCATACCCCACATTACCAACAGTGACAGTAACTCCAGAAAGTAACACACACATGCACACACAGACACACTGCTACCCACCACATCCAAACAAACCATCCTACACTATGGACGAGCAGGTGGGAAAGCCCCCCTACACCCCCTATGTAGGTGTCTGTGCCCCCCACACCCCCTACTTAAATATTCTACCTCCTAGATTGCGCAAACAAATGCACAAAGCTAACCCACACCCACACATTACAGTCCCCCAAGAACACACGCCACACTCAGAACACACACTTACACACACTACAGCCCTCAGAAACACACTTACACACAGTAACCTACCTGAACCGCAACAGCAGAAGCACTGAATAACTGTCCCTTAACATTGTGATTTTACACCTCGCGCATCTGGTGTTTTGGTACTGTGTTCTTTCGGACCTTAAGCCTTGGGATTACACACATTCGTATGTAAATCAGTCGGTATGTGGTAGGTATCTCATTTATATGTACCGCCATGGTTATGTAGATGTTGTTAACCTATCTATATATCTACATATATATGTATATCCCCACATATCGACATATATCTCCCTGTCTCCCTCTCTCTCTCTCTCTCTATATATATGTATATATGATGATGTGTGTATATATATATATATATATATATATATATATATATATATATATATATAAAAAAACACCTTTCATTGGGTACATGCCGGTTTGTCCTATTTCATCACATTCCTACCTTTTGTGTTTTATCCTGTCAGTATACACGACTGCCATTGGTACATCTCAGGTAGCTTAGTGGTATGTTATTGTGAAGATTGTGTACATGGTTGCATGTTCTATTCCTGAAAGTGATATTTTACCTCTCAGAGCAGACACTGGTAGTGCAAGGGTGATTAACGCACATTTCAGCGGTTGTGTTTTCCACATGTTTATTATTCTGTGGAAAACTACCTATATATGCAAGCTGTGTTTAAGGTATACTATGTAACATGTAAACATCTGAGAAGATTCCTGTCAGGGTTACTCCCCATTATTTGGAACTACATCCCTGATTACATTATATGAAACCCCTCACTAACACTCCAGGGAATCCTTGCAGAGTGGGTGGGGAACAGTTGATACACCCCAGGGATCCTGCAATTGGCTCTACTCCACAGAGGGACAGTTAGTTAATCGATGGGGTGGCGAAAGCAGACCCTTTTTGCCTATGCTTATGAGTGGCCTTGGTAGTTGGGCATGTACCTACCTATGTATCTATGAACCTCTACATACAGTATGGACACATGCTGATAGCTTAATTTACTGTTTAGGTATTGACTTGCCTTGTGCCAATGGCGGTTGTGTGTACAATAGTTGAGGGTTACCTATGTGGGATGCACACAGTAGACTACCTATACATGACAATTTACAGGTGGTTGTATGTGTGTGTGCCATCCATGTTTGCTGTGTGTGCAGGTTGAGAAGGGTGTCAGTCCATGAGTGCCTACACTGTCAGTGTGTGTGCTATACATTCCCTATTTGCCAAGGCATGGACATACTGGGCACGCCTCCATCTGCCTACTGGGGTTAGCACAGGGTGTTCGTGGTCTGAGTCCCTCTGTGCCTGTGGGTCCCTTGGCAATGGTGGTGGGATGTGAGGGCCTTCACCATTCTGTCCCTTCTGCAGCTGTTTCCGCAGGATCATATTGTGTAACATGGCACATACTATGAAGATGTGGGCACACGTGCCTTGAGAGTACTGCAAGGCTCTACCAGAATATGTCCAAGCAACGGAACCATGATTTCAGCATCCCAAACATGCGCTCTATGATGATTCTGGTTTCTGCGTGTGCCTCATTATGGCATTCTTGTGTGGTTGTGTGTGCATTTCTGATGGAGTCATGATCCACGGTTGCAGTGCATAGCCAGCATCCCCCACCAGGTGGCCATATGGGATGTCCCCCCTGGCAAATACCTGATACAGCTGTGAGGCATGCCAGATGTGGGAGTCGTGATAGCTTCCAGGGCTGACAGCACACACATCCATGATAATGCCCTGGGCATTGCACATGACCTGGCAGTTGATGGAGGGGTATCCCTTGCGGTTTATGTAGCGCCTACCTTGCTCACTGGGTGGTGACTTGATGTGTATGTGCATGCAGTCTATTGCACCCAGTACCTCCGGGTAGTCTGCCACATGGTGGAAGAGATGCATATCGCTGGCCAACTCCTCTTGCATTCGGGGGAAGTATATGTGCTCATTGGCATGTGGTAACATGGCATCCAGGAACTGTTGGAGTACCCTGGATGCTGATACCTGTGAGATCCCCATGATATCCCCAGTTGGCCTTTGGAAGGTACCTGTGGCTAGTATTCTCAAGCTTACACATACCTTCATGTCCACTGGGATGGGTTCCCCTCTGTTACTTCTGGCTCTGAGGCATGGCTGGCACCGGTCAACAAGTTGCTGTATGATGTCCCTGTCCACCCTGTAACGCTCTACTATCTCCAGATCATGTAGCCCCTGGTAGGTTACCCTGGGTCTGAACACTCTTCTCCTCATCCGGTGCCTGAGATGGTTGTCAGCATCATCCTCTACACCACCGTCAGTCTCCAACACATGCTGGTGAATCAAAACTATCGTGGCCCCTAACATGTACATCTTAAAAGTTCCCCGTCTGTATACACCAATGGTGCAGTGTCTGGGAATACACAAATGTGTGTTTGTGGGGCTTTCACACCTTATACTATTGTGCAATAGATGATGCTGGTGTAATTGGGTGTGTTTGTGCAATTCCAGCTGCAGCGTATCTTAATTACTGGTATTACAGCAGGTACTGCTATTGTGGGGCCTTTGGTGTTGACTTACACTTGGCTGCCGTAATTCATCTATTGCCCATTACTTCAATTTTCAACCCGATTCCCCTCCCATTGTCAGGCATGCATCCAGCTGCTGGCTTTCTTGTTTTGTACTTTCACAACCCAGGATTGTGTTGGGAAATGTGTTATGTAGCTGATCTACTGCAAGTTTGCTTTGTCTGCTGTGACAGTTATCTTTTCTTTGCTGTACGGCACCTCCCCTTTCCTGTTCTGCAGGTAGCTGCTAGCAGCCTTGTTAGATGTTGTCTGTGGCCCACTGTGAGTTCCTAGGTGTTAGTTACTCATTTGTACTCCAATTACCATGCTGCAGCATTTCTTTATTGTCTTCCCGTATCCTTCCTGTTTCAGCTATGGTGCGCACCTCGCACTGCCGTTTACCGGGTTTCAAGCGAGTTTTCATCCACGTTCACATGAACATTTGGCTACCTTGTGTGATCTCAGCTAAGCAAAGATATGGCTACTTCCACACCCCTATCCTGCGGCTTTGCTTAGCAACAGGCAACCCAGATTAGCAATGATCCAATGTGCTTACTGCTATGGTGGCGCACCCCATTCTTGATGTCATGTTTACCTCCAGGCTACTTCTCGGTGTTGTACCGCTTCGCCGTGTGGTATATCCTTACGCCGGCGGGGCATTTGCGATTCAGTATTACTTGACTCATTTGCATGGCATTGACTACTAATTCCTAGTTACCACACAGAACACTGTCACAGACCCTTAGCAACCCTTGCACCATGGTTGTGGTGTAGCATGTATGCCATTGACTATTATGGGGATATCATGAATTGTGTTACATTGCAGTTTTATGACATCTGAATATATTTTCCTTGTGATCCCGTTTGCACACAGATGCACTGAGGTTTTACTTTGCGTTAGTGTGGCCATGACATTAAACATTATTTTTTATGTGTTGTGCATGTTTATTTATGCCATTGGCTATATATTTAGCTATTGGCATATATTAACATTATAATACATAAGTTTGGTCTGCTTTCATGGCTCAGATTTTATGTTTGACAAAATGTAAACCGTTTTTTTTTTTTTGATTTACATTTCTTCATGCTTACGCTATGCCTGCACCACTTCATGAATCGCTATATACCTTCATTTGCATACTACACTGCTGTGCATGGGGTAATTAGCATACATACGTCGGGAGCAGCTCTGGTGTATGCTGTTAGTGCACATGGAAACAGCTCGTACCTCAATTGCTCGGCAGCCATATTTGGCACTAGATCGCCGACGCTACGCCGGCGCCTGGCACAAGCTTCATGAATCCCGGGGACTATATATGACTTTGTGACCATTTTATTGCTTATACTCAACAAGCATGAGTGACGCCAATACCAAAACAACATCATATTCAAAGAGCAGTAACATTTGAAGCTAACTGCTGGTTGGTGTGACCAAGCCTTTTATGGCTACCCACTAATGTCCAAGTGTGTAACTCAATGTCAGACTTAACTTATAATGCACACTTTGGGCTTACCTCCCAGCCCAAGCATAACTTGCCCTACACAAGACTTTATGCTCAGCCCAACCTGACAACCATAAAGAGGCCACTGAGGTATAAAAAGGAGGGAAAGTTGTGAGGTGGCAGCCCACTGGCATGCTTGCCATGCTGTTGCCCCCAAAGGGCTGTTAAACTACAGCTACTGAATATACTCATTAGAGACTACATTTTCAAAATGAATGAACATCTTTGAAGAAGTCTTCAACTCAGAATGTAAATTGCAGATTGAATAAGTCAAAACCTAAACTGTTCAGCTGAGCTCCATCTGGATCATACAAGTCTTTATCAGGTTTTGCCAAGTTGTTGTGCTTAATCACTTAAAACCCATTAGCTTGGCAGTCATAGCTATTCTGCAGGTATTAAATGCCTGGGTATTTACACCTCTGCAGTTTTATGGCTCCCTGCCATTGGAACCTAGGCAAAATTGAGGACTAAAACAAAACTAAATCAGGTTACAGAGAATAGAGTCTGTGCAGATCTGACAAAACTCTAGCTTGTAAATTTTTTTAGGGGCCCAGTTTAGATCATTATCCCCAGCTGAATGATCAATGCCTTGGGTAAAATCATGTTTGCAGATAACTGGTGCCAAACCTCCCAAAACTGGAACCAGACCATCTCTTTTTTTTTTTTAAAACAAGTTTATTGTTTTAACATATAAGAGAAATATCATAGCAATTTTAGACAAATAATTAAAAATTGGTATTATTATAATATTCAACAAAACAACTAAAGTATTTACAAAGACATCCACTACAATCAGATCAATTAATTAAACTAAAATACTGTGCTATTGAAATTAGAATTTTTTTAACAAATTTTGTAAATTATCCCATACAATAAAATGTGATGTTTTTCTAGTTGTTCTCATTCTAATTGTGCTTATTTCCATATGACACATTATATTCATAACATTTTTAAATTCATTGAACGAAGGAGGTGTATCTGAAATCCAATTTCTAGTTATTATTTTCCTAGCCACTGCTAGGATAGACCATAACAAGGGAAGCTTAATCTTTTTAACACATTGAGGTACAGGTGTGTTGAATAATATAAGAGACTTAGAAATAATGAAATTATCTGTAAAAAGAGCCTGCAAAAATTCATTAATTGATTTCCAGTATTCTTTCAACTTCATACAGTCATAAAACATATGAGCCCAGTCAGCATTAATTTCTACATTACATCTCTTACATAGATTATCTTTATTATTAATTTTATTCATCATCAAAGGTGTATAAAAGATCTATGTAAAAATTTCCATGTATAAAGTCTCCAGACAATGGAAGATGTAGTTCTATAAGCAGATTCCAATATATATTGTTTATCTTGTTGAGTTGGTGGGTCCCCATTAATAGAGGTGAAATAATTCCAGTATGAATCTACATTGTAAAAAGTTTCTTGTCTGATAATTTTATGTATATATGAAAGTTTACCTTTATCAGAAACTTTATGCTGTAAATTTATTATCAAGTAATCAATCAGTTTTGGAATAGATTCTTTAACTGTTATAGACATTAGATCTATTCTATCAATGAGATGTTGTCTAAAGATCTGAACCTCTAACCAGCAAGTTTCTCTTAGATCAAATTCTTGTTTTAAGAAATCTAGATTTTTAACTTTATTATCAGATATCAGCTGATACCAGTACTTTAGATTATTATCTATAGCTAAATGAACTCCTTCAGAAGTAGATGGCATAAGCATATCCTGAGTATAAATTATAGGGAATACAATAAAATTCCATTCCCTATACTTAGGGTGCATGAATATAAAGTTACGATAACTAATAATAATATTTAATGGGTAACAGACCATATGTTTAGGTGTAATAGGTGAAGTACAAAATTCCTTTAGCAACCACAACATGGAGTTATTTATAATCATATTTTTATGTGTTAAGGAGATATTCATGAAGTGCATACTAATTAGCTCCCAATAATCTTTCCATTTTGCGACATATGACCGATCTATTAATAAAGTAATAACTTTTATAATAGAAGAGATAATATATAAATTAAAGTCTGGAAAAGAAATACCCCTTGAGACCAGCTATTAGTATGTTTCTTTAATGCAATCCTAGGTCTATTAGGTGCCCATAAGAAATTTAACATTAGTGTATTCAGTTTCTTGATAGTTATTTTTGTAGGTGAAAGTATTATTGATTGTATTAAGTATAAAATCTTGGGGAATATTATCATTTTAATAATTGTAAGTCTCTCCTCCATAGTATAAAACATATTATTCCAGGTATTAAAAAGATTTTGTATATTAAGAAAACAGGTATTATAGTTATTATATATAATAGATTTAATATCTTTAGATAGTATTATACCTAAATAAGTTATCTGACCTGAGTTGGGTACATATTTAGTAAAATCACTAATGAGAGAAATTTTCGTGTATATATAGGTAGTATTTTAGTTTTTTCTTCATTGAATATTAAACCAGAAATACTTTTAAAATTCATCATTTTATCAAATAAAGACTGCATAGAAGAATTAGATCCTGCTGATGTAATTAGAACATCATCTGTAAAAAGTTGAATTTTTGATGTTGTATTTTCTTCTATTTCAAAACCCTCTATGTCAGTACTGTTTCTAATCAAATTAGCCCAAGGCTCCATTACTAAAGTGAATAATAGTGGAGAAAGTGGACATCCTTGCTTTGTACCTTTAAGAATGGGTATTTTTTGTGAAACATATGTTCCTACCTTAATATAAGCCAGCGTTCCTTTGTATAAATGCTCAATTAAATTTACAAATGCATCAGAGAAATTTGTGCATTTCAGTAAGGTAAACAGATAGTCCCAATTTACTGAGTCAAATGCTGAACCTATATCAAGACTAATAAGTGTTAAATCTTTCTTTTTCCTATTTGCAAAATCAATTAATGTTAAAGTTCTTCTTATATTATCAAAAGTATTTCTATTTACAATGAAGCCCGTCTGATCTATGTCTATAATGCCGGGGAACCAGACCATCTCTGACAAACCAAAATAGTGAACTATCTAGTAACTGTTCTAGAGACCCTTAATGTCCAGTTGGTTGTGACGATACTTGCTGGGCAGCCCTTTGGATGAAGGAATGTCCCTGGATCCATACCTTTCTACTTGTAATACAAAATCATGATATTAATGTCTGATATAAGATAAAAAGACATCAGGCAACCACCTCCTAGTTCTTTTCAGAACTTCAATAAAATGACCCTGCATCGCTATGTCAGATGTGTGGATTTTGGGAAATGAATGTAATGAGTACCCTGGGTGGATATGCTCTGGCATGTGAGTGCTTTAGTTAGTGTTGTGTTAGTCTGACCAGACTCTGTACTGAACACATGGCTGGTCAACTTTGACCTGAGAAGTAACTTGTGTAACAAGGTCACCCAAAGGGCTGGGCAAGTAATTGATACTTCAGACTTGTCCAAACAAATTTTACGTCTTCTGATCACCTGATCAGCCTTGGATCTGCTTAGCCATATTAAAACAAAATCTCTATATCACTCACAATGTCTTCTCAACGTAATGAATTTATCAGTTAATTTGCCCGGAATGCCTCAGATTACAGACATATAAACAGCATTGCCCACATGATAAATGAATGCAAATCAATTAATGAACTATAAGGACCTCTCACAATAATACACAAGAGGTGATGCCATATCCATTTCCTGGTATCCCTTAATATCCCTCTGACAATTTCCCAAACTTTCAAAAAGTGACCCATTGACCAGAAAAATCTGGAAGCCCCAATAAACGAGTTAACTACCACAAAGCTTCCAAATGTATTTACAGCATGTTGGGCAAGTCTCCCTTGCAAAATCTATGATCCAAGAACTGTACCAATAAAGACAGATCCCAGTGACTATGTGCCCAGGGCATTCCTAGATAAAAAACATAATGTTTTGTAGCAATGAGGAGTATGTTGCCTTAGTATTCTGAGCCCAGGTCCTGGTGAAAAGGGGTACCACCATTCTTCTCCAGAAAGCCCAACTTCCAGAGGAATGAAGGCTTCCAAAGGCAATTTTAGGTTTAGGGAGGGACTTGGAGTTTTAGATTTAGGTTTAGAGACCATTCAGAGATTTTTGGTTATAAACAGTGGAGCTTTAGGGTTAGGGACTGGGTGGACATTTTAGGGATAGAGCTAGGGCTACACAGTTTAATTTATCAGGTACTTGCCTTTTCCAGGAAGTGGCAGTAATCATGTGTGTCATAAGCAACTAGCACACAAGCGCTCGTAGTAGACCCCTGCCCAACACAATCTAAAAGGGGAAGGCAGATAAGAGAAAAACATTAACCTCCCCCTTCTCTGACTTCTACCTCCACTATTACACAGTTTAAAAACTCACTTAAATCACATTTAATGAATACCTGGCTATGTTCATGTATTACATAATATTTGCTATTTTACAACTCTACACACCTTCATTCCTATTATACTTATTGTAAATATGTGTCATTGTTTAGAACTCTAAAAGATGATCTCCAGTTTAATGCTACTTCATGTTAACTGTGTTTTTAGTATACTGTACACTATTATTGTTGATATGTTTGTCTGTCTCATGTTCTGATTATTGTTATCGACTGTGGAGCTTTTCTCCCCAGGCCTCCACTGTAAATGGACCTGTGTCCAGTCGATCTATCCCGGTAAACAAATGTAAAATAAATAAATAAATTACTTGAAACTCACTGATGGAAACTGTGAAACTATCAAGCAGAGACAGACGTGTTACTTTTTATTGTTTTATGATTATTGGAACCAGATAGTTTTTTTTCCCTATATGTTGAGAGAGTGTGTGTGTGTGTGTGTGTGTGTGTGTGTGTGTGTGTGTGTGTGTGTGTGTGTGTGTGTGTGTTTGTGTGGTGGGAGGTCATTCACCTGAACCATGAAGATCTCAAAAGACTTTTTTTTTTGAAGCAGCATGTTTGTCTTGTTACTTATTAGAGTTCCAACAACACTAATGAACACTTTAGAAATGTTCTTCTGGGTCTGATAAACAGCCCTAGGTGCAAAGACAATTTGTCAATCTGCAAATGTGTTTGTGGAATCAGTCAATGTCTATAAGAGCATGTGTTGAAAATGGTATAAGGTACACATAAACCACATCCCATTATGAGGAGCTTTGCTTCTGTTCACCATTATTTCCATTAAACAATGGTTCACAGAAAAGCATAAAAGATAATGCAGTATTTGAGGGCATTACCTTATATCAACTGAAACTAACAAAAGCACATTTAGCTGGTTGACTTTTGGTACTCTATTTTATTCTCTGATGCATTAGTTCATTATCATACACATGACATGACCTAGTACATTGTTACTGAAAATTAGACTCACTCAGCTGTATATTAAAAAAAAAAAAAAGATAAGTAATGCCACAAAAATAGGTTTAGTAATCAGTATTGCATTTGTGCTGCTTGTTTACAATGCGCATTTCCCCATACTCATATACAATCCCATCAAGTAGACAAGCATCTTGTGTTCATCAGCTCTGTGATCTAACATCTTCTTATAGTTTCACAAAACAAGATGTGTTTTATTTTTATTAGCCACACATAATATTCACAGGCTTGTACACTGAATAATAACATTTTAGAAAGTTTGTGAGATTGGATAAGTAGCAGTATTTTGAAAACTTAACAACCCGACCTAATAAATGTACATTCACATGATCTTCTATTTTTCTATATATGACAGCCGAGCCCTAAATTTTATGGCAACATATATTTATTGCTGGTGTTATAGTCATGCTTGCATATACTGAACTCAGAATGAAAAAGAAATAATCATTAGCAAAGTCATTTTCACTTGCCCAGAGCTTATAATAGTTGTAAAAACACAGTGACTGTAACAAAAGCATGTCAAATAATGAAGTGCAGACATGATCCTGTTTTGTTATAGACTGTTATCCATCCAGAAAGATAAACATTGTTGAAATGTCAAGCAATATATAATTCAATCATTAAGTTATAGGCTAGAATTTGATGTCAAATTCCATTCCAAGCAGAATGTAGATTTCTCAGTCAAAGCAATGTGAATAGATTTATTTCCAGATTTGTGTATCCACCAGGAGCCTGTGTTTGCATAGTTGATGGATGGACCACAAAAGATACACATTAAAAGAACTGTAAATGAGCTCAGGTGTGATTCTTCAGTGTAGACAATTTCTTTTTAAGGGAGGTGCACAACAGTTTCAGTTTACCTGCATGGCTGATCATCAAAGAGGGCCTTTCCTTGCTAGACTGACCTATCTTTTTCATCCTGCAGTACCTGTATACTATTTGTTTTTCATTCAAGGACAAAGTTGCTTTACGGGCTACATGTCTGCAATTTCCAGGTATAGCTCTTACTGTCACTTTCCTGTTGCATAAGTTCTTTACATTTTGATGTGGTCAGGAGCAATCCTCGACACCTGAGTTTTAGTACAGTATGCCACGTCAGGCACTGTGTCATGCATGATATTTGTTTTTAAGTTGCACATCAAACGCTAATGAGGAGCTGAAAGGGGATTGTCATTACCATCTGACATACACATGAATAAGCTGTTAATGTGAAACAATCATTAAGGCTTCCTTCGTGTAAGTAAAGCAAACAAAACAGAAGTGATGTGATTGTAATTACACTTTTACACTAGATTTAACAGAAGAAATGGTTGACAGAACACAGTAAAGTGCAGTAACAACTGGGGTACCCCAGATATGCTGATTGGGCTAACTATAGTGCCAAGCAGTTTTGGATGAGTACCAAAACATTTATGAGCATGATATGAAAACATACAGAAGTAAAGCTGAAGGAAATGTATTATAGAATTTTCATTCACTATCCATGCCATTAGGACTGACTAGATATGTAACCATCAGAATTGTGATTCATGAATAAAGTTAATCATAAGCCGTTACCAGCAATACAATGTTATGATTAGATGGGGCAATGATTGGAGCACTCTTTGGGGAGGTGGTTGAGAAAGAGATATCAAGCTACTGGTGGAAGTACAGAGAAATGTAACTAGGACTGAGAAAGAATTTCAGAAGAAAAAGTACAAGGACAAGTTAGCAATTATTTTGTTGTACTTTTACTCAAAATAAAGAATTGATGAGGATACATGATAAGAGTTCATGGGGCTTTGATCTAAATATACAAGGCAATACAGTTAAGCAAGAAAGACATGTTTGTAGACATACAGTACAAGTCACAGCATGATCGTGAAGAAGTGTGATCTTTTTATAGTAGTCATTACTATAGCAATAACCCACGCCTGGGTATGGGTAATGCTAAATTTACCCACCGTTGGCGGGGTTTTGTCCCAGTGAGCCCGAGGACCAAACAAAGCCAACCGTGGGTAAATTTAGCATTACCCACACCCAGAAGTGGGTTATTGCTATTATACCATGACATTATTTAAGAAAAGAAACTGTTACTTTTCTTAAATAATGGCATAGTATAATGCCTGTTTACTGCCCTTCCGCAGATGTCTGGCATCCGCGGCAGTTCTGATGTACTGCGCCTGTGCAGTACATCAGATCTGTGCAAAAGCAGCGGAGAAAGCAAGATCTCCGTTGCTTTTTAGTCTCGCTATGTTAAATGGGTTTAACATAGCGAGACAGTTTTAAAATAAGCAACGGAGATGTCCGTTGCTTATTTTAAAACTGTCTCGCTATGTTAAACTCATTTAACATAGCGAGACACTAAAAAAAAGCAACAGAGATCTTGCTTTCTCCGTTGCTTTTTTTTAAAACACTGTCTCGCTATGTTAAATGGGTTTAACATAGCGAGACAGCTTTAAAATAAGTAACGGACATCTCCGTTGCTTATTTTAAAGCTGTCTCGCTATGTTAAACCCATTTAACATAGCGAGACAGTGTTTTTAAAAAACGAGTTATACTAATGGAAAAAAGTCCGGGCGACCGGACCTTTTTCCATTAGTATAACTCGATTTACAACGGGCACGCTGGCCAATCAGCGTGCACGTTTTGGGGGGGGGGTCATGGTATAATAAGTTTTATAGCACAGCAAAAGATAAATAAGATGACTTAACAATCACATTATAATACCAGTTACCCTTTTAACCAGTTATAGTAACAGTTGTAACGAAAGGCGACAATGGCAACCTACTGAGCTGTAACACACACAAATAAATAAAAACTTGGCACTAGAAAACGTACACCAGAGATTCCATTAAACTGTATATCGCTTGTTTAGAAGCATCTTTTTATTTTTTGGTGTTCTATCTGACAGTCCTAGTTGACAATTTGTCTTTCTAGGAAGTAAAAGGCTTCTGCTCATATGTTTAGTATGGAAATACAGTAGCTCAAAAGTTCATTTTTGTATCGAGGCATCATACGTTCAGTATTTCATGATGATATGGCAGGGGTCTTCAGCTTCAAGAAAATTTTCAGGCGGCCTTATTACCAAAATAATATGCAAAACACATTTTTTCTAGCAAAACTGTTTAATTTGGTATTGCATACAGTAATGATTTTGCCCAGTTGCAAAGGTTTGTTACTTACATTTGCTTTTGAACATGAGTACAGAATATAGTCAGCACTGCAGCTGAACTTCATGAATATAGCATTCACAGAGTAGATTTATGTATTGCTGCATCACAAAGCTCTATGCAACTATGTTGTTAATATGACTGAGTAAATCATTAGTGTCACACCAGTGGCCTAATTATACCAAGTAGCCTGGTACAGCAGCATAACATTGAGTTGGGGGGCATAATTGATCACAGTAGGGCACAATGTAAATGAGCATCATGCTGTGCTGAAGAATATCCTGTGTCTTCATCTTCATTTGAGGAGGTACAAATAGCCTGTTTACTCAGCATGCCTCAGAAAGCAAAGTAAAGCTCAGGGTAATTGACACCAGTGCTTCACTGGCACTTTTATTGAATGCTAAAATGTAGTTTCAATATACAAGGCAGTGTCTTTGTTAAATGACTTCAGCCCTAATGCATAATTGAATCTATGTGTCCTGTATCTACCAGTTCTGTGGATGCATAGGTGGTATTTATACTCTCTACATACCCAGTGGCAACCCAAGTAAATTTAAATGTTGTTTTAAGAGATCCAAAGTGGCCATTCATGAATTGGTATGATATGTCACCATCAGGGTTAACTTAATGGACATTTCACTTAATGCTAGCAGTGCCCACTCATGCATTGTTTTTTTAAACACCTTTATTGAATTATCACTTGATAAACTCAAGAGGTTAGGTATACCCCACTTGGGCATTGTTGACAAACTCAAGCGGTTGTTAGCCACTGGCTCACAGACAGGACCCAGATGTTAGAACTGGAGAGTCCACTTCTACAAAGAGGCCAGTCACAAATGGAGTCTCTCAGGGACTGGTCCTTTGTTTGCTACATTTTGGCATTTACTTCAAAGAAGTAAATGCCAATGACAATGTTCTATAGCTGACGAAATTTGCAGATAACTGCAAATTTGGAGCTGTCATTGAATCTCACACTGACACAAATGTTCTCCAGGAAGGGCTGACACCGACAAACTGGTGTAAGAGCCATGGACTAAAACTAAATGCCTAGAAATGTGCAATAGTATCCTTTGGTTGGTCATCCACCTGTGGTAACTATCATATTGACAAAAGCCAAAAAATGGTCACAGCAGCAGTAGAATGAACACCAACGATTTATTAAAACCACTTGAAGTGCTATTCATTTGCTGAGTGTGCAAACTTCATCAGAAGTGAAACAGCTCGGAATGCATCAACCATTTTAAAAGCTCAATCACAAAATGCGGGATGATCTAATCAATTGTTACCACTTAACATAATACACTTAAAGTGGTACACAAAGCTAAAACTGTGAAAGATACTACAAAGTGACAATACAGACTTTTATATTAAATAAAAATAAAATAATTGTGTTACATGTACATAACCAAATGACATAAATATATTAACTAATACCTAAAAAATAAAAAGTATGAATGAAAATTAACTTTATATACTAGAAACAATTTAAAAACTAGGTCAAACTTAAAATATTTAACTATTGTGAAACATTATCTTTGCAAACTCCTCAATTTTAAGATGCTACTAATAGAACAAGTCTCATTGATACCTGGTAGATTGTATGCATTGTTTAATTTGCCAAAAAAAGCTCAAGCTCTTCAAGTTTAAGGGGTGTAGGACCACCTCTAATATCTTGCAACACATGGTCTATGGCCATGAATTTAAATTTATGGTCAACATTTAATTGGATGTGTTTGGCCAAGACATTGTCAGTCTTATTATGACCTATGGCATAAAGGTGTTCATACATTCTGTCACTGAGTCTTCGCTCCGTCTTGCCTATGTAAAAGGCTGGGCAACATGTACATTTGGCCAAATAGACCACAAGTTTCGAATTGCAGTTAAACCTAAACTTAAGTTTAAACTGCGCACCATTGATGACAAATGAATTGGCCACCTCCACAAATTTACAAAAATTACAATTCTCACATTTATTCATGCCAGCTAGTCTAGAGACTCTGTGGTACTGTTTTTCTAATACATTCTTCAAATTCCTACCATGTCTAAAAATAACTTTAGGTGAACTTCCTAGTTTATTGAATAACTAGAGAATAGAATAGAGACTACAGAATGGTCCTCGGGCGCATTACAACATCAATAAATTTCAGAGTAATTACAATCATAACCATAATCAAAATCAGGATTTTCGGCAAGCCAATTACACAGGGACTAGGCCGAAACAACCGAAGAGCCTCCAACAGAACAAAGTGAAACCGAACTTCAACAAACACAAGAAATAACTGTCTTAGAAGGTCCTTCTGATGAAGTACCTTCTTTTCTCGACGTTTCTTTTTCAGTGGACTGCATTCCTCAAGTGCTTATGTCCACCAGTGGTGACGAACAGTCACAGTCTGGTTCTAACTCAGTTGGTCCCATTATCATCAGTAATAAAGAAGATGACTTTAGGGTTTATAATTTCTCATCTACTGGTGTTACTTTGGACATTGTGGACTTTTTGGCAAAGGGGTACACTTATGTACCCATGCAACATTTAGACTTGGTTAAGTCAATTATTGAAATTAAGTCCTTTACTAGGAAATTGAATTTTCACTTGTTGTTTAGTAACCTTACAGACTCACCAGGTAACAATACTTTTTGTGTCCTTAGTACATTTAACCCACCATTACAACCAGTTTTACAGGTATTTGAACAGCTATGCAAACTTGACATCAGGCAGGTTATCAAGAGTAGTTTAAAATGTAATCATTCTTTGAATATAGTTAGTTTAGGAACGCGAATACCTACAGTACATCCAATCCCAGGATATTCGTATTTGTAAACCCGACAAAGGTGGAGGCTTGGTGGTGTTTGATAATTTTGATTATACTGAACGTATGAATAGATTGCTTTCTAGTAATGCTTACCAACTGAGTTCTCTTTCGGAGGTTAATAAGGCTTACAGCCTAATTAAGATCTGCGTCAACGACATGTTCATTGAGGGCAGAATAGAACAGGATATGTTTAATTATATGACAACACCTTACCCCAAATATCCATACCTTTTTGGTATTCCCAAAATACACAAGGACCCACTAAATCCACCTATGAGACCCTTAGTTGATAGCCGGGGCTCTCCCACTTACTCTTGTGCTAAGGTCACTGATGCTATTCTGCAGAAGTATTTAGTCTTTGAGGACCAAATCTGTAAAGATTCATGGTCCTTTTTAGCTAAAATCAATAGTTTACAGTACAATGAGAATTACAACTGTCTCACTATTGATGTCAAAGACCTGTACACTTGTATCCCTCACAACATCAGTATTGAATGGGTAGGCCTCATGTTGAATAAACATGCTGCTTCAAGTTCTGAGACTTCACTGTTGATTAAACTACTTGATTTAGTATTATCAAATAATTTTTTCATGTTCAACAATGAATTTTACCTTCAGAATGTAGGCATAGTGATGGGTTCTCCTTGTGGGGCTAGTGTAGCTAACTTGGTCATGGCTTACTGGGAATCAGAGTTTGTATTCAAGAACAACAATGTCCAAAAGGTTCTTGTGTATTACACTAGATACCTGGATGATATTTTCATCTTGTTAAAAGGAGGCCATGAGGCCAGTTGCTATGTGTTGGAATTATTTAATCAATCTACAGAATTTTTGGAATTTACATCTACTTTCGACACAGAGGCCATTGCGTATTTGGATATTTGGCTGAGTAAGAATAGAACATTGAGTTGTTATACAGCTAAAATACATAGGAAAAGTACATATTCTAATTCTTTCCTTCATTTTTCTAGTTGTCATCCGTTTCATCAGAAACATTCTGTCATCAAGGGTCAACTAGTTAGGGCTTCCCGTATAATTAGCCAGGAGGTTGACTTTGTAGAGGAATGTAAATTCCTAAAAAGTCTATTTTTACATCATGGCTACCCAGAAACCCTACTGGACTCCTTGATTGAGGAGGTCAGTGTAAAAAGGTTAAATCAGTTTTATAAACCCATTCTCTCTACGAGGTCTTCGGCCCTCGTTAACACTAGTGCTTCCGGCATGTCAGCAACAGTAGATGTCCATGAGTTAACAAGTCAAAGCAACCAAACCTTTCATCTTAGCTTTATAACTACTTTTAGTGCACAAAGTCACCTTTGCACTAAAATCTTGCAGAAAAATTGGGAACTTTTTAGGTCTAATCAATTGTTATTCAATAAACTAGGAAGTTCACCTAAAGTTATTTTTAGACGTGGTAGGAATTTGAAGAATTTATTAGATAAACAGTACCACAGAGACTCTAGACTAGTTGGTATGAATAAATGCGAGAATTGAAATTTTTTGTAAATTTGTGGAGGTGGCCAATTCATTTGTCATCAGTGGTGCGCAGTTTAAACTTAAGTTTAGGTTTAACTGCAATTCGAAACTAGTGGTCTATTTGGCCAAATGTACATGTTGCCCTGCCTTTTACATAGGCAAGATGAAGCGAAGACTCCGTGACAGAATGTATGAACACCTTTTTGCCTTGGCCAAACACATCCAATTAAATGTTGACCATAAATTTAAATTCATGGCCATAGACCATGTGTTGCAAGATATTAGAGGCAGTCCTACAACCCTTAAACTTGAAGAGCTTGATCTTTTTCGGCAAATTAAACTTTATGCATACAATCTACCAGATCTCAATGAGACTTGTTCTATTAGTAGCATCTTAAAATTGGGGAGTTTGTAAAGATAATGTTTCACAATAGTTAAATATTTTAAGTTTGACCTAGTTTTTAAATTGTTTCTAGTATATAAAGTTAATTTTCATTCATACTTTTTATTTTTTAGGTATTAGTTAATATATTTATGTCATTTGGTTATGTACATGTAACACAATTATTTTATTTTTATTTAATGTAAAAGTCTGTATTGTCACTTTGTAGTATCTTTCACAGTTTTAGCTTTGTGTACCTCTTTAAGTGTATTATGATAAGTGGTAACAATTGATAAGATCATCCCGCGTTTTTTGATTGAGCTTTTAAAATGGTTGATGCATTCCCAGCTGTTTCACTTCTGATGAAGTTTGCACACTCAGCAAATGAAAAGTGCTTCAAGTGGTTTTAATAAATTGTTGGTGTTCACTCTACTGCTGCTGTGACCGTTTTTTGGCTTTTATCTAGTTTGTTTTGCCGTTATCATATTGACAACACAGCCCTTAGAGGTGATACAGTAGTCAGGGAGTTAGGGACAGACATAGACAGTAATCTAACCTTTGACCATTAATCCACAATAACCATGTTAAGCAATTTCTTCCCTAAAGGATACAAGGGACTTCATCAGAACAATACTACACAAATCTGAAATGATTAGCCACATACTCATACACTCAGACCACCTATTGATCTATACACATGGCTCTGGCATATTCCATGTTGTTGTGCAAGACCTGCGATGCAGTAGCCTGGACAGCATGGAAACACATGTAGGAACTGTCAGGTCTTGTAGGCCATGCAGGTATGTCCCAAGGCCTGGGTAGCATTCTGCCATTGACCAGAATGATACTGCAGTACAGGGACAAAAGGATTGTGATCCACAATTGTGTAGTGTAGTGGTGCATGTTGCAGGGTATCCAGTATCCGTCATCCTGGGATAACATGGTTGACAGACAATGATGCTTTGCAGACAGGGCTTGCACCTGTCACCCTGGGAATCTGGATACAGCCTAGGGCTCATGCTTCCCCTATAGTGCCTTCATCCTGCACTGTTCAGGTGAGGATCCATTGCAGTTACAGGGACAGCCAAGCAATACACAATGATACATGTCAGAAACACTATACAGACACATATATGTCAATCCCTAACATGGAGAACATATCTGTGCAGTGGCTGAGACATGTTTCAATGCTCCGGAGAGCACACCTGTATGACCATGTTATAACACATACCTCACCTTTTGTTCATTATCCTTTACTGGAACACACTGGCCATAGCTGTGTCCATATTCCTGAAAGATATGTACACCCCCACGCTAATTGCACTTGCATAACATCAGATGCATTATGCTGAGCAGCTATCTTTGTGCCGCAGTGGAATTCAAAATGCACCTTGAGACAGATCACCCAGCAGGCCACAGACTTCCCAACTGCCATAAATGTGCTGTAATGGGGAAGAATAGGTCTGAGACAGAACCATACTATTGGCTACTCTCAACTATTCCATTATGAACTGTGAAGACTCCTCATGTACCAACACCTGCGCTCAAAGCATGTTGGATTCCATCGATCCCATTGACCTGGATCACAGTAGTCACACAAACAGGGCTAACAGTATCCTACACATTGTTAATCTCCAATGCCAATGGGATAACACCAGCATGTGACATAAGATGGCCATCACAACCATTGGACTGCACATGTGTACACATGGCCATGGTGGATGGCCAGAGACATGAAGCAAAGCACACAGTAGAAGTGATATACATGTGTGTACACCCTGTTGTACATTGGCTCGACACAATGCAACTATGGCCTTTGTGCAATGGTAATATTATAAATTTGAAACACTAAACATCATACAGGCCTTTGCACAGCTTGCGTAGCATAACATGAAACCACCACATAACATTTCTTGAACATCTGGAATGTGTCACGACATGGAAGCATTCACCTGTACAGTATCCAAATACATACATGTGTTGCACAACATGGACATACATTCAAATCAAGCCACAGCTACAGTAGATTCACCTTGCTGGTGTCAGACATCACTGTCATGCCTGCTCCTCATGTGTGTGAGGTACACAGATGGCATGTGGGACACAGAGAACTTGTAAGTTAGCCATGTGTGGGCATAGTTGGCAGGTATCAGTAATATGGTTGCAGATGTGCAGGGGTGTCATCCGTATACCCTTCTGTGACCTGTGTCACACATTCCACATTAGAGTTTATTGTGTATACACCTCGGTGACTCGGGTCACATTCCACATTAGATATGTATTGTACGTGAACATAGTCATGGCTATTAAGCGTGTCAGTAGCTCACACTGTATAGCAATTGTGAAACCACATGATGCCCTGCAATGGCTATGCACATCAGCTCAATATGCAGTATGTTCCCGCATCTTTTTTGGGTGGACAGAAAACATTGCATCAGCTGAAGGCCCATGTTAGTATAACACGTCCCTGCATTGGGACACCATTACCATACTGTAGATTGGAAAGGACACCATTGTGTTACACATGTATGCATGTCATTCAACACATCAGCAGAAGACATGTCATACTACATGTGATTGGCAAGTTCATACGCCACACAGCAGGCTGGTGTACTGTAAACCTGTGCTGGTCTGTGGCACCATTGCAAAGTAGGGACAGCCATGTCAAACATGTGTGTACAGCCACATGCACAATGTCTACACTCAGCTCAGGGGTAGGCGGAATAATGTTGAACAGACATGCACTGCTTTGGGGGAGATATGCAAGCTAGGGCTCAGGCAAACATAGTATGCAGTCGACATATCCTACTGGTCATGTCCTCACACATAGGGGTGGTGGCCAACACAAAGCATCAGTGGCAGATGTATAAAGGTCTGCAATGGTCCGTTAACATGTGGTGTATGTTGCACACACAATGGCAGTGGAGTGCAATGGTGCAAAGTGCATGCATTGTGTTGCAGGTATGGGTCAAAGGCTACTAACACAAAGGGTGCAATACAGGTATGTATGCTAACCACCACTATACTTATGTAAGGTGCATGCCGTCTGCTATACCACATGCATGCTTTTGTGTGCAACTCAGGGATGGTATGATGACTACCACTATAATTGCCTAAGCTAAAACTATAATTGTCTAAACTGAATGCCATCTGCCATATCACCTGCATGTAGCGTCTGTGTGTGTGTGTGTGTGTGTGTGTGTGTGTGTGTGTGTGTGTGTGTGTGTCTGTGAGTGTGTGTGTCTGTGTGTGCGTGTCTCTGTCTGTGTGCTCTTTGTGTGTGTGTGTGTGTCTCTGTGTGTGTGTGTGTCTCTGTGTGTCTCTGTGTGTGTGTGGCTGTGTGTGTGTGTGTCTGTGTGTGTGTGTGTGTGTGTGTGTGTGTGTGTGTGTGTGTGTGTGTGTGTGTGTGTGTGTGTGTGTGTGTACCTCTGTGTGTGTCTCTGTCTGTCTGTGTGTGTGTGTGTCTCTGTGTGTGTCTCTGTCTGTGTGTGAGTCTCTGTGTGTGTCTCTGTCTGTGTGTGTTTGTCTCTGTGTGTGTCTCTGTTTGTCTGTGTGTGTGTGTGTGTCACTGTGTGTGTCTGGTATAACTTGTTATGTACAGTTCTTGTCTTCACCTCACAGGTGTTGATGTAGGTGTGTTCCCTCCTGCGGTCCACCTGATGTTAGTGTCACCACAGACTCTAGCAGTGATGATGATATTATGACTGAGGCACAGGCAGGGTTGTCAGGGGCTGAATCTGTGCCAGTGGTTGCCATTCCTCCTGCCTCCCCCTCATCCTCGCACACTTTTCCCCTGCTTGCACATACCCCATCACCACTGGCCATAGAGGAAGGACAGTCGGCGGGTGGTAGCATGGAACAGGGAAGTGTGGTGACTATGGAAGGTGTGCCTGCACACCATGCTCCCTGTCAACAGACAGGTGATGTCCCACACAGGCATGTTCCCAGTTCTCCTCGTAACAGGACTACTGGCCAACATGCCCCTGCAAGACCAAGCACATCAGCTGGAGTCACCAGACACATGTTTTGGGCTGTAATGGAGGCACAGGATGGTCTGAGGCTTCAGAGGGCTTCCATTCATTAACCGACAACATCCAGGCACTTGCAAATGCTCACCATCATCTTGCAGATGTTTTGGATAGATGATTGGGTGACATGGTGGGAGTCCTTGACTGTGGCATGTCAATCCTCGAGTGTGGAATGTCTGTGCAGGAACATCTGATGGGAGTGAGGCATCGGGCATGTAGACGTAGGCCAGCTACATCACCTGTTGAAGGTCTACGTGAACATGCTACTGCACATGCCCCCTGCCATAGTAGTGGTAGCAGCAGCAATGCTGCTGGTGCTATGCAGTCCACACCAGAATGCAGCAGGCCATGTGCACGTGGCCCTGGATGGTCCCAACAGGAACATGATTCCAGTGGACATGTGTCATCAGATGGTACCCAATCTGGACCTCTGCCTGGTAGTGCCTGTGCAAACCCTGACAGGTGCAGGTCACTTGGCTGTGGCTGGACACCGTGAACTGTGACACCTTCCTTGTACAGTCTGCAGCTGTCAGTATTAACCCTGTGTAGGCCTGCCTCATGTCAGACCTGTGTGCATGCATAAACACACACTGGAAACAAATGTAGGGCACCTCACCACACACACACATAACATCCACAAATGCCCAATGATATCATAGGCCCTAACACACAGTTATGATGTCATCCAATGGCACAGCCTAGGCCTGTGGCAAACATTATCACCCTGTGCATATGATGATGCCTGTGCCGCATCCCTGTCATCCACACCATCAGTGCAGGGACATGTTCATATGGTCTGATGTACAGGGTGAACATACTAGGTAGACAATTGTAGGTTAATATTGTTGAGTAGTGTCGACAGGCAGCAGACATAACATGTATTGCAGTTTTAGAATGCATTTTGTATGTTTGACAGCATGTATCATGTGTAACAACACTAACAGCATGTTGATCTTGACGTTCTGCCTTCCTCTTTCAGGTGTAGTTGCATGTACCGGGGGATGTTGGTGTATGTGGGAGTCCCATATGTACATGTTGACTACCCACAGGTTAGTGTGACAATACCTGCATGCACTTTGTAGCTTCCATATCACAGTTATATTCTCCCATGTTTCAACTACGTTTACTGTTCTAATGATCCAAGAGCATGATAGCTGTGTAGTAAGCTACTGTGTTCAAAGCCGTCGCATCCATAGTAGGTGACATCACAGGTATAGTTACCTGGAGCACAGAGTGTGTAAAAGTTTAGTATGCTGGATGATAAGGGTAAAGGCCAGTGGAAACAGTGGCATCGCATTGGGAAGCAGTAATACGCACTACCATGACAGCATGCAAACACAGACACACCCACACACTCAGGGATTCCAGACACAGTAACACACACTCTAACACACACACACACACACAGTTGTCAGTGTTCAGATGTCAACCTATGCCTATGTGCATATCATCACTACTGTACTATGCAATTACAAGATGTGCCACAGAGATTACACATGTACAGGTAGTTGGAATGGCCTAAGATTGAGGACATTGACAGGGATACTACAGTGCAGTGAGTGTATGTGGGGAGGGGGGTCCATCAGTAGGCTATGTAACAACAGGTCACACTCCAGGGCATACATGTTAACAGGCGGTTAGTATGCCCGTTTATGATTGATGTTATCAACAGGCATGCTACACTGCTTTGAGTGGATGGGGGTGGGGGCATTAACTTTCCACTATGGTAACATACAGCCTCAATCCAAGAACCGGACAGCCATACACATGGACAGCCATATACACACACACACACACACACACACACACACACACACACACACACACACACACACACACACACACACACACACACACACACACACACACACACACACACACACCGGCATTCACAAAGATATACACCTATGTCACACACATACAGATACTTTACATGTGTGTGTGGTTTAACCACCTGCCTATGGCTTTCCTTCTACACTTCACTTTGTACTGGTGTCACCAACAGTGTTCAGGACAGTGATAACATGTGAGATGTATTCCCAACCATATGTGACATATATGGACACACATACACACGTGCCAGTACTGTGAATCAAACACATGGCTATCTCATGATAGGTAACACAGCAGTACAGCACTATCACATCCGGTGCAATGCTTACTGACTCTTTCCTATGACAACTGTGCTGATATATGCACAATATATGCACAGGGAAGGTATTACTGTTACAGGTTTCATGAGGTTTGCCTTCAGTGTCACCCTTACAGCATTCTACATTGTCTGTCTTCCACTTCATTTAACAAAACCTGACCTTATCAGGTACACAGGTTATTCTAGGACTAGGTGTAACACACCAGTGAGCTGTCCTCAGCAATCATTCATCTGCAAAGGAGACCCACCACCTAGTAGTCATGTTTAAACATCCGTCCATACCTCATGTACGGCTTACTGTACTTATAGCATATCAACATATACAGTTGGCAATGTTGAGGCTGTATTGAAACAGCATGATGTACTAAGACAACAGTCACCTTCAGACTTCAGGCACTGCACACACATGGAATCTACACAAACAGCAATACATGTGCACATATGCGGTCTACATCAGTACGTGCACTAGCAGGTCAAGAGGATACATTCCACACCTTCCCCATGCCATGTGTGAAATATAGCCGAGCATATGTGGCTTGTAAACATCTCACCCCAGAATGTACTGGCTATTGTGGTACTATGGCTAATGTCTGGACAGCACACAGCATGCATGGCTTGCAATTGTTGACATGGGGTATATGTAGGAGCTGTGGCCACACATGGCTGTACATGTCATGAACATATCACCTGTGACTACTCAGGAACATACAGTGCAGAGCTGGATTTCCCTGAGTCTGTCAATACAGGCCTTGTGTAGGTCCTATGGTCCTGTTATTTGGGTATGTTTCTAGGCATTGCATTAGGTGGACATGTCTAAAGACATACATGCCACATGGGGTGTTGTATGATAGGTGTCATGGGTGACCAGTAGAGAGGGGATATTACTTCTGTCAACATAGATATCGAACCTTATGTACTGTTAGCATGCTATCTGCCATATACATGTGTGTAATGACTGTAGCCACCTGTATGTAGAAAGGTAAACGAAAGCTATAGTAATGTAATATATGTTGTATGAGTGTGTGATGTACATATCCAGGGCAGGTACGGTTAGGTCATATCCAACCATGAGGGTGTTGGTTACTGGTGTCGACCTTGTTAATGCTGACAACAGTTGAGGGACCCTGGTATGTGTACAACTGAGCAGGTTACAGACAGTGGTATTATTGCATTGCATAACACATTATGCAGCTGTTACTGTACATGGGTACATTGCACAGTTGATGTAGGCCTAGGTACAGTCCACCTATTGAGGGTTATCTGGTGGTCTACCATACTATGTCATACCATATATGGATGTGTGTTGGCAGTCTGGGAACAAGGTGGTGGATGTATATGTGGATACAACCTATAATGCAGCATTTGCCAATTGTCACCTGTGCCTGGCTCATCTGTGATGCGTTATGTCGGAGTAGTGGTCCTTACATGTGAGAAGCCTTTATGAATATGTGTACACCAGCACCTGGTATGGTCCATACCACTTTTATGGCCCACATGTCTGGATTTCAGTTATATGGTGGTAGTGCAATTGTGCACAACTGACCTTCAGCCAGGTGTTCTTCACTGCACAGATGTCAGTATTCCCCATTGTAGGGTCTGCATTGAGCTAATGGATTACTAAAGCCACACATCTAGCACGGGTTAGCAAAGGCATCCAATGCAATTGTCATGTAGGTGTTAAGGTGTTACTTCTGTGTGTAGGACATTTGCATTGGAATGCGGCTTTATGGGTAAATGCGACCTAGGAATTATCCACACGCATGTGTAACATGGATGCATTTGCTCTGTGTTGAAGGCTCATCATACGGTCATGACAGTCCAGAATGACAGACACTGGACAACCTCATAATAACAGAAGGACATTGGCTCATTGTTTTGGTCTAGCAGTTGCCACCCATACCATGACATCACTGCACATGGCATTAATGTGCTTGGCAGCAAATGCCCCAAGTAAAGTGATGGACAGCAGCAGAACCTGTGCATATGACCAATGTTAGATATACTTAGGGTAGCAGTCCTGCTAATAATGACAACTACTACCACAGCCGGAAAAGGTCATCTTGTCACCTGCACCTCAGTACCATTACACAAGGTGGCTCATACATTATGCTTGCACATGCCACTGTTCCACGTATAACGCCACTGTCCACAACCAATCAATGTATGACTTTCAGGGCAGCAAGGTGTGTGACACATGCTGTAGGTAGCATCCACCTGTGCGACCCAGGTAACCTATTGTCTGTCACGGCCACACATGCATGAATGTGTATACGTAACATATATATGTCAGTACTTCATGTACATGTATGCATGTGTATCACACAGCACAGACACAGATATATCATTTACAGGCCACATACAGGTATCAGGTAGTAAACCAGTACGATGTGCATATATACTGACAGGTAAGATGTACCTTGCTGTAAACCTGTGTGTTTACAATAGGAGTCCATTACAATGTGTTCTGTACATGTAAGTGTTTGAGCATGCATACTGTGGCCTTCAGTGGTTAGAATAGGAGTGCATCCCAAACAGCCCTGTGCTACTAAGTGTATGAGCGTACCCACTGCCACCTTGTGTAATTTGAGTCAGTGCAGCCAACAAGCCCTTTGTTACTAAGTGTATGGGCATGCCCAGTATAACCTTGTGTAGTTGTAGTCATAGTGCATCCCAAACAGCCCTGTGCTACTAAGTGTATGAGCATGCCCACTGTAACCCTGTATAGTGATAGTAGTTGTCCATTCCGCAGATGGCCATTCTCTGGTTCAGGTTCCTGTTGTGCTACAACTATACCACTCAAGCCTACCTGCAGATGATGTGTCTTGTTTGTGCATACAGGTTGTAATGGACACCCACTTTAAACACACAGGTCTACAGCTATGTACTTCGTGACTGTCAGTCTTCCTGTTGTTGTCCTCAATTGTAGAAGGGCAGTCTGACTCCTGTGGAATGCGTAATCTCTGTGGCGTGTCTCGTAACTGCATAGTACTGTAATAGTGAACTTTAAATAGGCAGGAGTTCTGATCTCACCACTGGCAACTGTGTGTTTGTGTGTGTGGCAGCAAATGCCTGAATGTGTGTGCCAACAAATGGCTGAGTGTGGTGGTGTGTGTATTTGTGTTGGCATCCTGTCATGGCAGTGGGTTTTGCTGCAGTCCAAAGCAATACCTCCTTTTGCACTGGCCTTTATCCTTGTCAACCGCTAAATCTCTCTCTTCCCCCCTCCCCACTGCAAGTAATCGGTCCTGTGATGTCACCCAGCTCAGACGTGGAATCAGTAAGTGTAATTGTATGAGTTCTGTGGCACATACCCCAACTGCATACCACTGTACTAGTTACCTTTACATAGGCAAGATGTGTATGCACAATACTGGCATGTGTGTGCGGGTTTGTGTGTATGACTACCCTGTAGCTAGGCATACACATGTGTAATGTCTTTTAGCACACCATGGTAGCCATCTGTGGTGACCGGTGTCTACAAAGTATTACATAGTTAGGAATGGTAAAGAATACACAGTCAAGCATGACTACAGTTGGGTATGTTATTTTCCTGTGCCACTGTTGAGCAGTGACACAGAAGTGATGCCGGGGTCTAGGTCCATACCCATCGTTCCCCCACCCTAACTTCACAATCCCAGGGGTAGATTACATTAGCCATCATTCCCCACTCCAAACTCCACATACACAACAACCATCCCTTCTCTGGTGAACAGGTAATGATTTAAATGTTATAAGACAGGCGAGATGCCTCTGTTTTGTGGACACGTCAGTTCCTTTGGAACCCTTCTATCTCACAAAGGGCATTCAGACGTGTGTGTGTGTGTGTGTGTGTGTGTGTGTGTGTGTGTGTGTGTGTGTGTGTGTGTGTGCGTATGTATATATATATATATATATATATATATATATATATATATATATATATGTAGCTATGGCTGTGTCTGTGTATATGCATATATATATATATATATATATATATATATATATATATGTGTGTGTGTGTGTGTGTGTGTGTGGGTACACATCCCATAGGTGCACATATATATATGTTGTTATGACAGTTGTACAGATGTAGACTTGTCTTTGTAGTTTCACAGAGTACAGTACATTCAAGGGTACTGTACATATGTACACAAAGGGACTGTCCCATTTCTTTTCAGTACTTAGTACTGCGGTGGTGGTGCTGCAGTAGCGTTGTCGCCTCACAGTAAGACGTCCCGTTCAATTCTCAGCTAGAGCGTCTTCTGTGTGGAGACATGCGTGAATGGGCGTACCTTCGTTGAAGGTTATGTGTCAGAGCTGGCAACTCGGCACGTAAAAATATGCTGCCAATCATTAGCGGACTGGAGTTCCACTGTGGCGACCCCTAACCAGGAAAAGCCAAAAGACACAACAACAACTGTCGAATACCTGTGGTAGGATGTGCATTATAGACTCCATGCAACATGTGTACAACCCTGACGGCTTAGTGGTACGTCCAATGACCTCAGTGTGCATGGTCCAGGGTTCAAGACCTGCAGCCTTATTGATACTGTCAAAAAGGACTGCATAAGATAGATGTAAGCAGGTGCAAATGTGTTTTTGTGACAGTAAGCAGCGGGTACACACAGGTAACAGACATGTACAACCTGCAGTACACTTGGAATGTCCTTCTTTGGCAATCCTGCTGATGTCACCCACCTACAAATACACCTCTGGGACTGCTGGAACCTAGTAATTTCCATGACACGTGCTATAACTGAGTAATGCTGCAGTGTGATAATCTAGTTTGGTAGGTGCTCTAATTCCAGACAGTTCAACTGTGAGTGTGTGTGTCTGTCTGCCTGCCTGCCTGTGAAAGAAACAATGCTTTTAGGGTATGCACACTCTTTACAACCCACATGACCACCTTTAGCAATTCTGCTGATGTCACCCACCTAGAAATACACCTCCAGGACTACTGTAACCCAGTATTCTCTGTAGTGTGTGCTGTAACTGCGTATTGCTGTAGTGTGATAAACTAGTTAGGTAGGGATTCCATTCCAAGAGAAGTGTGTGTGTGTGTGTGTGTGTGTGTGTTTGTCTATCTGCCTGAGACAAGAACAAGGCTTTTTAGAGTATGCACACTCTGTACAATTCACATGACCACCTTTGGTAACCCTGCTGTCACCCACCTTGGAATGCACCTCTAGGACTATTGTAACCCAGTATTCTCCGTAGTGCGTGCTGTAACTGCATATTGCTGTAGTGTGATAAACTAGTTAGGTAGGGGTTCTTTACAAGAGAGACCAAGTGTGTGTGTGTGTGTGTGTGTGTCTGTCTGCCTGGGACACGAACAATGATTTTTAGAGTATGCACACTCTGTACAATCCACATGACCACCTTTGGCAATCCTGCTGATGTCACCCACCTAGGAATACACCACTAGGATAGCTGTAACCCACTGTTTGCTGTAGCGTGTGCTGTAACTGCGTATTGCTGTAGTGTGGTACACTAGTTAGGTAGAGGTTCGATTCCAGACCAAGGCAGGTGTGTGTGTGTGTGTGTGTGTGTGTGTGTGTGTGTGTGTGTGTGTGTATCTGACTGTCAGAGCCTGTGTGGAGGTGGCTGGGAGTGTCTAACCAATGGACATGTTGGGGAGCGGATTTTATAGTTTTCCTATATGGTGTCCGTCGTATGTCACAATGTCCACCTCACGAGGAGTATAGATGTCAGTCAGCCACAGGACTGTGTTGGCAAGCCATAACCCTACATCTGGCAAAAGGCCTGGTGAACAAAGTATGCAACCCTACTAGTACCTGGAATACGTCCTGAATCCATGTGTCATACACAAACACACTTGCCTAGAATATCCCGCTATGTTGCTAGAACCCTGAACTTTGATGACAGATAGTAGGCATGGTGTGATTGCAGTGGGCTTCAGAGGACATGGAACCCTGTACAGCAGTACAATAGGCACATAATTGTAGAAAATGTGCCTTCACTATGTTCCCCACTGGATGCCTGCAATATATGTGGTGCTATCAAATGTGATCCACAGAGGCCATACAATGCCTTACACATGTGCCCTGTATGGACCGATGCCACTGACACCAGAGAAAACCTGTATCATGCTATCAATGCAGGTGCAGGATCAGCCTACTGACTATAAGCAGGTTCTGCCACACCAGGCCAGTATTGGCATATCGGAGGATAACAGTCTGTGTACACAACATGCGCCAGCCAAACCAGGTACACCTGTACATGTTACTGTACATTATTGTGGGACATGCACATCCCAGGCAATGTCCATGTCAAGGACTATCAAACACAGACATGGCATGCATTGCAAAGCTATGGCCATACACAATGGTAACCAGGATGTCAGGGCAGTACATACAACACCCATCTGTATGGAACATTGCAGACACTACACCCCTGTACCACACTGCACACCACTGTCGGGTGGTGTGATGCCAAGAATTACCCCTCACCCAGCCTTGTACAACCATCTTGCACAGCCAACCACTACACACCCATGAAGCAATGCACACATGCATGTCAGTACTGGCACCTTGTGTCTGCGTGTTGGGTATGATGTCTCCAACCACAGTCACTCCCAGTATAACTCCCATTGGCATACTAACAGATGTCAAACACGTTCACATGCCTTAGCCCATAGAACCTCCGGATATCCCCTGTGGTGCATGTCGTACCTGTGCATTACTGCAGTGTGGCAAACTAAGTAGTTAGGGAGTGTATTTGTGGGCCTGGCAAAGAGTGTCAATTGAGTGCATTAGAGAGTGTGGTTGTCTTGACAATGACATCCGTTCATGTGGACATCCATGTGTGCTACACCTAATGTATGTCTACTATATCTCTGTTGCAGATGTCGCTCACCAACACACATATATCTTCTTACGGCACACCAACATGTCAGCTTTGTGGCACATGGAGTAACTGCATGCACTTGTAATAGTAATAACTAGTCAGTCAGGGGTTTGAACCCTGTACTGGTAGGTGTGTGATAGATGATGCTTAGGTTTTAGACTCCAAGCCCTTCTCTGATGTACCTTGTTTCTGTCTGTCTCTCCCACACTCTCTCTGGTGGATGTGGAGGTGTACACCTGCTCAGCAGCAGCTTGTGTATTGTAAGTGATGGTCATGATCAGGTGATGGCCTCTGCGCCTACTTCAGTCCTCCTCTAGCTGATTGCATTTGGAACAGCTGTGATGATGTTCCCATAGCCATTCACATGAAAAACACAGTACAATATCTAGGGACATCATGTTGATGTTTGCCCATGACAGTCGCTGTGAGTGGTACATGGATCAGGTGTTTGGAAACGGGATCACAGATGATATCTGGATGTTCGTCAAACAATATACACAGTGGGAAATAGCCTAAAGACAAGAGGGTGATGTGACAGACATGACTACAGCATGTATGTGTAGCTATGCTTCATTGAGACTACTGCCTGTTTAACAAGTTGTGTGTAGTAATGGCTATTCTGCCTGTTTTAATACTGACAAGACAGTGCTCTTTTTGTGAGGGACCCCCATCTGTAGGGCCATCTGTGGACTGGACAGTGTGTGGAATCATTTGTTTCCTGTGTTACTCACTGAACACACATTTGTGAACAGCAGGAGCATAGTGTGAGGATTGCAGCCAGTACATAGTGATAGTGATGAGTTATTGCCATTGCATCCCTGACTGGACATATGTCACATGAAACAGTGGCATGACAGACACTGTCTGGGGTTCTCAGTGACATGCCAATAATGGGCCACTGTTCATAGCTGCAGTCACAAGTCTTCTACACTTTGTACAGATGTCATGCAGTATATATGCATGTGTTGTGCTCCCTCTGCAAATGTATACCATCTGTTGTGTTGGGTTGATGGTCATATCTATGCATGCTATTGTAAGTAATCCTGAATGCTGTTGACTATTACTAAGCCATATCTGTGTTTAAACTGCAACACCATAAGCTGTATGGGTTTGGAGGTCCCGGCAGAACCTCCTGTACCACTTCAGCTGACCATGGCTCTGGGCACCAGCACATCTCAGGCCCAGCCTTGGACCTCCACCTCTGTTGGCTCCGTGTCACCTACTGGTGGTACAACCACTGAGGATGAGGCTTGTCCCCCCTGGGAACAGATCCAGACAGGAATATGTCTGCTGTCGTACAGTCCCAGATGCGGTGCGTACGGGGCTAAATAAGGGGTTTCAAGGCCAGATAAGCTGGCTCAAGGGCAGAGTGTCACATTTACAGGGTGAGGCTGCCACTCCTAGAAAGCCCCCAGCACTGCCACCTTTGCAGCTGTTTTGGTGCAGTGGTGGCTGCTCATGGCTGGGGACCTCCGTCCCACTGTTTCCATCTGGGGACTCATGGGCTTGTGAATGCCAAACACCCCTCCCCGTCCGAGGTGTATCCCCCCACATGTGTCATATACCGACGCTGTATGCTGTCTTGTCTGTCATCCTACACTACCTATCCTCCACGGGCATACCTACTCTCCTTCCCCCGCTTCCCATTCTCACCCTATGGAAACATAAGGCCAATTGATTCCTAGAACAACATTTGTCCCATACATAGCTATCCATTTCACACACGTGTCCACTGGACACATGTAACCCTTTTAATATGCATCACAACATACTCCAGTTGTCCTCACCCCTGTCTCTCAGGTGCATGATCCTAGTATGCACATGACTCCTAAATGTTCCAGGTACACGTGATACGGACAACCCCATTGTACACACAACACTACCGGTCCCTCTATGGTTACCCCATTTACCTTTATCATGATGATGATGTTGCACACAGCACCTTGCAAGAGTACTATTCTCACATAATGATTAGACAGGTACTGTTGTGTTAATATAAATAACATGCACAGAGTGATGTAGATGGCCCATGTACAAATGTTTGCGTGTATGAATGACACATGTCTGTCTGAAGGAGTCTTGATATTACATAGGACAACACCACTACAAAATACAGGCATCATTGGTGTTTCCCTTTTCATTTGTATATAATGCTTTGTTGTCACATGGGATGTTCCTGATATATCTCTATATATGTATGTATCTATATGCTGGACATGAAACTCACACATACATCTACATGACGGAATACATTTCCTATACTGTTGAATAACTGCGCTGGATGATATGTTTGTGATAAGGTCCGATGTCTGTATATCTACCATTTGTAAATCACAATAGCTGTGTGTGCAGGGTCCTAGTTTCGAGCCTTGCAGAGGCCATTTATTTTGTTGCAGGGCAGAACAAGGCCATTGGATATGGAGTGATTAAGACACATTAAAGCAGTTGTGAGCGAGTGTGCATGGGTTTGCTCGGTGCTAAGCAATGTTAACCTCTGGTTACAGTTTCTTGCACTCATTTAGCCTCTACATTGCTTTACCTGTGTAATATTCCCATACTGGAGGCCAAACAGGCTTACACCCGCTTGCTCACACACTTGCAAATGCACTGAATTTAGTGTTTGCATCTGACACTCACACTCCTGGGTGGGAGTGAAGACTATGATATTGCCTTGTGATGCCTATTACATCGGATTACATGCCTACAGTATCGGGAAAGGTTGCCCATTAGGTGACGGCATGCCATTTGACTGTATGGAATCTGCGGCCTGTCCAGAGTTTGATTCATATTATTGGTGTGTTCCTCTTAGAATCTGCACCCATCTGGCTAATACATGGGAACTGAGATTCTTCAATACAAACAAGTAATTGGGTTTTGGAACCCATATCGTTCAGCTGATTCATGCTACTGCATACCTAATATTCTATCATCTTTCTAAGGTTGTCAATGGAATGTGTGCTTTCTGTCCCTATCAGACCTCTCATACAATTGGGGAAAAATACACACTGAATCAGGGACTCGGCATAACAACATCAGGGACACATTTAAATTATTGGTGCGATTAACTTGACACATTGACAGACTCAGAGCATATGAATTCATACACATTTTCTGAGGTAAATGATGTTTACGACTCTTAATTGTTGTCGTTATTCATTATGTGTAATTCACCACCTTTCCTCCAAATGTCACTAGTTTTAGAAGGGATTAAGTGGGACAGAGTTTGAAACTGAGTCAAAATCAGGGACGTCCCTGGAAATTGGGGACAGTTCAAAGGTATTGTCCTTATTTGTTCCCCCAATGGTTTATGGCCTGCCCAGTGGATGTGCTCTTAGGGGTCAGGTCTGACCATAAGCTAATCTGACCATAAGCTAATCACCCTTAACATCCACATCCCACCCCCACCCCCCCAGTAAAGAAACCTCCATAAAAAACTTCTCCAAAGCCAACTTCATGCTACTCAAGTCAGAAGTGACAAACTTCATGACACCCATGCAGACGGGAACTGAAAGTTCAAATGCTGAATCCTACACTAAGGCACTGTACGAGCACATCTACTCATGCATGAATCATGCCATCCCAAATAGAACCAAGATGCTCTCATCAAAAAAAAAAGGAAGCCAATCTGGTGTTCCCCTGCCATAAACAAACTTTACAACAAAAGGACGAAACTGCTGCAGAAAAGAGGAAAATCCCAGGATGCAAAAAACTCCCTTACCAGCCTCAGTAAGAAACTGAGATCCCTCATAAAATCCTCCAAAGCTAGTTATGAAAATAAAATTTCCAAAGATTCCAAAGACAACCACAAGGCATTCTATAACTATGTCAAGAATCTAAATGGCAATTCTCAGATCTGCTCTGAGCTAAAACAGAATGGCATTAAATATACTGATCCTAAGGATATTGCCAATATCTTGGCAGATTGATTCAGTGCCAACTTCAACCCCCTCTCAGTCTCACCCCCTAAATGGCCCATCTCAATACCGGAAGATTGCCAAATTCCGGTAATAACTGCCACACAGGTAAAAAACACACTCTCCAAAGCTAAGAATACAGCATCCATGGGACCAGATGACATCCCAGGCTGTGTACTACATGAACTACAATATGAAGTGGCACCTCACCTAAGTGTCATGTTTAATCATAGCCTCACCTCAGGTTTTGTGCCCACTGAATGGTGAAGAGCTACAGTTATCCCACTCCACAAGGGGGGATCCACCTTGGATCCCGGAAACTACCGTCCCATCAGTCTGACGAGCCTTATCTGCAAGGCCATGGAGCATATTATCATGGAACTTATAAACAAAGACATTGGCAACCTTCAAACACTGGACCCACCCAGTTTGGGTTCGTGAAGGGCCAATCTTGTCTCCTGAACCTGATTGACTTCTTTGAATCAGTCTCCAGAGCCATGGACAAGGGTAAGGTGGTTCACACAGCCTATCTAGACCTTGCCAAGGCCTTTGACACCATCCCCCACTCTGGAATCATAGATAAACTTATTAAGCTGGGCATTAATCCCTACATCACCCAATGGGTTGCTAACTGGCTTACTGATAGAACCCACACTGTAAAAGTAGCCGACTCCAAATCCAGCTTCAGACAAGTGACAAGTAGAACCTCAGGGTTCAGTCCTGGGACCACTCTTGTTTGGCATCTACTTCTCTGAAGTACAGGCCAACACTAAGGGACTCTGGCTAACAAAGTTCACAGATGACTGCAAACTGGGAGCCATTATTGAATCCCCAAATGATGTGGATACTCTACAAAAGGGCCTTACAGAAACAGATGCTTGGTGCCAGAGCCATGGGCTCAAGCTCAATGCCAAGAAATGTATAGCTATCCCCTTTGGGAAAAAACATGTACCCGTGAATTACCATACAGGTGGCAGTACACTAAACACCGAAAGTGTGATAAGAGACTTAGGGACACAGGTGGACAGTGGTCTCACCTTTGATAACCACATCGCCACAACAGGAAATCCTTCTATGTGGCACACCTCATCACTAAGGGCTTTTCATCCAGAAAAAAGGAGGTCATTGTCCCACTGTACTCATCCCTCATTAGACCCATTATAGAATACAATGCCCCATTTGGTATGTACCTCTCAAGACATCTGCAACAACTGGATAGGCCGCAGAAATACCTCACTAAAAGAATCACAGGCCTAAAGCAGATGCCCTACACTGACCGCCTTAAAAAAACTCCAGCTATACTCTGTCATATATCATCTACTCAGAGGCGATCTCTGCTTAACATACAAGGCCATGTCAAACCCAGAGCTGCTGGACATGCTACACTTAAAGAAATCCCAATCCGTCAGAGCCACACGCTCCAGGGATCTAAACCTTGTCATCACAATAAACCAAACATGCTAGAAGGATATGTTCCTGACCCAGAGACTCCCCAGACTCTGGAATAGATTACCCATACATGTCAAGCAGAGTGCCTCTTTGGCCCTCTTCAAAAGGAACCTTGATGATTGGATAGGAGAAAGGAAATTCACCCCGGGGATCATGTCAGTCCTCCTGCTAGACGGGTCCAGAGAAGTAAATAGTGTGGGAAGAAATAGCCAGGGACTTGTTATGGCTAGGCTTGTATAGGCCCTAGGGCTGATAGCCTAGTACCAACGTATGAATCTATGAACCTATGAGAGGTATGGCCGTCAGCTATGCCCATCTTAGAATACTACTTATGTCCCCGGGGCGGTCCTACTACGACTGCGCCAGCCAACACCTGCACACCTAGGTCCATAATTGCATACCCATAGTTCCCCTACCTGCCACTCCTCTACAGCAATCAACCTTACTGTGGGTGCAGGTGGGGTATAAACACACCACTACACACTGCCCACTCTCCCCATGTCGGGACACATGTCGTACATTGTGTCGACCCATGGGTTATCAGGCTTGTAGAACCTAATGGTCCGTGTACATCTACAGCCTAGTATGATAAGTCATTAGTGGGACTGCCTCCGATCATTAATGTTTGGTGCCCCACAAGGGACATCGATGTCTATGTTTCAAGATTAGACCTTGCATGTCTCTCCCACTGGTAGTATCCTGCCGGTGGGCTGGGAAGCAGTGGTGTGTTTACCTTTATTGTGTGCCTGTATGTCTCACCGGCCTAGCTGGGGGGGGGGTTGATTCTACATGTTACACATTTGTTTATTGGACCCCTCACCCCCATATGCATGGCCTGTGAACATATGTTACTCGTAACTGCTGTATCATATCATAGCTATATACATGTGTATATTTACAGTTTTATATATATATATATATATATATATATATATATATATATATATATATATATATATATATATATATATTTATATTACTATATACAGATATATCTGTATATGTAAGCATACATGTATATTTATATTTTGCTGTCTATAGACATATACATATATATATATATATATATATATATATATATATATATATATATATATATATATATATATATAAAATGACATATGGGTCTATGGGTGTCTGCATATGTTTATATTTATATGTTGGTATGTATCCATATTCTGTCTCTGTATGTATACATTTGTAGTACGGAGAGGGAGAGACTTATCTCTATGTTGCTATGGGTAGATATACCCACACATACCTCTACATATATACGTCTACATCTGGTTATTCCGTTCCTTTCCATATAGATTACACTTTGCTGCAGTGGGACTCATAGTGGGTATGGCTGCTTGTTGGGCGATGCCTCTGCCCAATGAACACATTTGATTACATCCCTAGGGCTGTCCATATAGGCCCACATCAGCCAACACCTGCACACCTAGACTTATAAGTAGCTACCCATAGTACCCCCACCCTCGCCTCCACAACACCACCCATCCTTACTCTGGGTCCTGGTCTGTTCTGGATACACCACTACACACTGCCCACTCTCTACTTCACAGGACCCATTTCATACATTTGTCACAGCCCATGGGTCATCAGGGTTTCCCACCCTTGTATTCCGAGTCTGTATATACCATGGCCAATATGGCCGGTCTATCACTTTCGTTTGGTTTTGGCAATTTTTGGGGTGTCCCGCAAGGGACTCTCCAGTCTGTGTTCCAAGATTAGAATTCATGGGTGCACTGTGTACCCCCCCGGTTGTATCCTGTCTCTGGTCTGGGAAGCAGTAGACTCTTTACATTCTTTGCATGTATGTTTCCCGTGTCCAGCTGGGGGGAGGGAGGAAGGGCATGCTACGTGTTTCATGCTTCCTGCTTGGGCTCCTCACTTCCATTGGCATAGCCTGTGAACATATGTCATTCTTGTGTGCTGTTTCCTATCATAGCTGTATATCTGTGCATATCTATGCACACACACACACACACACATATATATATCTATATATCTATCTATATATATATATATATATATATATATATATATATATATATATATATATATATATGTGTGTGTGTGTGTGTGTGTTTGTCTGTAAAGCAATACATACCCCGCGCAAAAGCACTTACACATGCATACTGGTGTTTATATAGGCTTGACCTGCTTACTAGTGCCTTATTTATTATGACACTGACACTTCACTCCAGTTATCTTTTAATTGATATTTTGCAGGTTATACAGAGGGCAGATTTTGCAATATGTTCATGTACGGATTACCAATGGTAATTGGTATATGATACAGTGGGATTCGGTACGGGAATGTCTGTTCATTAGGGGGTTGCTCTAATCAATGCACTATTGCTGTGCTGCTTCATTTGCATATATACCCATACACCCATGGCTCCTGGTTCCCCAAACACACACCCCAACGCCTCCCTAACACTGCTGTCATCCATTCTCCAGTCAGATTTGCGGTGTTACCAAACCACTACACATTGGCCACTCCCTTCTCCTATAGACCCATCCCATAGGTTGAGACACTCCACGTATCCTCTGAACTCCCAAACGTTTAGTCCACAAACATTGGTGATGTGAGCAACCAAAAGAATACTATTCGTAATTTTTGGTTTGTCCCACATGGGACACGCATGTGTTTATGGCAAGATTAGACTCTATACTTCATTACAACCTTACTCCCGTTAACATGACACTACAATTAATTAATATGTATGACTATGTGGTAACGCACACGTTACACATGAGAGCCTAATTATGTACATATTTGGCATATTTCTTTTACAAATAGACCGGTTTAATAATTGGCGTTGCTGTAGCGGGCAGATCACAGGAATGATTCCATGTGTGGGGAAGTCCTCACATTTGATTATTGTCAGCACAGCACTGACTTTGGACATTGTACACACTTCTGTGTTTTAGCAGTTTCGTCCTGTCCCTCTTCTGCACAGCCTATTATTCCATCTACTGTCAAGGTGTGTAAGTGCACATTTATGTTATTTATGTCTGCAAATGGAATGCATGTGTTACAGAGAATGTATTTCTTCATATTGATGTCTGCATGTGTGTATACATAAATACTTATCACGAACTCGCTGACCTCCACGTGGTGGTCCAATTAGAACTGGGCCATCCGACCCTGGCACGCCTGGCTCCATAATTTCATACCCATAGTTCCTCCACCCCACCCGTGTTCAATATACACGCATACCTTCCATTGTCCACTTGTTATCGCAGCCATGACACAACTCCACACATTGCCCTCTCCAGAGTGTTAGGGGCTCTACACATATGTTGTCCCACCCCATGTATTCTCAGGCTCTCCCACCATTTAGTCTTTAAACATACCTGCCCTTGCTTGTGTAATGGTCAGAAGGCCAAATGGCCTATATAATTTTTGGGTAGTCCCAGCAGGGACTACCCTCTGTGTGTAAAGTAGACTTAGCAAATCAACGATGTTACTCCCACTGGTAATATCCTGCCTGTGGTGTGAGTAGCAGTGCTTTGCTTACCCCTGCCCAGCTGGATATGACATATGCTGACAGCGCTATATAATACTAGGGTTGCTGATGATTCTCTTCTCATTCTTTTGTATGCTTTATTGTTACGTTGTTTTTTCTATATATATATATATATATATATATGTATATATCTATGTATATATATATATATATATATATATATATATATATATATATATATATATATTATATATATCTGTATATACTTATATAGATTTCCTATGCTGGGCACTGCTTAGACCCGTGCAAGTGCACTCAGACTTGCTTACTGGTACTTGTATGTGTTTACTGATGCTTATTTGTGCTTAACACCTGCTAACTAGTACCTTATTCATTATGACAGTGCCACTTTGCTTGAATGATATTTAAGTTAAATATCTCATGCGATACTCTTATGTCGGTTTTATGACAAAACGACATTCATTCCACATGGAAAATGATATGTGCTAGTGTTGGGCTCGAACCATGAATGAAGGTTTGTTAGGTGGATGCTCTGAACACTACACTATTGACACGTTGATTCCGCATGTTTTTCTCTATTTGAATGAATATGATGTGTAAGCTACGCTCGGCAGAGGGCAGTGACATGCAGACACACTGCGCTTTGCTTACACCTTTGATATTGCAGCAATTTGAATGTATAATAGGGACACAAGGACAGGGAATCTAATTGTGAAAGTTCTAGGGACAGGGCTCAACATTCCACTACGTGCTTGTGTGTTTACTACTACGAGTTTATTTAACTGTTCTTGGACACTCTTGTATGCTTAGCATACATTTTGATATCCACGGACACTGAATTACTGACTTACTATTAGGGGCAGGCTCTACTAGTAGGCATAGTAGGTTTTGCAATTGTCGTGGCATGTTTATGCCTCCGTAGAGCACTTGCGCACGCCCCCTGCACTCGCACATGTTTTCTGTGCACGTCGAGTTTGAGGCGGCGCGCCCTCATACATATTCATATGGCCATCTGTAGTGAGGACGTTCAGCGCAGAGCTAAAACCGTCCTTGCGCCGAGCTTCTTGAATCCCGGGGACGGTTTTGGCAGATATTGCTAAAAATCAAAGATCCACATTGTGTACACTTAATACAAAATTTGTAGGACACAAATACCTTAAAATTCTATTTGGTATTTTTTCAACACCATTGGTATTCTAAGGTGCTGTTGTTCACTTACAGATGGTTTTAAAGATAACATTTTGTGATGATCTGTTATTGTAAAGTGGAGGAAGACATATGAAGAGCATGGCGTGAGAAACATCTTCGAAACAGATTACAAATATTTAATTGCAGCAATAAGTCTGGATATATGAGTCCTATTCTAAGGTCAAAATATCTAAAACTTGACCAAAACAATCCGAACACTTGTACAAATACCCCAGCCAGAAGGAAAACAGACTTAGAGGGTGTTTTAAGAATGAAACAGTGACTTGCAATTTGCCTGTAATATGTCTAAGACAGCAGTGAATTCAAGAAAGCTATTAGAGAAAGCTTCAGCTAACAGATGGAAATATGGATATAAAGAGGATTCCAACGTACTCACAAAAACAAGTTTTAGATGCTCCATTGTTGAACTGCAGTGATATGGGTGTGAATCACATGGCTTTGCTAAAAGCAGATAGATACCTGTCAGCATGGTATAAGAGGTGTGATTCTGCTAGTAAAAAGAATCAATGCCAAAGTATGCAGAGCATTTATGGACTACAAGAAGTAAAATGCTCAGGCAAAAACTGAGCTCTTGCAAAATGAGATTTCTTTCTATAATACTACAGTCACCAATGACAGAACAAGATGTAAATAAATGTCAGAGATTAACTGATATTAACAAAGATATGCAACAATCTGAAACTTGTCAATGGTATCAATTAATTCAGTTGCAATATGGAATAAATTGAATTTCTGAATCTAAAGCTTTCACTTCCCTGACAGATTCCCTTCCAGTGAAACAAATTCTGTTTGGAATAAATTAAACTTATTTCTACTTGAGAATTGCACTTCTGCAGATCCAAACATAAAAACATTTGAAAGTAAATCTATTTCTTGACTTCTTCAAGCATATTATTTCAGTTCTGAAAGATATCTTACCCAGAGTAATATAATCTCAAATCAGTGAGCTTAATAAATAACACTCAGAGACAGCATGTATGACAGCCTCACAGAGGTCTATATTCTAAATTATTTATGAGACACGTGACATACACACCACTAAACCACTATACATAGGTCTCAGACATTGAAGCTATCTACCCATGTATTTGACAGTTGTTGTATGTCATTTTATGAACATTGGTTTTAATATTCTGTGCTCTTATCTCTATTATCTCTCTCATTGTATAAACATCTGCCGTTTGCACCAACTTACTAATGGGTGCTAACCCTAACACAAACTCTGCTCCTTTCCTCAACCCTAACCTTGCACATTACCTTAATAAAAACCTGCCTGTAACACTAATACTGCACAAGACACACTCATAGACAGACACATACTAACAACACTAAATATATTCCCTCACATAACCCAGACCTTAACCCTAAAAGACAGTCACACACACACATGGATATGCAACAGCTATCCCTCATATATCCTTGACCCTAACTCACAAACACACATACAGACACTTTCATCCCCTCCAACCCCATTCATCTGTCTTGACAATATGTAACATCGTAACATTGACATTTGCATGCTCAGCTATCTCTACCATCAGCATTAAACACCATCCCTGCATATGGCAACCAGACATTCATCAGAAAGCAGGGGAACAATATAGATATCTATCTATCTATAAATAGATGTTTGTGTGTGTGTGTGTATATATATATATATATATATATATATATATATATATATATATATATATATGCCTGCAGTTGTTCTGTGCAAGATCACTGTACACTGGGGATCAGGGAATTTGGCTTTTCCCCATTGTAGTGTGAACAGACAGCTGGTATATATAATTAGCAGGGGATGTGAGGGTACGGGGCATTTGTGCCTGCAAAAAACATTTTTTTAAATCAGCTGCTGATTAACAAGTTCAGCTGAATCAGTTGCCATTTGATGGATGTCACTCTCAATGAGATGTCAGATATCCAAAAACACGTATGTATGTATGCATCTCTCTATCTATATATATATATATATATATATATATATATATATATATATATATATATATATATTTATATATATATATTTATATATATTTATACATATATACATAGATAAGGATAGATGTACAACAGACATAGAGCACTTTGCGCTTTATGAGCATACACAGATGCGCGCACACACATACACACACACACACACACACACACACACACACACACAGACCTATCCACCCACCTCCTCACCCATATACACAGTGTGTGTGAGTGAGTGGGTGGGTGGGTGTGTGTGTCTGTGCATGTGTGGCATTTTTATTTATTTAGTTGTCTATCTGTCTGTTAGATGATATTGCCTAACTAAATGTCAGGAGTATATACATTCACACTTGTTTTCCATACATCTAAACAAAATTAATAATTTTGTGTTGCACGAGAGAGTGTTTAAGTGCATGTACTTCTCAATAAAATATCTATTTGTAAGCAGGATATCCGAATATATGATAGTCACAGATGCTTGTACACCATGTTGAGATATGCTACATCCAAACTGCAACTTAATTACTTCTAACTGTAGGATTCGTATGATTTACTTTAGATGTGCTACTATATTTACAATGAATGTCATTTCAAAATTGTGACTATTGACATTTTTATTTCTCATTGCTCTGTTAGAGACATTTGTAGCAGTAGTGCATGTTTCTTCATGGAGCACTTTTATTTATCACAGCAACAGCTAGTCAAGTGCCATACCTTATTACCTTACAGCCCATTTATTGTTGTCTGATGCCATGACCATAGGAATGTCTATATGCCATGACCACAGGATAGTCAGTTTTAAAGAGGAGGGGAACAGATGTTCCTGTAAGCAACTGTAAAGCTTTTTTTTTCTCTCATTTGTGTACACTTACCTATATTTTGTATTCATTCTGATAACATGCAACTGTTATATACATGTATGCCAAAACTGGTGTTAAATGTGGAGCTTTTCTCCACAGGTCTCCACTGCAGAAGGTTTTTATAACAGTCACACTTTTCCAGTAAACAAAGATAAATAAGGAAGCATAATCAATAATATGTTGATCCACTTGGACACATTTTTGCATATGGGCAGGGGGAACACAAGCAGATGGATACTGCCACTGATGTCTATCCTGTTGGTGTCTTGTTAGTCTACCATTGTGTTGCAGGCATGCCATTTTGCTGTGACAAATCATGCCAGTTAGAAGGTGACTGAAATATATCTGCAGGCCAGTGTGAACAGGGTTGTTGAACAGGAACTTCAGCATTATTTAACCTTATATGATATGAGCAGCTATATGAGCATCTACTTCTCTGCCAAGTACAAGACTTTCCCATCTGTGGAGCTGCATGTGCTAGAGATTTTAGTATCACATACTGCATATACATACATATGTATATATATATATATATATATATATGTATATATATATATATATATATATATATATATATATATATATATATATATATATATATATATATGTATAAGGCAGTAGAGACCAGGTTCTCTCACCACGAAGCAGTTAGGATATTTAACAAATAGTCCAATTCCACCAAAATGAGATAAATCAGCATCAATTTTCAACACAAAATTGACCGTAGACCAGGATGGATTTAAACGAAAAAGAACATTTATTTGAATGTGAACGCTTTCGCGTAGCAACTACTATGCTTCATCAGACAATATGTTTTCATATATATATATATATATATATATATATATATATATATATATATATATATATATATGTATATATATGCCTCATGTTCTTGTATCTTCCACTAGTCTGCTGCCTTGTGTTATTTTACTTCTATTATGCTTACTGTGAACCATCGACATCCAAAGGATAGCAGATCGCATAGCTTAGGTGGCCAATGGTCACATCAGTGTCCAGATAACACCATCAGTGATAGCTATGCATCCCTGTGTAAGTAATCCTGCTTCACACACTACTTCTTTCACAAGCATCTGTGCATGTTGCAGATTCAGTTGTATGTGATGAAGCTTACAGGTGCAAGCACACACTATCAGGCCAGGTGCAAACAGTATCTTTAGTAGTAAAACAACAAACAGAAGGCAGTGTACCAGAAAAAGATAACTTTATTCTCACTAATGTCTCAGCTAAGTGCCTTCTAGGGGATGCAAACAGTAGCAACAACTCAAAGTTACTTAATGACATTTAGACATAATCAACTAAACATATAACTATTCTGGGCTTAAAGTAACTGGATCAATTTCTCACACAATACATCATGTCAAATTAAATATTGTCATGCAATTTCATTGTTTAGACCAAAATATGCAGCAGTTATAAATCTTAAAATCATTTTTACTTTTAAAATATTTCAATGCATGAATAATGTCATCTTCTTTAAATAATGTGTGACTTGCAAGAACGGTATATGCAAAATCATTCACATTGCCATTGTGACACTGCAAAGCATGAGAAGCAACAGAACTGACATTTTTATACCTGATATCAGAAAAATATTACTGAGTATACTATGTTTGCTAATACCCTAAGCTATGTTGGTTTTGACAGATTTGGTACTGCTGCTTAAAAGTTAGACAGACTTGTTTTAATGGCTATAAATCTTACAATGCAAACATAGCCATTTTCATGACAGCATGCATACATACCCCAGTAATCTTTTAGGTGATCTAGTCTATTCCCTTGATTATCCCTTTTCCACTCAGTCTCTGCCAGGGCATAATGAAAAATTGGATAATGGTATACAGTTTTAGATTATTTGTTTAACTAAAAGATGGTATACTTACAGTGCGGAGGTGGTGGCCGTACCCTAATCTCAGCCACCCATTTGCCAAGGAGATCAGGATTACATTGTCTGAAGTCACAGTAGTGATGACGGCTCTGTTTCCTTATGTCACATGACAGAAGCACAGTTGACAGCCTTGGCCGAACTATGCCAGGCATCAGCTTTATACTGTGTCCCAGTATAGCCTTCCAGTATATAAAAGATGTCCAGAAAAATCTTAAACTCCTTCTTACATCACAATTGTACTCTAAAAGGAGCCTCATCATCATCTTCCCCAGTAAAAACCATCTCAGTTTCAAAAACCTCAGGAAAAATGTCAGGGAACTGGAGCCCAAAATGGTCCTCACTTGACTCATCCCCTACACATTGATGGGTACTGATGGGTAAGTCATTTGCTTGAAGAATGGTAAAGTAATAAAATACAGGCACTGTCTTATTATGCATCCAATGGCACTTTAAGGTATGAAACATGGCAGACCTCCACCCCTCTGTTTGTTGCTGAGAATATATGATCAATAGAAACTCTATCTTCAAATGGTTAATTATGGAATGACAATTATCTTCACCTTTGAGTAACTGGCCTCCTGCTCAGGCCTGGAGCTGCTTGCAGGTGCTTAGGCACGTGCACAGCAAAAGCTTCTACTCTTCAAGATGTTTAGCAGGTTTGCTTGGTAAGATTATTGAGTGATTCAGAAACAATAATGAGATGATCCCTAATTAGCATGCTCATCATGCCCAGAAAGTGAATCTCTATGGCAACAGGCAGAAAGCCTCATTGCATTAAGGGAGAATCTTTGGAGCTCAAATTTCAAGCCAAGGAGATGGTTCATCCAATGTGCTTTCTGTAGAGCTTGCCACCTTCCTCACCTGTCCAACTGATAACGACTGTGAACTGCCCTTTTTACTTTTTAAGTTGGTCTACCTATAGGTATGCCCAGGTCCATATGTATTTTACACACACACATACACATGTACTCACATATATATAATATTATATATATATATATATATATATATATATATATATATATATATATATGTGTGTGTGTGTGCGTGTATGTATTATATATATATATATATATATATATATATATATAAATATATATATATATATATATATATACATGGATCTCTGATTTTACATCAAACTGCCATAATGTTGATGACTAAAAACTGTGATCCATTAATGCTGATGGCAAAACATTGACAACTGACAGTGCATGCTCCAAAGATTAACCTTGGAGCATACAATGAAAAGAACAGCTTTGTTTTTGCAGAGGGGCAAGTCCCCTTGTGCCCCCAACCCCCCTGTTAATTATATATATTGCCTCCAAGATTACTCATTCCCTGAGGTAAGTAATTGTTGGTCTTACACACCTGTCAACCATTTGTTTTGTTGTTCAAAGTGTGATAACAGATGTTGACATTAGAGTGTTTCACTACATTCATTCTATGTTTACATATATGATTTAAATACATATATTATTTATTTTTTGGCTGGGGTAATGTCATGCATTGTTGGGCAAAGCAGCTGCAAAAATGTCTTCTGCAGGTACACATTTACAATAGCTGTAGCAACCCAAACATATTTTTGTGATGTACTTTCTCTCTCTCTCTCTGTCTCTCTCTCTCTCTCTGAATACTGACATATAGATGAGTTAAAATCTGAGGGGGACACAGAATCACTGTATGACATTTTAATGTGTCTAAATCTTACCAACATGTTGTTTTATCTCATTATCGTAAATATAATTTCATTATATGGTCATTAGCATATAATACAGATGACCATGTTTCTTCTGCTGGCCTAATCATGATGCAGGGTTTTCCAAATTGCAGACACCCTGCTCATCAGGTAAATTAACTTATTGCAATGTGGCAAAGTTTTCTGAATCTGGCTTTGCATCTTTGTTTTATTTTTGTTTGACACATAACATTTTCAAACATGGAGACAAGTGGTTTATTTAAAAGAATTGTACAGCAATGGATTTCCCTTAAGCTTCTGAATATGCAAACATTTTTTATGGGAAAATTTGAAAGGGTTTTCATGTTTGTAAATTCCTTTATGAATGATAATGTAGTAGAGTTTGTTAGATATTTTAATGATTTGTTATTATGATGCAAAGGCAATACATTAGATATTATTTATGTTGCTATTTTCTTTTTAAATTAAAATAACTGTGGCATTTGTTTAGATTTTTGGTCAAAGAAGTTAGTATAAATTTACTGGGTACTACACTGCTAGGAAAAAGGGAATTTACATTAAATCTAGATTATTTTTGAAAAGTTCTTTAGCTAACAAATTTTGTGTTCTAGTAATGCTCATTCAACTCAACTTATTTAGTCATTACCATTGGAAGAACTCATTGGACTGAATAACAACACTTCTTATGGTGAGGCACTTCTGGCATTAATGCAGGAAATGAAGTCCAGATTAATGGAGAGGATATTCCATGGCACTAACTTGAGAAGTGCATAGCCAAAGTATTTGGTAATGACAAAGAGAATGTTAAGCCAGTTAGGGCTTCATCTTTTTCTTTACATTTTGGCCGGTGTATTACTTTATAAATTGTTTGTTGCTTATTTGTTCATTTGTTTGTTTGTTTATTCATTTTATTTATTGTTTTTATTTACTGAGACAGATAAAAATGGGATATAAAACCTCTTTTTAGGGGTGGCTCAGGAAGAGGGGGTCTATAAACAGGAAAATGCACATACAATCAAATTGAAATAGTGCAAGATTAGAAGCAAATAACATTGCATCAGCTGTATTTTACAGGATGTGTGGAAGAATTTTGAGATAAAAAAGGGACAGAGTGCATGCAAGCACTATTTCTTGCACAGCTGTGAAATCATTTAGCCAATAGTGTGTACTGGATCTTGTGTTACATCCACTATACACATACTTAGAACCCTGCTCTAACAAAATGCTGCATTGCCACCTTATGGGCAGACTGTCTTCTATATAATACAAAGTGTCTCATATGCACCTGCATCATGGCTATCAGTCCTAGGTTGTACTTCTCTGCCATCAAAGACAACATCTTTAAATACCTGCTCATGAGAGCTTGGGTTCCTATGCATCTCTCTGCTCAATTGGCTGTTTTACTAAAGCTATGACTCCATAATGATATACGAATCACTGCACCAACTCACAGTGGTAGCCATTTTGTGTTAACACAGATATGTGACCATTAGTTGTAATATTGGCTGTTAATATGATATAGAGTGCAGCCTTCCACACTCCCTGTGAAAGCAATGAAACTGAACAATGCCGTTTGTGGTGCAGGTCAAATCATATCTGTTGTTGCTGATGTTCAAGCATTCAGTATCATGATATGGACATCATAACACCATATGTCATCTGATCAAGAACACATTGTGTATCAACCCATTGTACACTATTAATGTAGAAATAGCTACTATTGAGTATCAGACTTGGGCACCTCCTCTATTCAATCAAAAATGAAGACACAGTCAAGAATATAATACTGATGTTGCAACAAGCATGCTGATAACTTGACAAATTTTCTTGGAGAGGTGTATCTATCTATCTATCTATCTATCTATCTATCTATCTATCTATCTATCTATCTCATATATTCTTGATATGAAATTTTAAGATTATAGTTTTGAAACTAAAGGGACTGAATTCCTTAAAAACATGCCTTCTGTTCCTAAATCATCTTCTTAGCTATCTTCCATAAATACCCCATTTAGATCATATGTACAAATCTGCATACACAAACACACACAACCCCCCCCACACACACACATGCACACACTTACAGATATACACATGCACATTTTATTTATTTATTTTATTTTCAGTTTGATTACCGGGGAAGTCCACTGGGCCTAAACGTGCCCGTTTTCAGTGGAGGCCCGGGGAGAAAAGCTCCGTAAGCAATACAAATACAATGAAGGTTACATTATGTTAAAGTAAAATACAAGAATAGAATTCATACATTCAGAAATGCAGCTGCATAAGATGTAAATCAAACAACGCAGCTAATAGATAATAGAGAACACCCATTACTGGAATATCAATTCAATACAATATGATACAAATATCTGTAAGAATAGGACATTTTTTTTTTACATTGGTGGTACTGATATATATAGTATTTACAGTTTGTAGTGTTAAGGAAGAAATTCATTAGTCAGAGAAAGACTGCTGAGTCTATTTTAGGAGAGTAGAAGTAAACGCAAGCAATGTAGAATAGTCAATGGGGGCAGTCAGTAGAATTTATGTAGGGTGGAAGCAGGAGCATTTCCGTTTGGATGATAGGTATAGGAATAGTTGGGTCTTGAATGATTCTATGTTGGGTATATTCCTGAGAGAAGGGGGAAGAGAGTTACATTTCTTACCTAGTGAGAAGGAGAGAAGTAGTTGGCCAGTGGGACATTTTGGTTTGTAGATGGAGACGAAGTTTTGGTGTTTGGATCTCAGAGATCTATTCGGGATGTATAGAGGAAGGACGTTTGTTATGGCTGGGCATTTTTCAGGGTAGAATATTAATTTGTGAGCTGTGGTTAGTTGGAGATAGTCTAGGTGGTTAGATAGTTCTAGCCAGTTTAGAGATTGTAGGGAAAGGCAGTTGTGAGTTGAGGTTTTGGAATTAGTGGCAAATTTAGAGACCTTATTATAGCAAGTTTCAAGTTTAGAGATGATAGAAGAAGACAGATTAGTTATGAGAGGGGCGCCGTATAGTTGTGTAGGCAGAAGGTAGGTAGTTGCCAGAGTATGTCTAGAGGAGTTGGTAAGAAAGCTGTTTAACATATTCAAACAGAAAAGCACATAATACAAAAAAAACATAGATCTGTTTCTTTTGACTAGTAAGATATAAATGAACTGTATCTTTGGCTGAAAAGCAGGAGATAAAAGCATTTTCTATAGGAAATGTCATATATCTCCCTTTTAGTACTTAGCACTCAACTAGTCCTCTTGCAATGTAGCTTAACAAATGTGGCAGATTTTAACCTGACATCCCCTTACATCAAAAGGTCTGCAGACATCTAGCAGTCACTGCCATTGAAAGTAAGCTATACCTTAGTTACAAAAGGCATTAGATACTGGGGACAGCTTAACAAATTAATGCTAATAGAAATTAGTCAGGAACATGTAGACCAGGGAAGATCTTCAGTCATCAAAATCAGTTATGTGCACTCACAGCCTATGGCATACCAATATGCTCAGCATGCCTCCCATCTGTGAACAACTTGATTTACCCAGTTACTCAGTGTGTTAGTCTGCACAGGCATGCTGGGAACATGCTTCTGGTGGTAGAAACTAATACCTTCTACAGGTTCTATGAAACAAAGTGACACCTTCAAAATTTACTGTGATGTTCAACCAGATTGAAGGCTCATAGCAACATGTGATGAATGCATTTGATCAAATATTATCAAAATAATACTGCTCCTTCGCAGTATAAACCACAAAAGTAATACTAAAAAAGCCACCTGACCTACACATTCATCTTGCCACATACTTTCCTGATAAAAAGGTAGCAGATGAAATTTGGTTAAAAAGCAAATTTATGGAAAGTGAAGTACTACTTCCAGGTTACACAATATTTCTATATATCATACAACCTAAGCAATATTACATAAATTATTAAATTCCTACTTTTTTTTTGTTTTTAAACAAGAAACATCTTCATTAAATCATCACTTATTACACGGGCAATCATACATTTATATAAGTGAAAACAAACCACATCGGCTCAATACTAGTTGCAAGCATTTTGCATCACAAACCATAATGACACACGTGCAGCTGCAAACATTATACATCACTTATAATCTACCCAATCTTTCTCACTCAGACATTACATAGCTCATTTAAGTTCTGTTGCCTTTTAGGCCTCATGTTTCCCTTTTATGTATTGTTCCCACAATTCTAATTTTTTCCTAAGTAGTTTGCTCCTACCCTTTTATAAAGATCTCAATTCCAGTTGTTTTATCTCTGTTACTATATTTATTACTTCCAGGATAGTTGGTTTAGATTTTGATTTCCATTGTCTAGTAATTGCTTTTTTGGCAGCCACCATTACTAGACACAGCAAGGCCTTGCCATGTTTAGGCAATTCCGTTTCTGTATAATAGCTCAGAAAAATCATCTCCTTCGACAGACCAATCTGCCCACCCAGCACCTCTGACAATGCATCCCACAGGGAATACTTGAAGTCTACAACTCACCACTCTCCCAGAAAATATGTTCCCAATAACCTCTTTCTTCCAGTTTATACCTCCAACATTTACTATCTACCCGAGGAAACATTCTCTGGAGTCTACTTGGGGTATAAAAATATCTATGTAAACATTTCCAGGCAAAAATCCTAAATCTTCTAGATTTTGTTGCATATTTGGGACACATACATATATCCTCCCATAGATTTTTGTGAACTGCTTATCCAATCTCTCTTCCCAATCCTTTTTAACCTCCTCTGATTGATTCTTATAGATATCCTGCAATATTGTATATGCTCTATTAATTAATCCTTTTTAATGTCAGCTTCTGTTCTAGATTCTATTAAAACGTCTACCAGTGCTGTTCTTTCATTTAGGACCCCCTTATTTATTTCTCTTTCTATATACTCTGATAGCAATCTTTGATAGGGAAGGCAATCTCTAACTTGCAATCCAAATAAATTCTTGGCCTCTTCCCATTCTATTACCTTTCCCTCTCTAGTTATTTGCTCCCAATACCTTGGTTCTTTTGCCAGTTTTCTCCAATACATTCTGTCACCCTCTTGACTATTGTCTGTATCCCTAATTGCAATCATCCCTATCAGCAGAATCTCCTTTTGCTATTCCTGTGTTGGTTTAGTTCTTAGAATACTTTCTGCTACTTTATGGATATAATATTCTGCATGATTATTGTTATTCTCCTTAAAGGCCTGCATCCAAAATCCCAGCCTCTCCTTGTTTCTTGAGCTTCCCGTTTCACTATCATCGCTTTTCACTTTGAAATATAGTTTTCTGCTTGTGCTATGTATAGGAGTCTTAACTGTGTAGCTCTGAAATACCCCTTCAAATTGGGTAAACCCAATCCGTCTTGTTCTACTGGGAGAATCAACTTATCCTACTTGATTCTTGCCACCCCCCCCCAGATAAAATCCTTTAGCTCTTTATTAATTGCTACCCACAACTTCTCCTAAATATGACACAATGATTAACTAAAAGAACCAAACATCTCATTTTATTAAGAGACAAAGCATGGAAAAAATGGATAAAAGAAATAAAACTAACCAAAACATACAAAATTGCAAACAGTTGAGAAACTGTACAAAATACCAAATAAAAGAAGACAAAAAGTCCTAGTACACTAACATGCAGCATCCATAAATAACCTCCTGCATCCAATCAGTCACCCCAAATTCATTAACAAATAATCACACTGGCATTATTGCCAACTAATTCAATCCTTATTTTAATCAAACAGTTCTCTCCCTGGCTAAAGCCAGCAATCACCACCTCACTATACATCTACATTTAGTCTCCAGTCAGTTCCTACCTTGTCATTAGAAAACACCTCCCATACTTAAAGCCCATCACTCTAGCTTCTGACAACTTTCCAACCAAATACATCAACATGGCAGCTGATGCAATCACCTACCCAGTCTCCATACTGACCTACCATTTCATTGAAGAAAAATATGTCCCTGCCCTCTGATTGACATTATACATTATGCCTTTTGGCAAAGCTGCAAAGTCCAAAGATCTGTCTGGTTACTCTAACTATTATTGCATCCTTTACCAAAAGTTCTAGAAAAATGCATACGTGCACAACTTCTCCAACATATCGTAGACAATATACTCCTCATATTGACACAGCATGGTTCCACCCTAATGATAGCATCAGTACTGCCTTACTCAAATTCATTAATACTGTTATCTTCTAGAGAAATAATGATAATATAGTACCTTCTGTATTTCTGGATCTGTCAAAAGCTTTTGACACTGTTTCCCATCAAAAGCTTCAAGATGAACTGTCATCCATTGATCTCTCTGTATCATCTCTATCTTGGCTGCTTACCTACCTACCTAGGCAATCATGTGACTACTCTAGTAACTATGAAACTGGACTAAAAAATGCCTTTCTTTTCAAATGCTTTTATCTAATGAAATTGTCTAGTTTTAAAAGACAAAAGCACTTATCTTACACATTTTATTTTAACTTGTACCAATAAAAGCCAGTGCATTTTACTATAAAATTTTAGAGCATCTTTTGGTTGCACCTGTGTCCTGTGCCACACATACCTGGTATTAGTGTGTCTTTCTGCTTTCCTGGTTTATTTAAGCATACCTACCTTAGTAACAGACATCAGGTTGTAAAATGGCAAACAGAATTCTCACCATTTCTACCAGCCTCTATCAGTGTTCCCCCAAGGCTCAATATTCACTTCCATTTAATATTCTGTTTATTAACAACCTTCATACTGCATCCAAACATGCTTCCACAGTGTAATACAAGTGTAGATGACTCCACCTTCATCTGCTATGCCTCACCCTAAATAAACTCCAAGAATTTACCAAGAATTCTTCTCCTCAACAGAATCTTGTCTTTCTAACTCAAACTTACTCCTAAACCCAAATAAATGCAGGCTAATGCTATTCTCACCAAAACAACTGTCTAACAAAAAGCATGAAGTCACAATCATATCTGCCAGTAACACTATAATACAGATTGTACCTCATACAAAATGATTGGGCGTTATCAAAGGCAACAACCGATAATACACCCAGAACATATCACAAACTATCAAATAAGACATCAAAATTTAGATTTCCAATACAGGGAAAAACATTACCTTACAGCTGCTGTCAGGAAGACCACTGCTTCATTGTATATCTCTTCCCATCTTTGTTTATACTACTACAATACTTGTAAGCCTACAAGTTACTGAAAGATCAAAATTAGATTTATACTATAATATAACTGCTAAATGACTACAAGGCCTACAACTGTGAGTCTCTAAACCAACTAAACTGATTAGAACTGGTTAGAACTGCCACAACACCTCACGTTCTCTCAACTACTTACAGCACACAATCTCATTCATAAACAAGATATTTGTCCATTTAAAATAATATCCTTCAACACTGCTCCCCTCCCACAAGCCTGCAAACACCTGCTATCAGTTACCAAATCTAATAATAGCTCTGGACGCACCCTGTACTCAAACTATGTTGCCAAGCTTTGGGAATGAGCTGCTACTTCCACTGAAATAGCTAGACAAACTTACACAATTCAAAACTAACCTGAAGCAATTCCTAGCAGAAACATGGCTTTGCTCGTGTATACCTCCAGGGTAAACGTACTACACCATACCTTTACATAGCTTATCCTGTGCCATAAAATAGTACCCCCCCCCCACCTCTTCTGAAAGGAGTGAAAGCTTTACCTCTTTATCCCCTCCTTTTACCTTTTGCTTGTACTCTTCTCTCTTTAAACCTCTAATTAAAATCTCTTCAGGGCTGCAATTTATTCTGCTTCTTTAACAGCTCAAACCTCCTACTTAATCTTCTTCCTCCTATTAGTCTAACCTCTTAAGATCTGCAAAAATATTTGAATACATTGAGCTACATTTCTCTCTTGATCTCAGTAATACTATTCCTGTGTCTAAAGGGAGAAAGCTGCAGCTACTTACTGATTGCAACTGGTCATGTTTAATACTTAAACTTGTCAAAAACAAATGCAATGCTTATTTGATTATTTAAGTTAAATGATTGTAAATATCATGAACATGAAAAACGGTATCATTGCAAGTACTAAACCTGTAGTAATGTGTTATTACTGTGATTTCACTTTGCAAAAATGGTTTTGTCACAATGTAATTTTAATGTACTATTTTAAAAATATACACATATGTTATTTTGTATGTGGAGCTTTTCTCCTCAGGCCTTTCCTGAAAAGAAGTTTTGCTAAACCAATTTGGAGTCTGATAAAGGCAAATAATAATATAATATGATATAATATAATATAATATAATATAATATAATATAATATAATATAATATAATATAATATAATATAATATAATATAATGTTTCAATTACTAAATCAAAAAGTAAAAACAAGCAAGTTCAATTCACAGACCCTAAAACAGGTTTACTATCATTTTTGCAAATGACAATCGAACGGCAGGTATTATGCCGAAAGTCAGATTGTCGTTCACAAAACTTGAAATGTATTGCAAAGTCAAACACACATGCAAATGCAGTAGTGCATTCGCATAAGTGTGCTCGACAAACTGTAATGAGATTGTGGTACAGTGAGGTCTGGAAATGTATCCATATCCCCACTGTAGTGCGATCTTGGAGTTAGAATATATTGTTAGCAGGGGGTGTGGGGGGGCTTGCCCCTTTAAAAAACATGATATGTTGCAAAGGAGTTTCATTTACATGAACTCCTATATGGATATCATGTGATGTTTTCTTAGATAATGTCGACTTTGCTGAGTCGACCAGCTGAGTCGACATTGTGACACGGTCGTGATTCTGGTTTTGATGGTTTATTTTGAAATTGCGAACGGAATTTGTTTTGCCTTTCGCAATTTCGACAGTAAACCCCTAAAATATATCTGCATGATCAGAATAGAATCATGCATATATGTCAGTGATTCAAGACAAAAGAATTTTAAGCAAAATACAAGTTATTCTGATACAGAAGTACTTGAAAAATAATTATGAAGGATCAAAGCTTTAAAGCATGTAGAGGAGTAAGAAGAAGGAGGACATCTCTTTTGAATATAAAGAATTACTAGAGCAAGAGCTTGAAGTCCATGCATACTGACTTCAAACTGCGTACAAAATAAAAGTGCTCTAACGGTGAAGCAGCTGCTCAGGAATCTAGATCAGATAAGGTGAGGACATGGCTGTCTAAATACAACTTGAATCCAAATTGTTTTATTTAAATGCACACACTGGTCAACTGCAATACTCAGGACAAGGACACAACCATATATAGTGATTACAGATGATGACAGGCACACACAAAGAGTTTGTGATTGTGATTATGACAAAAAGTCTGTCCTAACTTCCCCTGAAAACTGAAAATATTTGCTTACAAACTGCCAAAATATGTTTATACAACAAATAGCAGCTGTAAAGTAGAGACCTTGACCTGCTGCAGTTTTTTTGTAGGTGAGTTTTATCACCTGCTGCATGCCAGTCATCAGATCTTTGCAATCAATAAGGTTCATAGGTTCAAAGGTGTTTACTAGGCTAATGACCACAAGGCCCTTTTTAAGCCTAGCCATGCATCCCAAATCTCTGACAAGTTCCGATACCCTTGATAAGTGCAAGCATGGGCATGGGCCTGGGAGATGAACCATTTACAGGTTACCTGTGTCCATTATAGACATAGGTGCCTAACCAGGGATGAATTTCTGGTTTCCCATCCAATTGTCCAAGATGCACTTGAATTGGGTTAGGGAGGAACTCTGCTTCATATGGATGGGGAGCCTGTTCCATAGACAGGGTAGTCTCTGGGATACATACCTATCTCTCCAGCAGGTCCTATTTATATCACAAGCAAGGTTTACATCTTTAGAATGGGTAATTCTGGTGCTGTTTGTTTTGTGGATATGCAGGAGGTCCATCAGAGTGGGGTCTGACAATGCACTCTATGCCAGGCATAGATCTCCCCTCAAAAGCCCGTAGGAGACAGAATACAAGGATAGGGCCTTGAAGCAGTCTACATAGGACATTTTACTTACACTCTGTATTCTTTTAGTGAGGTACCTCTGTGGACATTCCAGTTGTTGGATATGCCTGGTTAGGTGTATACCAATAGGGGGGACTGTACTCAATGATAGGTCTGTTGAATGCCAAATAAAGTGGAACAATGACTTCCTTGAACTTAGATGCCATATCTTTGTTTATAAGTTGTGCAACATAAAATGATTTCCTCACCACAGTAGACATGTGATGGTCAAAGGCTAGATTACTATCTATGTGTGTCCCAAAGTCCCTGACTACTGGGTAAACTCTAAGGTGTGTGTTGTCAATATGATAGTTACCAGGGATGGATGACTTCCCAAAGGATACTATTATGCATTGCTTGACATTTAGTTTTAGTCCATAGCTCCGACAGCAGTTGCTTGTCTGTGTCAGTCCCTCCTGGACAACATTTGTGTCAGTGTGAGATTCAATGACAGCTCCTAATTTGCAGTCATCTGAAAATTTAGTCAGCCAGAGACCACTGACATTGGCCTTGATTTCTGAGAAGTAAATGCCAAAAAGGAGCAGTCCAAGTACTGATCCCTGAGGGACTTCACTTGTGATTGGTCTCTTTGTAGAGGTGGACTCCCCAATTGTAACTTCCTGCGTCCTATTTGTGAGCCAAATGGCTATCCACCGGGTGACATGCGGGTTTATACCTAACATCTTGAGTTTGTTAACAATGCCCAAGTGGAGTATTATGTCAAATGCCTCAGGCAGGTCAAGGTAGGCAGTGTGAATGATTTTGCCCACTCATTCCCCAGAAAGTGGGAGTGAGATTATGAGTTGATTATGGCGGTCATCATAAAAACAGTCTTTTTTTTTTTTTTTATTAGCCTCCATCCAGACATCGTGGTTCTTTTTATAGGCTCTAACTCCTCCCACTGGTGGTAGACTTAGTAAAAGAAAATGGAGCAAGCAACCAACAAGCCATGATAAAAACTCAATAAAGCTTTAATAAACCATAAGTGCTTTCAGGACAAGTCCTTCTTCAGATGAATACACAAATTTACAACAAATTTTAGAGTAGTACTTATACACAATTAAAATTCAAAATAACCAATCAAATTTCAGTATTTTATTCTCTGCTTCTTAAGAACTGGTTTTAAAGGTATAACTCCATTTAAGCCTAGTGTCCGATTGGCTATCAGTTCTATAATCCAGCTCATCAGTCTGATTAACTACATCCCCCCTCTAATGCTTTTACTTATTTTAGGACTGGTTTGTTCTTATTTGAACTTTATTTTTTTTTATAACCATAAATGAAAACATAGGATCAGGATATTGCTCAATATGTTGATATAGAGAATTATACATATTTTTCAGCCATAGTGCTGACAGATGTTTTAGTATTCTATCTTTAGTTTACAATTAGTCTTGCCTATATAGAAACAAGGACAGATCTCACACTAAATAGACAAGATTACTTGTATGGCAGTCAGCTTATAGATCAAAATCATATCTCCTTTTTATTATAGGATATATAAAGTAATTTTGATTGCTTATAAAAGGGCATGCTTTACAGCTTCTGCAGGAGAAGGTACCCTGCCATAATGAAACCACCTTCTGCCCCTGAGATGAATGGCAATCATGACACAATAAGTCTTTTAAATTCTTATTCCACTTAAAAGTAAAACATAGTCTCTCTCCAACAATACTAGCTATTTTCTCATCTGTGGATAGAATTTTCCAATTATGTTTATCTCACAGATGCCCCCAATATTATTGTTATACTTAAATGTCATATGTAACGACTTGTCTAAAGCATTAGCATCTTTACCATTAACCCCATCAATAATATTAGCTTCTGAATATCATGGTCTCACCTCCCTACTATATTACATTTGGTAGAGGCAACTCCATTCTCTATAACCATTTTTTATAATCTCTTCTATGTAAATTACTTTTTAAATTATTAGCTTCAGATTCAAACCTCTCATCTTCTGTGCACAATCACAATATCCTGTTTGCTTGACCTTTAACTATATTATCAAATGTACACCTTGGGTGCATACTATCAAAGGCTAACAAGTTATTCTTCCAGAAGCTCTTCCTAAATAAGGAAGTTTGTATTTGCCCATCATTACCCTTCACTAAACGTATATCTAGATATTCAATGGTCATCTTGGAACTATTCATTGTAAATCTTAAAAAGTCTGTTGTGCCTTCCAAGTAACCTATAAATGAACACAGTAAATCTTTTGTGGCCATCCATAGCAGGAACATATCATCCACAAATCTACCATACTGAAACAGATGTGATTTCTATGCATGATCATTACAGAAGATATCAATATCCTCCCAATGGGTGATAACCAAGTCCGCGTAAGAATTTGCACAGGGTGTGCCCATAGCAATGTCCTGTTTTTGCCGGTAAAAAGAACCCTGGTAAAGAAACACATTATTTTCTAATATAATGTCAAGAAACTTACAAATTATCTGGTTCATAGCTGTATCAAAAACTTTGCTAGCTATCAAAATAGCTTCAACAGCTTGCAAACCGTAAACATTAAATATAACAGTAAACAAATTCTTCACATCAAATGTCACTTGCTTATAAAGGGACATGCTTTACAGCATCTGCAGGAGAAGGTACACTGCCATAATGAAAAATTGTTCACATCTAATGTCACTAGCAAGCAATCATGATAGTCCTTCCATTTCAATAAACTTTAAAGTGTTGTCAAAAACTGTCCTGTGTCTTTTACAATCCTTGGAAACAACAATATGACCCTTTTCAATTTAGTCTCTACCCATATAGACACATTTTCAGTTATCCATCCCCTTCCTGATACTGTTGGTCTCATTGGGGGTGATACTAAACTCTTATGAACTTTGGGTAACACTTTAAACATGGGGGTTACTGGATACTCTATCCATAAAAAAATAAACGTGTCAATATTTATCAAATCATGCTCTTTCATATGTTGCAACAGTCTTATTACACTTTCTACCAGACATTTTATGGAGAGTGGGGAAAGGGGTACATATGTCTGTACATCTTGCAACAAATCCCTACCTAATGCTTAAATCATACTTCATCGCATCCATTATTACCACTGCTCCCCCTTTGTCCGCAGGTTTATTTACAATCCGCTCATCATGAATCGAATCACTAACAGCTTTTCCTTCTATTGAGGTTAAATTAAAATATTTATTACTATCACAGTTGTCTAAATGTATTCTAATATCCTTCTCACAAACTTTTAAAAAAGTATTTACTGTTGAATGCATAGGGGGTATAAATGTACTTGGTTGTTTAAAAGCTCTACTACTATTTAAAACATTGTCACCAAACATAGACTTCAGCAAAACATTTCTGCCAAACAGCATCAAATCTAATATCACTTCATTAAAGAGTGAACCTTTACTAGGTACAAAGGACAAACCTTTGTTTAATATATGTCTGTTCAGCTGATAGAGGAATGCTAAACAAATTAAAAATGATACAGGCACCATTTTCAGTCAAGTTGAAGTTCTCTATCTCTTCACCTCTCTTGGGCATGAGTGACTTCTCTTTCAATTGTTTTTCTTCCTCACTGACACAGGTAGTACTGGAAAAGAGGAAGAAACATTCTGGATGGTTGATCGTTGTATCTTCGGTCTTGATCCTAACCCTAGAGGATCCAAACTGGCCAATGACTGAGCAGAGCCATCACATTGCCTCTCCTTCAATGCCATTGGTTGACACAAGTGCTTCGATGATAGGCTCACCCTTGGTTTCCATGGTGACATTTACAGGAAGTGCCTCTATGGAGCTAACTGCAGCTTCACCGTTTGCTTTTTGCTGGCTTAATGTTGCTCCATTAGTCAAACTTTTCACATTAACCATAGGTGGTAGGTTGCCTTGATTGCCAACTGGCAGTTCATGTTTTTCAGGAGGTCACATGAAAATATGGCCCTGCAAAAAGTCACGATATTCTCTGACTAACTTCTTGGTTTTAGTCTGTTGCAGTCTTGTCTCATATATTGCATCTCCACACAAAACATAATCAACCTTATTAATGAAGTACTCATCTTTAAAATGAGTTTCCAAGTTGGCCTGTAACACTCAAACATCATCACTTAGCTCTCTTCCTGTGGGGCAAAGAAATCAATCAAAAGTCTCATATAGGAGAAGCTCGTCTCAGTATTGAGGTGTTGTCAATGTGCTAGTAACTCAGGGAAAATCTCCCCTTGTGTAGGCATACACAGAATCTGAAGCCCTCTCGGCACAATTTTATGGTGGATGCATGCCTCAAAATGAATCCTCTGCCATTGCAGTCATTTGAGTTTGTGCAGAGAGTTTTCAAACGTGGAAAGTAGCTCATAAAACTCACTTTCACCCCACCTCACATCCACATTGTCAGCATTGCTTTTGGCCAGACACAACATATTCATGTCAAATAAAGGATTTAATGCTGAGATTATATAACAAAAAGGAGATATGATTTTGAACTATATTCTGACTGCCATACAAGTAATCTTGTCTATTTAGTCAGTGTGAGATCTATCCTTGTTTCTATAAAGGCAAGACTAATTGTAAATTAAAGATAGAATACTAAAACATCTTTCAGCACTACGGCTGAAAAATATGCATAATGCTCTGTATCAACATATTCAGCAATACCCTGATCATATGTTTTCATTTATGGTTATACAAAAAATAAATAAGACCATTAGAGGGGGGAGGTAGTTAATCAAACTGAGTTTACTGAGATGAGATGGATTATGGAGCTGGGAGACGATCTGACACCAAGCTTAAATGGAGTTACACCTTTAAAACTAGCTCTTAAGAAGCGGAAAGTAAAACACTGAAAGTTGTTTGGTTGTTTTGAATTTTAATTGTGTACAAGTAGTACTCTAAAATTTGATGTAAATTTGTGCATTCATCTGAAGAAGGGCTTGGCCCTAAAGCACTTATGGTTTATTAAAGCTTTATTGAGTTTTTATCATGGCCTGTTGGTTGCTTCCTCTGTTTTCATTTACTAATTTGTTTTATACTGTATAGGAGCAGTGACCTTAAGTGAAAAGGTATTCACTGTTTTTTGGTGGACTGGTGGTAGACTTAAACAGTTGAACCACGGTGAAGGCCAGCAATAGCCACCACTTGCATATTCATGTTTCTATCCCCACCACACACTCAAAGAGTGATACAAGGCTAGCTTGGTAGAGTATATTTTGCTACTTGGTGTATGCCACACCATTGCCAGGCAAACCTATGGGACTTTGAAAAATGCTACAATGTTGTTTTTTCTTTGCTACAAAGATAGTGGAGGCAATATCGTTCAAACCCATAATCAAAGGAGTGATGCCTTGTGTTGCTGCTTCTTAGATACAGTGTCTCTTAAAGACTGATAACTAGTTTATTTGTCTCTGGTATTATGTCGACCAACAACGACTGGTGTCTTACTCATGGTCTCAAACTGAATGAAAAGAAATGCATCATCCCTTTCAGTAAAAACAATGTCCCTTCACGTATCAAATTAACAATACCCTATGTACCTGCAAAGTGGTAAAAGACCTGAGATCACAAGTAGACTGCAACCTTAACTTTGACCACCATCAAACTTGAAAGCATGAAAAGGCAAAATAGCGAAAAGGCATATAAGCAAATTCTTTCCCTGGGAAAGAAATCGCTTGGCTGCTAATGTTACATTGCCATTTTCGTGACTGTAGTGCGATCTCAGAGTTGGTATATTTAAGTAGGGGGGTGCCCCACTTTATGTAATGTTTTGAAATTTTTTTTTTTTTTTTTGTGGAACAGCGATTTTTTTCTCTTGGGGAAAAAAATCGCTGTTCTAAGAGTTCAAGATTGTAAGCTTTCACTTACATGTGTTCGATAAATCATCGTTCCCTTTATTAAGCGTTTGATGATTTAACATAGACCCTTTTGGCAAGTACCGTAAAAAGCAACTGCATCAATTAGAGAGACCTCAGAGGTTTCTAACTAAGAAGATCAAAGGACTTCGACACTTGCCTTGCACAGACCGACTAAAGTCCCTGTCACTGTACTCAGTATCATATAGTCTTCTTAGGGGAGACTTATGCCTGGCTTACGGAGAAATCTCCAACTCAAACTTAATAGACTTGCTGAACAAACACAAATCAAACAGGAGTAGAGCTACCAGTTGCAGGGATGTAAATATGGCCTGCAATTTGAATCGGGTGTGCTGGAGGGATAGAATTGTCTCACAGTGACTGCCATGTCTTTGGAATAGGCTGACAATTCATGTGAAGTGAAGCACCTCTATGACACTGTTCAAAAGGAACCTGGACGAGTGGATGGGGCACCATAAATTCTTACCGGGGATAGCGCCCACAACCTTCCTAGACATAGGCAGTCATTACTAAGTACAATCCTGGGTATTGACTAGAGTATCTATGGTATTACATTGGGATGAAATGGCTAGGCTTGAAATGACCTGTGGATCGATAGCCTAGTACCTCCTACAGTTTTATGATAGGACCAAGAGTCACAGATCTCTGAAGAAGATGGGTTTTCTGCCTTTCTCAACTACGTAACCATCAGGGAGTTGAGAGTTTAATTATATTATTTGTGGGAATGTGGAGGTGGGGGGGCTATGACAGCTTCTCTGTCTGCAGGAAATGTGCCTTTTTCCAAGGTTAGTGTATTTTTGTCTTCACCTTTTTCAGCTGAATCTGCTGACCCCCAAGCCTTTACACTTTAGCCATGCTCATTCATTTGACCATCTTAGATGTTTCCAAGGGAGAGTGCTAGCTGACCAAATAAGACCATTGTATGTACAATCTCAGTTGTAATATGAAGCTTTTCCAGCATCTCAGCAATAAGAGTATATTTATTATACATAACTCTTCTTCTGAGTGGGGAGGGACAGACAATTTGTATCACCAAGATGACCACAATGTCTTCCTGAACGGAAACGCATGATCTTGTGCTATCCCAATAATAGCTACTACTAAAGGGACTTGGTAATTAAACTCCTGCCTTGGGACAACCTCTTGCAGTGCCCCACTCATCTGAATTATTATGCCATTGGATGAGCCATGACTGCCCCCCCAGGATGAGCACCGCCATTCAGCCCTGCCAGTTCCATCCAGTGCCTAAGCCACTAATCTGTCTCAGGTCAACCAGGCTATAGTCAGGGTTTTTCCCATTATGCCACTGTACTTGAATTTCTATTTCAGTAGATGCTTTACTCTTGGATTATATTAGATAAAACATCATTTACTATAGCATTTTTCATTCTTTTGACATCAAACTTTAATTTTCTTGTCAGCAGTCTGACTTCCTTCTTAAATAATACCATGAAAGATAATGATTTCAATCCTCAACCTGAAGAATCAGAAACTCACTCCTTCATAAAATTACTGTCTAAAACTAATGCAGTCCTACAGGTACACACACATTGCAGCCCAGATTCCAACAAAAATGAAATCAGTGTTTTGCAGTATGAATGCACTATGTTATATTCAGTTGCAAACTGACATACTGTATGTGTACTACTCTATTTAAAATATATCACCATAGATATATATTTTACAGGCTTTTTGTTCTAGGAATGAGCATCAGCTTCAGGAAACCAAGTCATAAACCAAAGATTCTGCATTATATCACCATATGCAAACAATCTGTAATGTGCATGGCTTTCTGTTGATAACATGTATTAGATGGCACTCAGGTTATTTCTGCACAAGAATAACAAAAAAAAAAAAAAACACTGAGGTTGACATCTAAGACTTCCCATTCCACTCCACACACACACACACACACACACACACACACACACACACACACACACACACGCACACACAAACACACACACACCACAGCAAATATGTTATAGTGAAAAGTTGTGTAAGGTCCAACAACATGTCAAGCAATGGAACCCACCCTGTTTTATAATATACCAAAATGACCCCATAAAGTAATAGTAACAAGTGATAGCATCTTCAAAATTGTACCAGGTGTCCAGCTTGACTCCCACTTACGCTATTGTCCAAGGCACCTAATACTTTATTACTAAATTATGCATGGGATCACCCATATTTTTTCCAAACTGTATATTTATCTAGACTTAATTTACTGATGTTGAAACAGAAGACTAAGAGATATGATAGAATAAAGCTTATCCTTGGCAACAGAAACCTGAGCCTACCATGTTAATACTACTGACAAAATAAGCACCAGGCAATACTGCTGATGAAAGTGTACAATTCCTAGGCAAAGAAATACAAATGGGAACTGACATGATCATTTCAATGCTCGTTAGCCTCACATCACTCAGTTGTTTTCCTAATAAAGCCTCTCATGTTTATATGCATTTCTAGACATTAAGGGCCAGGGCTTAGCAGGAATATAATAAGGCCTTCCTTGGCAAACACAAAAAGGGAAACACACTGATATGCACTGTAAGTGAAACTGTGGAGTGTGCTTTTATAGTTTCATGCTCACTATATTGTGATAGAGAGGTATAACCAATAGTAATCTGAGGATTATTATCCTTTATCATCTTATTCTGTGTTCAGAGTCACTTTTCAGACTTAAAACAAAATGCCAGCTTTGGTCAGATGTGTTAGTTGTCACCAGAGCTTGTGGTAATTAACCCAGCACCCTCCCAGCTATTTTGCATTACACAAGCAGTCAGCCATCTTAGTCTTGGGACTGCTGGAAGCTTGGAAGTTTGCACAGGTAGAACACATGAGCATTTTCTAGTCTACAAAGGAAATGTAGCCATTGATGGCAACCATGATATACAGCTGAATTTACTTTAGCATGCATGTGTTAGTCTCTCATTAAAAAACATCTGGAAAATGAAATCAGAAGTACATTAACTATCTATATATGTGAAGTACATGTGTGTGTGATGTTATGAGGTAGTTCCATCTGTGCCAGGGAGAGTAGGGCAGTACGTGTGTACATATGCCAGCATAGCTACCTGGAGTTTTGTAAAGAATGTTATGTTATTTGACTATCATACTTATGTGTACAGATGTTTGAGTTAAAATACATTTGTAAAGTTACTTGTGTTAAAAATGCATCACCATTAGGTCATGCTGGACAGAAAGAATGCATGCATGCATATTAGGTTGTATTGTTATTACTGATCAAATGTGTATGTTTATCAGAGGACAGTGGAAGGGTGGAAAGTTTGAAAGTGTGTTATAGATTTCAGATGGTGCCACAGATCTTAGCAAAACTCTGTGTGTGTGTGTACTGTACCAGAGTCAGGTGACCAGAGGTAATGTCATCCTCTAACCAGTATCTGGTTTCTTTGGAGCCATTGCATTAGCACTTTAGAATCTGACAGGAAAGATTTCTGACAGGGTATATATCTCACACATCCACACAGACAAAGCAAGACATCATCTGGCTTTTGCTGTGGTAAGACACTCAGCACACATCAGTTTGCCTTGCTTTAGTAAGTAGTCAGGGAACAGTGTTTCTTTAGTCAGTCAGGGACATTTAGTGAGAATAGTTTAGTATTGTTTTCTGCTTCTGTGAGAAACTATCCAACTGTATTATTTCATATATATATATATATATATATATATATATATATATATGTGTGTGTGTGTGTGTGTGTGTGTGTGTGTGTGTGTGTGTGTGTGTCTGTGTGTGTGTGTGTGTAAAACTCAAATGTCCAAGTGTGTGTGTCTCAGCTACTGGGAACAGGGACACAGAGATCCGAAGTGGTCAGTGTGGAGTTTTGTGTGTGTCTGGAGAGAGATAGAGAGAGTACAGCCCCAGGACTGGTGCATGCTCCCTGTTTGTTCTTAAGGGAAATTGTGCTTTGTGCAGGAGGCTGCATCTGGAAAGAATGCGTGAATCGATCTTTGCTCTTAGTGACTGTCTCTCATCGGAGTCAGTGGTGAGGATTAAGTTCCTTGATTGCTCGCCTGGATTAGACACCCATCACATATTGAAGGTAGCTGGGTGGGATATTAGTTGAACTTCAGTAGCCAGTTGGCAGTTGTCACTGAAGGTGTGTGTACTCTCAGCAGACACAAGGTAAACAGACAAGAGTTTAATTTTCACAACAGTTTTATTTATTTTTGTTAGTTTAGTTTAGTCAGGAAAAGCAGGCAAGGATGTCAGCAGAGGATTACAGCAAGCTGACAATGAACCAGTTGGCCAAGGTGTGCGAAGCCAAAGGACTGCTGCATGCCAAACTGACTACAGAGGAAATTATTTCAACCTTGGTCACAGCTGCAGCACAGACCAGCAAACTGGAAGAAAATCAGTATGGTGACACGGATGTGCAGTCTTCAGAAACAGGATAGTTCACCTTTTCCTCAGAGGATTTAAAAATCCATCTGGAGTTAAAGAGACTTTAACTGGAGGCCAAATGTTTGGAAGTAGAATCAGCAGAGACTTCAATGTTTTGAGGTTGGAGAGAGACTGCAGCATTTGGAGGCTGAAGAAAAGGCAAAACAGATGGAGTTAGAAGCAGCAGAGAGAATGCAGCATTCAGAGGCCGAAGAAAATGAGAAACATTGCCAACATGAGAGGGAGATGCTGACTCTTCGGCACGGTCATGAAGGTAATCAGGAAGGGAATAACTGAACCCCAGAAGCAATAAGGTTTGGTGAATTTCTTCCACAGTTTACAGATGGTGATGATTTTGATAGTTTCATTCATGTATTTGAAGGGGTATGTAAACAGTATAATGTTGACCAAGGGCTCTGGGTACAGTTCCTGACCCCCTTGTTCCATGGTAAAGCTGTAACTGCTGTTTCTAAATTGTCTGATACTGATCTCTTAATCTATGATACTGTTAAACAATGCTTACTGGAACATTTAAGTTAACATTTGAAGCTTACAGAAAAAAGTTTTGTGAGCAAGACAGATGAAAGTGTATGTGTTTATATTGCCGAGTTAAACACTTATTTTCATAAGTGGGTGAGTAGGTGTCAGGTCACCACTTTTGAAAGGATGGCAGACCTTTTGGTGAGGAAACAAGCCCTTAGCACTTTGCCTGAGGACTTCAGAATCTGGTTGGTAGACTCAGAGTGTAAGTCTGCAGATGAGCTGGGGAGAAAAGGGGATCTCTACTTAGCAAGCAGGGCGTCACTGCATAGGAAGGGGATACCCAGTGCTCGACATGGATATAAGGGAACCCATGGTGGGCAGCCTAAACCACCCCAACAGAGTGCACCAGTAACAGGAGAAGCCATTAGCTCAGATACATGGCCAGGACCAAGGGTTCGATGTTTTAAATGTAACCTGAGGGGCAATGTAGCATACAGATATCCACTGAGGCAAGGTGGAAACAAAGGATGAAGGAGCCAGCAAATGGGAATAACAGCATGCCAATGGTAAGCCATCTGGAGACAACAGGGGTATCAAATTATCACTGACGTTTGTATCATATCTTAGTGGATGGAAGACAGACCACTGCTAAAAGAGATACAGCCTCTGACATAACCATTGTGAAGCCTGCAGTGGTTAAAGAGGAGCAGTACTTACTTGAGCAGTCCACACCAATCAGAGCTTTAAGAAGGACTCCATTCCAAATACATCCGGCCAGGGTTCACTTTGACTGGGAGGGTGGAAAGGGAAGCAAACAGATATGTGTGTTTGAGGATATCCTTGCAGATGTCTTGATAGGGAATGATTTTGATAATGTAGTACATTGTGTGCATGCAGTTACATGCAGTCAGGCTTGGAGACAGGCATGTGGATCAGGCAGCCTGAGGGAGACCCAGATAGACCCCATGCCTGAAGATGGGGCTAGTGAGGTGGCTATTTCAGAGAGGGATCTACCCTGTAGCAGTCAGCAAGAAAGTGAGCTATAGACGCTGGTAGGTACTGACATTCCAGTGGACAGGCTGACTGCAAGGGCAGAGGTGAGTGGTAGTACCCAGGCTGATAGTAAGGCACAGCTGTCAGAATAGACCAGGCTTCCAGTAGAAAGGGAGCTGGGAAGGGTCATAAAGCTAAAATTGAGACAGCCTCAGCTTTTGGACGCTACATTGCGAGGCTTGAGGGAAGTAGCTAAAGCGACACCTGATTTTCGAGGGAAAGGAAAGACTGTATAATGGAACAAAGGGTTACTGTATAGAGAGTGGACCCCAGAGGGAGGGCTTGAAGGGGAGGAAATACAGCAGTTGGTAGTGCACAGTGCCTACAATATGGTACTTCTAGCCATAGCTCATGACATTCTTTTAGCAAGTCATATGGGCATAAAGCGTGCCAAGAACTTTTACTGGCCTGGAATTGCAAGGGATGTAACAGGGCACTGCAGGACCTGTAAGCAGTGCCAAAAGGTAGACAAGGCAGGAGACAAGGTAAAGGCTCCTTTGATGTATTTGCCTGTGATTGAACAGCCATTTCAGAGTGTAGCTATGGATATTGTGGGGCCTCTGAGTATCCCATGTTCCACAGGGAAGAAGTACATCCTGGTGGTAGTAGATTATGCTACTAGATACCCTGTAGCAGTGGCTCTGTCTCTACTGAGACAGAGAAGGTAGCAAATGCTTTTTTAGAGATTTTCAGCAGGGTAGGTTTCCCAAGAGAAATACTGACTGACAGAGGTGCCAATTTTATGTCAGACCTGCTTGCTAGTCTGTGGAAGACCTGTGGGGAGATGCACCTAAAAAGCACCCTCTACCACCTCCAGGCTAATGGTCTTGTGCAGAGGTTAAACTCTACACTAAATAACATGCTATGGGTATTTGCAGAACAGTTTAAGAGACAGTTGGACAAATATCTGCCCCATCTGCTGTTTGCATACAGAGAGGTACCCCAGGATTCCACAGGTTTTTTACCTTTGAGTTGCTGTATGGGCATAAGGTGAGGGAGCCTTTAGATTTGACTCATGATCAGTATGAGGGTAAGTGTGAATCCCACAAGGAGTCTGTTGTGACATATGTCCTAAACCACAGGACAAGGCTTAAGGAGCTCATGGGTTTGGCCCAGGAGAATCTGGCAGGAACCCAACAGCAGAAAAATGTCTGGTGTGACAGGAATGCTCAAGTTTGAGAGTATGCTGTGGGACAGGAAGTTATAGTGTTCGTTCCTGTCAGACACAATAAGCTGCAGGCAGCTTGGGAGGGATCCTTTGAAGTGGTAAGGAAGGTCATGATTGCAATTACCTGGTAAACCTGCTAGGCAGGAGCCAATGGCACACATTAAACCATGTTAACATGATGAAGCTTTACCATGACAGGGATGTGTTCTGAGTATTTGCAGGGGAAAGCAGGAGGAGTCTGAGGGGGTATCTGGTGATCACGGATCTGCCACGGAAAAACAGGCCAGAAAAGGTACTGTGGATCCCAACCTGTGAGCAGGCATTCCAAAAGCTTAAAGGAGCTTTTGGAGGACCCCCTGTGCTAGCCAGTCCAGATTACAGCAAATAATTTGTTGTGTAGATGGATGCTTCAAACCATGGGGTAGGGGCTGTACTTAGCCAGGTTTCCTCAGAGGGAGAAGAGAACCCAGTTGTATATGTCAGCCACAGACTCCTACCCTGGGAGGAATGCTATGCAGCTGTATAGAAGGAATGTCTAGCCATAGTATGGGCACTGCAGAAACCTCAGCCCTATCTGTATGGAAGAAAATTCAGTGTGGTTACAGACAACAATCCCTTAACATGGCTACATCAAACCAGTCAGAAAAATGCCAAGTTATTAAAGAGGAGCCTAGGATTGCAAGCATATGACATGACAGTGCAGTACCATAGCGGGGTCAGCAATGCCAATGCAGATGAGCTCTCAAGATAGAGTATAGGTTAATGTGTTCCCAGGCAGGCCCATTTCTCTTCAGCAATGTTTTTCCAGGGTCACTTGAAAAACTAGCTTGAGTTTTCAAAGGGAGGGTGTGATGTTATGAGGTAGTGCCATCTGTCCCAGGGAGTGTAGGGTAGTACATGTGTACATATGCCAGCATAGCTAGCTGAAGTTTTGTAAAGAATTTTATGTTATTTTACTATCACTAATTTGTATAGATGTTTGAGTTAAAATATATTTGTCAAGTTACTTGTGTTAAAAATGCATACAACAGCAGGCCTTGATGGACAAAAATAATGTGTGCATATATATTAAGTTGTATTGTTGCAACTGATCAAATGTGTATGTTTATCAGCAAACCCTGGAAGAGTGAAAAGCTTGAAATTGTGTTATAACTTTCAAATGTTGCCACAGTTCTTAGAAAATCTCTCTCTGTGTATTGTACCAGAGTCAGGTGACCAGAGGTGAAGTCATCCTCTAACCAGAATCTTGTTTCTTTGGAACCATTGCAGCAGCACTTTAGAATCTGACAAGAAAGATTAGTGACAGGATATATATCTCACACACAAAGAGAGACATCATCTGGCTTTTGCTGTGGTAAGACACTGAGCACACATCAGCTTGCCTAGCTTTAGTAAGTAGTCAGGGAACAGTGATTCTTTAGTTAGTCAGGGATTTAGTGAGAATAGTTTAGCATTGTTTTCTGCACCTGTGAGAAACTATCCGACTGTATTATTTTTATATATCTCTGTGGTTGAAACTTTGTTGTTTATTATATTCAGTATTCTCCTGTTTTCTGCTTTTTTATTCATCATTAAATATTTTAATACCTTTCATTGTGGCTGGTCCTTAAGAAAAAACTTTTATCATCTTGACAGTACTTGTGCTTGTTTTAGTGACACTGTGGCCACCCTGGAAAACCTTGCTGCTTTGGTCATACTTTACCATTTGCATTAGTATTCATTTTATACAGTATAATTATGTAACCTTTGAAAGAACCTTATGGTAGCTGACTGGTGGCACCATGATTACCTCAGAGTCTGGGCAGAAAAGGGAATAGCTAGTAAATCTGTGCCAGTTTTTTTTCAGGTGTGTATGTGCGTTGTGAAAGTCAAATATCCAAGTGTGAGTGCTTCAGCTACTGTGAAGTGGAACACTGAGCTCCAAAATGGTCAGCGTGGAGTTTTGTGTGGGTCTGGAGAGAAAGAAAGAGTCCAGCCCAAGGTCTGGAGCATGGTCCCTGTTCACTCTTAAGGGAAATTGTGCTTGGTGTAGGGGGCTGCACATGGAAATACTGTGTGAATCCATCTTTGCTCTTAGTGACCTTCTCTCATCTGAGTCAATGGTGAGGATTGAGTCTTCTTGATTGCTGGCCCAGAGTAGAGACCTGTCACAGTGTGTAGCACACATCTTCATGTATGTATGTAGAGAAGCATCTAAGTGTGTATATAATGGAAAACTAGATTATATGCATATGTATATATATATATATATATATATATATATATATATATATATATATATATATATATATATATATATATGTGTGTGTGTGTGTGTGTGTATGTGTGTGCATCTGTGTTTGTGTGCGAGTGTGTGTGCGCATATACAACTAGTGACATTTCATCTCTTAATCTGTAGTTAGGTAACTTTTTCATTTAAAAAAAATCCATTAAAGTATCTGCACTGTACAGTACAACCACTAAAACATTCTATTAATTTGACATAAAATATTCACTTTAATGTACTTGTATTGCATAGTGCAGTTAATTCATTGTTTTAAATCTTGAGGTGTCTGTCTTATAAACTTATAAAAGCTTTTGCTTTAATATATTTTTGCGCATAATAACTTTGTATATGTAACATGGAGCTTTTTTCCATGGGTATCCATTAAAAAGGGTTTTATTTCCCAGTAAAAAAAAAATGAAGATTAGTAAGTAAATAGAGGTGATGTAGCAGTTCCTGTGCAACACTAGAAAAAACAATGGGAAAAAAATGGCTTGACAAAATGCACTACAATTCTGCCTAAAAATATTAAGTGCATTAACAACATACCAAGCTTCCTAGGACTGTGGAGCTGATGAAGAAAATAGATGAAATGCGGACATTCCTGAATTTGTGCTATGCCCTTTTTAATATTGTATAAGGGAAAATGTGGGCATATGTGTAACACATTGTGAATGGAGTTTATTTATTTGACAGCCATTTGTGCATGTCTCATTGGCATTACCTGTGTTCACGTTGGTCACCAAATCTTTGTTTTCTTGTCCAACAACTGTGGAGTTTGCCAGGGGTAGAGAGAGACGTATTAGTGGGTGGTCAGAAGCTGCATGTCTTTAGTAGCAGTAAGCATTTCTAAAGTATATATGCACATCATTTCACAAAAGATGATTACTAGGCAGACAATAAACTGGAGAACTATGCAAAGGGCAAAACATACACAGATGAAAACACATTTAACAGAGCACATGAGCTAGAAAATGTGACTGATTATGTAATTTTGTATAGTCAGCATTGGAGAAGTGCACTGAGAATGGAATGGAATGGAGCAGGAAATTACACTGCAGAAAGGTAACGTTTTGCACATTATACATATCACCACTGCATTTATTGGGCACTTACTGAAACCCACAGCCACCACAGCTAATAACAGACTGAAGAAGCATAACATAGAAACGGCACTGTGTTAGTTATGATGTGTACTGAAAAAAGAAATAAATAGATAGGGGCAGACGTCCATGCAAAGTTGTTATGCATGCAGCCCATGAGGCCATTAGGGAGTCAACCCCAAATTCCCAGTTGTCACAAAGCATGTCTTGTTAAAAGACTTGCTCAAGATCATATAGTAGGAAAATGAAGATGCAAAGATTCAAACCATTTACTCTTAGCACTGTAAGCAGAACTTTAGTCTTCTGCTCTTATTGACAGAAATATTGCAAGATCAGTTAGAGGAACAGCTATGGGTTGTTGCATGCCTCAATTCACTGATGGTTGAAAAGACAAGGGTTGCAGTTTCCTGCAAAAGTAAACAGTCTAATGACTAAGTCTTACAGAACCCAAAGTATAAGTAGTACTTGTGTCATCATCAGGGAGTCAGTTTGCTGAATATTAATTGTGCTGTACATTAATAAATCAGTTAATGAGCAGAATAATATTAAGGGAGGAAAAAACATAATGCCAGAAGATATCTGTACCACAAAAAAGAAAAAAAAATCCAAAGTTAAGAAAAAGAATGTTGGTAATATTTGACTATAGAATTACTGCACAACATCATAAAGAGAACAAGAACATAGCCTCATTTATAAAACAAATGCAACTCATAAAGTATTTCTTACAATATTCACCCCCCCCAAAAAAAAAACTTCCCACTGCAGGGACTGGGGAATAGAATTATTTTTCAGTCGCTTGATTTTACTCTGCCATTATCAAGGAATCTTGTTTGCAGAAGACTGATTCTGTATACTTTAAAAATCAGTATATGAGCAAAATAACAAGAAAAGACAAAAAATATAATGCTACAAGATATAGCTGCCTCAGAAAAAATAGTTACCCAAAGTTAAAGAATAGAAAGTTGGTTATATTGTGTTGTAGACTTACTTGGTAAGGTGAAAAAAGAACATGGCATTAGTTATAAAACAAATTAAAACAAAGTGTTTTCTACAGCATTAAAAAGGGTCTATATTACAATGTTGACAGGGCTGTTTATCGAATGCCCTTATGTTGACATGTACATTGAAATACCTAAATGTTGAACGGCCACAAAAGCGATTTTTTTCCCAGGGATAAAAATTGCTGGGCTGTTGTCGGGAATTTGCCATTTCCTCCACTGTAGTGCAATCTCAGAGTTGGTATATTTAAGTAGGGGGGTGTGGGGGGTACAGCTCCCCACTTTGGGAGGTGTGGGGGTGAAGCCCCCCCAGTTCATTGTGTCTTTTGGTTTGGTTTGGTTTTTGTTGGCCCAGCAATATTTTTCTCTGGGAAAAATCACTTTTGTGGCCATTTGACATTTAGGTATTTTGGTGTACATGTTTCAATGTAAGGGTGTTCAAGGAACAGCCTTGTCAACATGGTAATATAGACCCCATTAAAAATACAAATCTTTTCATTGTAGACACTTGGAACATAATTATTCTCAAATCCCTTCCTTTCCTGTAGTGTCTGTCCAGGGCCAGCCTTTGGTCAGCTGGTACCCTAGGCAATAGGGCTTGACAGTGCCCCCTCCACAATACCTACACCATCCAGATTACTTTTTCTCTTTCTTTTTTTCACAGTTTGTCTTGCTGTTCATTTTCTTTTCCCTGTATTCATTCAACACATTTTAAAGAAATCATTTCTTTGCTATAAAAAATAACAAAATAAAGCAAATAAATACTGGAAAAGGACCCCTTCTAGAGGGGCGCCCTAGGCAGCTGCCTAGTTGGCCTGTGCCTAAAGCTGGCTGTGTGTCTGTCACACATGGAACTGCAAGAATCTCTTGGTGCAGTGACAGTTTTCATACTTCAGAAATAGTGTAGGGAAGGGGATTCTTAGTTCATCTTGGACTACAAAGGGATACTTTGAGCATAGGTCTTCAATTTAGCTATTTTTTGTGTCAGCTGTATAACTCCTTAGTGTATTGTAAAAGGGGCTCTAAAACAAACATAAATGGGAGTCATGCCAGGAAAAGAGAAGCAGTCCTGTTAGAAAAGGTTTATAAAATGACAGGGACTGACATTAATCCCATTATAAGTCAAAGGGTTGGGAATACACCACTACTTCCATATGTCTAGCGTGACTCATATAAAGCAGATATGGAACAGACTATGGGGAAGAAAAAGAGTTAAAGGAAAACAAGATCATGTTGATATGTTAAGCCCCTTTGACAGCCATTTGTGGAAAAACATATTAAAATTCTATAAGAAAGCACTCAGAAAGGTTTTGAGCTATTAAAATAGCACAGAAAATAAAGATGGAGCAAAAAATAGATTTTTTTTTTAGCTGTACTGTGGAGTTTTCCTTTAATTTAAGGTATTTCATAGTCTGACTTGCTTTTTAAGTGGTTTCTGTGTTAGGCCTAGGTGTTCTGACTAGGCCCTCATTTTACTGCATTTTACTAGTTCTCTTTTGAGCTGCTTGCCCTTACTGTACATTTGGCCCTAGAAGCTATTCCCAGTCTTATTTCCTCTACTCATCTTACTGGCTGCTGACAGAGAAATCTGGGAAAACCTTCCCCTTAGACTGCTAGTGTAGTTCAAAAGTATAGACCCAATACACCAAGAGCCACAATTCATGATAAAAAGGTTGCTTTAATATTAAGATTAGCACTTTCATCTTCTTCATGAAAACGTCTTCAGATAAAACCATGTTTGAAAAACTGAGTATATATATATATAGACCAGTCTAGATCACATGAATGCCAAGCCCCCTGTGATGTCATGCTTCCTTTGGGAGGATTTAAAGAAGATTTTTAGAAGACTTAAAGGGCCATGCAGGTAGAAAACTGACAGGAATTGCAGCAGATTTAAGTTAGTTTATACACAAGCTTTTTTTACATACTAATAATGTATTGGCAACATATTGCAGCCATCACATTTCTAAAGATTTCAGTTTTAAAATACATGTGATGGATATTTGGTCATTCAAACCAGGCCAGTTCATGACATTAAGTTTCAATTACCAGCAAAGTTCAAGTTTTTCCAGTTTGAGTATCCCTCAGGACAAATTCTTATAAAATGAAAATTTTAAAGTTATGGTCAGGAAATTCCATGGTATGTTTGGAAAGTACACTGCTATCCTTTTTAGTTCTAATATCATGTGTGCTCATACATTCTGTCACATAGATGTCTTTCTGTCTTACCAACATAAAACCCTTCACAGTGTTGGAACTGAGCACAATAAATGACTTTAGTAGAATTACAATTAAAAGATTTTTTTACAGACAAAAGGCATAACCATGGGTTCAGTATGCGGGGGTCTATTTGCCAATGCAGTTATGATACAGTGGGAGAAAAAGTTTCTGAGTCTACTTTCTATGGCTCTTGCAAACTTTAGAGCAATTACCTGGATGATATATTTATTTTGTGGGACAGAGATGTTGACATCATTCCCCATTTTCTGGAATTCATTAACATCACAGAATTTCTGCAATTCTCCCACCAAGTCCATGATACCCATACAGCATATCTAGATGTTTGGCTCAAAAATACAATACCAACAAAAGATATAATTCTGAAATTTACCAGAAAGAAACATACTCTAGCAAATTTCTCCACTACACAAGTGCACATCTCTGAGTGCAGAAGATAGTGGTCATTAAAAGCCAATTCATCCTTGTTGCCTGAATGATCACAGATGAGGAAATGTTTTGGGATGAATGCAACCTGTTAAGGAACATGCTTTTGAAACATGGACATCCACTTAATTTTATTAACAAATTAATGATCAAGGTCATGAATAAACATGAAAGGAAACACTTCATACTCATCCTTGGGGCAACAGTGCAAGATCATATTAGTCTATCTGTCATGGGTACACAAACATTCACACATATCACTAACAGGATTGATAATTATAAGAATTCCTTTATTACAGTATTTCATCAGGACAGTTGCCATATTAGAAGCATATTGGGCTGGATTCACAAAGGCTTGCACGGAGTCTAAGAGCAGAGTAAGACTCCATGCAGCCAACATGTCTACCGAGCAATCCAGGAACAGCCGGCAGGGGCGTGCAAGAGAGCTCCTAAAACTCCTCTTACACGGACAGGGCTAGGTTATGCAAATTACCTAATTTGCTGCTGAAAGGTATGCAAATGAGGTAAATTTGCGATTCAGGAAACCTTAACCTGTCCGAGTAAGAGTAGTGTTATTTGCAGAAATGTACTCGGTTGACAACTGAGTACGGTTCTGCAAATAGCAAAATGGAGCCGTGACAGCTCCAAAAAAAGGATGCATCCAGTCAAGGAAGCATGCCAATGGCCATAAATACGGCCATTGGCAATGTTCATCGATGCAAAATTAAAATAAAATAATTTCTTTTTATCCCGATCGCCTATGTTTAAGCGTAGAGCAGCGCCGCGCAAACGTGCTGCACTCTAAAAACCAGAAAACCAATAATTAAAATCCACAAATGTGGATTTTACAGTAATCCCTAATATACAATGCAAGGGAATGGCAGTCCAAAGACAACATGGCTACCAAGTAGGGGTTGCTAAGGGGGGAAGCTCAGTCTAAGAGATGTAACCAAGCATTAGTAGGCAATCCTATGCAAATGAGGGTAAGGATAGTGAATCCCAAGTTTATATAGCAAAAGAGCACAGACAGTGGAGTGTAAGAGTAGGATAAGGAGAGTAACAGAATAGAAGATAGGTGACATCATGAGGGGGGTATGTCTGAAAGAAGTGAAGCTCATTGGAGTAGAGTGGCATGTGTCTGCTGCCAGTTACTAATCACTGGAAGAGGTGTGTCAACAGGTACCCTAGCTAAAGGCAAGAAATTGAAGGTGTATGCCGTGAACAACACTAAAGTTTCTTATAGAAGTGCCTGCAAGGTGTATGCGTGCATGTGCACGCCTGTAAAACCGTGTAAGCCTGTGTGCGCGTGTGTGCGCCTGTGTGCGGGCGTTTAAGCCAGAGTAAGCAAGTGTAAGGATGTTGAAACCCATGTAATCGCATTTGCACCTGTGTGCGCACATGTTAGCAAGAATAAGCAAGTTATAGTCCGTGGAAGCATGTGTACGTGCGCGTGTGAGCTGGTGTGCATGTGTTTGCGCTTGTGTGCGTGGCGCTGCCCCCCTGAGGAAACAGAAAGGGAAAAGGAACAACAAATAGTAGGAAGTTAACCAGGGAATACTAGCAGAGCTAGCAGCTGAAAACAATCAGAATTAGGCAACTACACAGGCAGTGCACTAGCCCAGCCCAGCACTTACAACTCAGCAAACAACTTTCCGCTATATTTTTCTCATAGACACTGCAACACTGCAATAAGCTAATAGAAGTGAAAACTGAAAAAGCTTAACTGAGACGAAGAAATGTTAGGGGCTGCCATTGCTGTTATAAGGCGACATATGCAACATGCTGAGGGTGATGACAATGCGAATGCTGCTGAGCAACCCACAGTGAGGAGACGGAGAAGAATGTACAGGCCCAGGGTAACCTACTAGGGGCTACACGAGCTGGAGATAGTGGAGCGCTATAGAGTGGACAGAGACCTCATGCAGCAAATTGTTGAGCTGTGCAGGCCATGCCTCACACAAAGAACCAACAGAACGGAAACCATCCCAGTGGAAACCAAGGTATGTGTTGGCCTAAGAATACTAGCAACAGGTACCTTCCAGAGACCAACTGGTGATATGATGGGGTTTCACAGACATCAGCATCCAGGGTACTGCACCAGTTCCTGAATGCCATGTCAGCACATGCCGGTGATCATGTAAATTTCCCCAATTCCCGTGAGGTATTGGCCAGTAATATGCGTCTCTTCCAGCAAATAGCGGAATACCCTGAGGTAGTGGGTGCAATAGATTGCAAGCACATTCGCATCAAAGCACCAGCCGGTGTGCGGGGTAGGGTCTACTATAACCACAAGGGTTTCCCCTCCATCAACTGCCAGGCCGTGTGTGATGCCCAGGGCATAATAATGAATGTGTGTGCTGGCTGCCCTGGAAGCTACCATGACTCCCATATCTGGCATCTGACGCAGCTGTACCAGACATTTGCCAATGGGGACATCACACAAGGTCACCTAGTGGGGGATGCTGGATATGCACTCGAGCCGTGGCTGATGACACCCATCAGAAATGCACACACACCTGAACAGGAATGCCATAATGAGTCACACGCACAAACACGAAATGTAATCGAGTGTGTGTTTGGGCTGCTCAAGTCACGGTTCCGGTGCCTGGACACATCTGGTGGAGCCTTGTAGTACTCACCAACTACATGTACCCAAATAGTCATGGTATGTGCTATGCTACATAATATGATCCTACGGAAACAGCTGCAGCAGAAGCAGCATAGGGCCGGGCCAAACAGCCCCCCACCATTGCCAAAACCATCACAGGCAGAGCGTGACTCAGAGGAGGAACAACCTGAGCCTGCCCCTGTAGGCAGAAGGAGGTGTGCCCAGTATGCTTTGACCTTGGCAAAGAGGCAACGCATAGCATATACACTGGCTCAGTAGGAACCCTGGAAATGATACCTCTCTCCGACTCGCACATATAGTAAAAGGGATGCCTAACTTGACACTACCTGTTAACAAACATGTATAGGGAGTGTAAAATGTGCATCCAACATAGGCAGCCCTGCAGCACCACCTGAGGCATGACTGTCATGTGTTAAGCAATATAAAGAGGTGCTAAACAGCTCCTACCACTATTTAGTATATCTAAACAAAATAACACACACTAAGTAGCAGAACTTAAGGCAATGTTGAGCAATATTGGGCACCGTTCAGCAATGTTGGTTAACATTGAGCAATGTTGTGCAAGTTTGGTCAAAGTTGGGCATAGTTCAGCAAAAGCAGGTAAACATGGTCATATCTGCTTCACTGTTCCTGAAACAGTCTGTTCTGTCCAGTATGAAAATATGAAGCAGTGACAGTCCTCAAACACAGGATACTGTGCACTATAGTCATAGTACAGAACCACTAAACCATGACAGTATGTCAGTGTTCAGCTTGTATGAAGAAATGTTGATAAGTCTATTCAAAGTATCTCATGGAAACCTTGCAGGCATAGCATAATCCCTGTTGAGTTAAGACACAAAGGTAAGGCCTGCAGTAAGAATAGAACCTGATTTTCAACACACATATAGTATAAATGTTAACATTGGTAATGTTCACACACATTAACAAATGTAGTGGACCTCAGACAGCAACATACTGCAAGGTCACACTGGGCATGCTCACACACTTGAATAAATGAGGCAAATGTCAGTCAACAAAACACTGAAAGACTGAACTGGGCATGCTCACACACTTAATCCATGTCTGAGTACAGCAGTGGGCCACACATATCCGGCAGTTGCATGTGTTAATATTCACCAATCCGCCTTGTACACACAGTTATATGACAACAGACACACATATGATATAGTGGAACCCTGTCATAATCAAATATGTTATGCAGATACATAGGTTGTTCATAGAAAGTGGGAAAGCAAAGAAGAAACAAAACCTGCAATCAGTACCATCAATGAACAATATGCATCCCGAACATTATCATAGGTTCAGAGGTCGATACTAGGCTATCTGCCCTAGGGCATATATAAGCCTAGCCATAGTGTGTTTGGCTTTTGCAACCCTGTTAGATTAGTAGACTGTGCCTGTGAATAGTAGGTCACACAAGATAGCCCACATATGTTTATTTTATTGTGCCTCTGTCTAGCAGGGACCCAGAACATATCCCAGGGCTAAACATATGATCACTCACCCACTTGTCCAGATGTCTCCTGTAAGTGGTCAGTGGGAGTCTCTGCGTATGTGGGAATGGGATCTCATTCCAGAGTGAGTGGAGCCTCTGGGATGGGAATCTGCCCCTCCAGCATGTCCTATTAATATCAGTGCTGATGATTCCGTTCTTCGAGCGTGTAGCTATATGGGACTTTGATATCCTGAGGTGGAGCCTGTCCATTAATTCTGTGATGGACATGGCTTTAAACAACAGGCAAAGATGGCATCTGAGTAGGCAATAAGCGACTGAGTAGAGCTGGGGTTACCATAGCCAAACAGCGCATATCATCTGTGTGAGTCCCTAGATGTACTTAGTTAGGTACTTTTGTGGACATTACAGTTGCTGCAGGTATCGGGTAAGGTACATCCGAAATGGGGCATAGTATCCAAGCATGGGCCTGATGAGTATAGGGGCACAACGATCCCACTTGATGTAGATGTGAAACCCTATGGGATAAGGTGGGCTATATAGAAGGTCTGTCTAACAACATTGGCAACGTGATTGTCAAAGGCGAGAGTACTAACTACTCATGTCCCCAAATCCCAAATAACACCCACCGTACGTGATGTATCATCACCTATGTGGTAATGTGTGGGCACGTTGTTATTACCAAAGGGGATGACCATGGCTCTGGCACCAGTTATCCATCTCTGTGAGACCCTTTTTGAGGATGCTTGTGCCAGCTGGAGAGTTGATTATGGCACACAGTTTGCAGTCATCTGCGAACATGGTCAGCCATATTCCTCCTGTGTTAGCCTGTACATCTGAGAAATATATACCGAACAAGAGAGGTCCCAGGACTGAGCCCTGTGGGATGTCACGTGTAACTGGTGTATAGTCAGACATGGCACCTGCAATACTGACCATGTGGGTGCTATCCATGATCCAGTTAGCAATCCATCTTGTGACATATGTGTAGATATTGAGCCGGTGAGCTTATGTATAATGCCTGAGTGGGGTATTGTGTTGAACTGTTGTGCGAGCTCCAGGTAGGCTGTGTGGACAACCTTCTCTACGTCTATGGGCCTGGTAATTGTTTAAAGACGTCGAACTGGTTCAAGAGGCAAGATCTGCCCACAACAAAGCCGAATTGTGTAGGATCCAGTGTCTGTAGGTTCCCGATGTCTATGTGTATGGGTTCCATGACGATACGCTCCATAGCTTTGCAGACCAGGATAGTTATGCTTATAGTGCGATATTGTCCAGGGTCCCTTGTGGCACCACTTCTGTGGAGCGGGAACACTGTTGCTGTCCGCCATTCCTTGGCTACATATCCTGTAGTAACTCTGATATTGAACAGTGACTTAATGTGAGTGTTAAGTTCGTCATGAATCTCATGTAAGACGCAGGCCGGGACACCGTCTGGTCCCATTGATGCTGTGTTGTCTGCTATGGAGAGGGCAGCACTCACCTGTTCATCTGTGATGTCAGGGAAGCTACACCCTGTTGGGATGGACATTTGCACTTTAGGGGAGATGGGGAGGAAACATTTCCACTGAACCTGTTTGCCAGGATGTTGGCAATGTCAGTGGGTTCAGTATATGTTTTGTCATTATGCAGTTACTCACAGCATATCTGTGAGTTCCCACCCAGGTCTCTGACATAACTAAAGAAGGCCTTGTGATTGTCCTTAGTGTCTGTTACAAGTGTCCATTAGAAGCAGCCCTTAGATGAATCAACAAGTGATCGTAGCTTTTCCTAGTACTGATCAGAGATGCCTTCCTTTTTGGGATTGTGCTCTATCATGTAGTAACCTCCTCCTGTTGTTGTATAGCTCATTAATAGCCGTGGTCCACCAGACAGGTCCCCTGCCTTTGGAGGAGTGAGTCTTGTAGTTATCTGGGATAGCACAATCCATGCATTCCAGTAGGTGTCCATAGAATGCGTTTGTAAAGGATTAAGTGCTCTGAGCCGTAATTACTGCTGTCCCAGGGTCTTTGACGGATACCACCTCGGTTTGTAAAGTGTGACATTTGCTTATGAGAAGTACTTCATTGTGATCACCTAGGATGGGTGTGTGGATGGGATATGTATGTCCAGTGAGATAAATGTATGGTCTGACCTTAACAATGAGGGGTATACCTCTGGTGTGGAACACAGAGTCCCCATGTTGGTAATGATCATGTCCCACATGTCTTGTGGTTGTGGTGACCAGTTGTGCCATAGCATTTGAGTCTATAAATCCTAGCAACTGTTGTGTGTGGGTGTTGGTGCTTGAGTAGTATTTCCAGTCAATGTTTGTGTATTTTAAGTCACCCAATATAATGGTGTTTGGAGAGACCTTCATATTCCCCAGTGTTTCCAGGAATACCGAGTGTTGTTCCTGAGTTCGGGAGTGTGGTGTGCAGCAGTCTACAAACTGAAATGCAGTTTGGGCCACTGTTAGTTGCACATGTACGTTCTCCGATGCTTTGTGCAGTGCTACTAACCTGGAGGTGTGTGTATGTTTGATGTGTATGGATACTCCCCCTATTTTTGTTGGCCAGTCCAAGTTTTGTGTCCGAAAAACATGGTATGAAGTAAAACCTGGTAGTGCTGGTGTGCTTTTGGGTGCCGGAACCAGGTGTCTGTTACGGCACAGATATCGACAGTCCCTATACTGAGGAGAGTCCTGAGTGCGTGCATTCTGAGGGTTAGACATCTGCTGTTGAGCAGCATTACCCTCAGTTTCTTTTACCTTGTAACATCTATGGATGTGGTTTTGTCTTCTGAGCCTTGCTTAAAACAGCCACTATGGGGGTGGCAAGAGCCTTAGCCAGTATTTGAAAGCCTAGGGGTGACAGGTGCATGGTGTCCACAGCAAAGCTACGTGGCATGTCGAGCATGTAATCCCAGGCTGACAGACACTGGATCCCCTTTGAATGACACCAATATGTTAGCCAACTGTTAAAAGTGATCAGTTTGTCTGTATACTGTGACATCATTCTTGGTGAGGGTAAGATGCTACACAAGGTCAGGGTCATACTGGCCTGGGCTACATGATCAGAGAGCTCCTCTATGTCTCTTGTCATGTAGTCCAGGGAGGAATGTCTGAGTGTTTACAGACCAGCATGGACAATGATGGAGCCATATTTGTACTTGCTTTGGAGTGACCTGAGTGCATGTGTTATGTGGCAGATCTGGCACCCGACAGACAGCACAAAGTGACCTTCTCCTTGTTCAGCCTGGTGAGTGGGATGTCAGTGTGTCTGACAATAAGAGTCACCTATTACAAGTGTATTAGGTCTGTTGTTTAGCCCTAAGGGCAGTGACTGTGTGGCACACTGACTTTGTGAACTATGTGATATGTGGGTATAGTTGTGGGTTAGCAGTTGTTTGGGTGTCTGCTTTGTATATCTCTGCTGCTTAGGCAGAGTATATTTAGAGCCTCCGTGTATGTTTTTGTGTGGTAATGTATTTGGTTTGCTGTCGTTATAGGTCCATGTGAGACTGGATTTGTGGTGTGTGTGGTTACCTTCACCACCTGATAGACTGTGCCAGTCATGGTTGAGAGAGCTCAGCTTCCTGTTTGTCTATACAGTTGCATCTCTCACATATATCTGAGTTTGTTGGTAGGAGGACAGGGTTGTCTGTGTACATAAGGCAGTTGTAACATTGCGTCAAAATTCCAATATGCACCAGCTGGACTGGAGAGTACACACGAAACCGACCTTTGGACATGCCAGGGTATTATGATGACATACTCTGTTGACTGATCACAAAGGATCAGTAGTGTGTTAAGTGTGTAAAAGAGTATAATAGGGGTTTAGTGGTCAGGTTTGTCGTTGTTTTGGAAAGATTATCTGCGAAGGAGTACAGACAGAACCATGACACCTCCTTCAGCTATGTCAGAAATAGCAATGTACACTCATATATGTCCTGAGTCAGGGTCAACTGTACCTGACTGACAATGCCGACATCCTGTCAGACAGGCCCATACATACATACCCACCTCCCACTGACAAAAGGCCCTATCATCATACCAGGAGATATCACATGTAGAATGGGTAAACTGCTCCTCCCAAAGCCGAATGAATGGCATCACTTGGATAACATTGTTTCCCCATATGTGTCATAAGTGAACTACAGAACAAACAGACCCTGCACCTGAACAGTCTGTTGAGCCTCACCCTCTCTACAGGATCTTACACTGTTGAATGTGTTACAGCAACATATGGCACACCCCACAAGTGTTGGTGCACAACAGACCATGGGAACTATAGCCCTATAAGCCTATGAAGTCTGAACTGCTAGGCCATGGAGTCCATCATGATTGCAGTCAGAAACAGAGCTATTGTAATTGGACAAACACACAACCCAACCAACTGTGGTATGTTAATGGGCAGATCATGTTCCCCAAATCTGCTAGACTGTTTTCAAGGCAGCCACCCAGGACATACATCACTGAAAGGAACTACACACGTCCCACATAGACTTTGAATAGCCCTTTATCAACATCACAGACACATGTCGTATTCACAAAACCAACAATCTGTGCATAAATATGCATTGTCATATGAAGGAATGGTAATTTGTCCACAGATAGATCACACAAGCTAAGAATTGTGGAGTCCTGTTCAAGCTGTTCACACCTGCTGACCCACATGGTTCATTCTTGGGACTGCTTAAAACAAACTGCACGCACATTACCATGTCCAGTCTGATGATGTCAGCATCCTACAAATATAGCAGGAGAAGAGAAACCACCCAGTAAAGCATATACTGTGTCGTATTAATGCGTATCTCTCTAATATCATAACATAGGTAGAGGTTTGAATCCTGCAATTGCTGAGTGTGTATGTATGTGTGTGTGATTCCCTTTGGGAGAAGTGGCCTTTTTGGAGACTGTGAAAACACATTAGAAGAGGTGAATTCCTCTTTGCCAAGTCTGATGATGTCAGTATCCCACAAATACAGCAGTGGAAATGAAAACTCCCAGTAAAGCATATAGCGTGTCGTGGTAATGCGTTCCTCTCTAATATCATCACCTAGGTAGGTAGGGGTTTGAATCCTGCAATTGCTGAGTGTGTGTGTCTAACCCTATGAGAGGAGTGGCCTTTTTGTAGACTGTGAAAACACATTAAAAGAAGTGAATTCCCCTTTGTCCGGTTTGATGATGTCAGTATCCCACAAATACAGCAGTGGAAATAAAAATGCCCCGTAAAGCATATAGCGCATTGTGTTAATGCGTATCTCTCTAGTGTCATAACCTAGTTAGATAGGGGTTTGAATCATACAAATGCTGAGTGTGTTTGTGATTCCCTTTGAGAGGAGTGGCCTTTTTGTGGACTGTGAAAACATCAAAAGAGGTGAATTCCTCTTTGCCAAGTCTGATGATGTCAGTATCCCACAAATACAGCAGTGGAAATGAAAACTCCCAGTAAAGCATATAGCAAGTCATGGTAATGCGTTCCTCTCTAGTATCATAACATAGTTAAGTAGGGGTTTGAATCCTGTAATTGTTGAGTGCGTGTGTGTGGGGGTGTATGTGTGTGTGTCTAATCCTATGAGAAGAGTGGCCTTTTTGTAGACTGTGAAAACACATTAAAAGAGGTGAATTCCCCTTTGGCCGGTTTGATGATGTCAGTATCCCACAAATACAGCAGTGGAAAGGAAAACTCCCAGTAAAGCATATAGCAGTTCATGTTAATGTGTATTTCTGTAGTGTCATAACATAAGTAGGTAGGAGTTTGAATCCTGCAAATGCTGAGTATGTGTGTGCGTGATTCCCTTTGAGAGGAATGGCCATTTTGTAGACTGTGAAAACACATCAAAAGAGGTGACTTCCTCTTTGCCAAGTCTGATGGTGTCAGTATCCCACAAATACAACAGTGGAAATGAAAACTCCCAGTAAAGTATGTAGCGCATCGTGGTAATGTGTTCCTTTCTAATATCATAACATAGTTCGGTAGGGTTTGAATCTTGCAATTGCTGAGTGTGTGTGTGTCTAATCCTATAAGATGAGTGGCCTTTTTTGTAGACTGTGAAAACACATTAAACGAGGTGAATTCCCCTTTGGCCGGTTTGATGATGTCAGTATCCCACAAATACAGCAGTGGAAATAAAAATGCCCAATAAAGCATATAGCACATTGTGTTAATGCATATCTCTCTAGTGTCATAACATAGTTAGGTAGGGGTTTGAACCTTGCAAATGCTGTGTGTGATTCCCTTTGAGAAGAGTGGCCTTTTTGCAGACTGTGAAAACACATCAAAAGAGGTGAATTCCTGTTTGCCAAGTCTGATGATGTCAGTATCCCACAAATACAGCAGTGGAAATGAAAGCTCCCAGTAAAGCATATAGCGCGTTGTTATAATGCGTTCTTCGCTAGTATCATAACATAGTTAGGTAGGGGTTTGAATCCTGCAATTGCTGAGTGTGGGGGTGTATGTGTGTGTGTCTAATCCTATGAGAAGAGTGACCTTTTGGTAGACTGTGAAAACACATTAAAAGAGGTGAATTCCCCTTTGGCCGGTTTGATGATGTCAGTATCCCACAAATACAGCAGTGGAAATGAAAACTGTCACTAAAGCATATAGTGCATCATGGTAATGCATATCTCTGTAGTATCATAACATAGTCAGGTAGGGGTTTGAATCCTGCAATTGTTGAATGTGTGTAACACTGTTGATCAATGTGTTGTTGGTTTTGCTTTTACTACTGTATGACATATCAGTAAAACAACAGTATGTGCATTGCACACTTCAGGTATCTGTGTGGCAAATACACCTATGTACATGTGACCTAAACTGGTAACTGTGTGGCCAAGACATATATGTACATGTGACCTCAATCACTTCATGGGTGTGAAGCCTGCTTTCAACACGACTACATCTGTTACCATAGACAGTTGTTGCTGCTGCTTCTCGGACTGTAGGTCACATATGTATGTATGTGACAAGTCCAGCCACTGTAGTGATCTGTGCCCTAGGTCATCTCTGTCACACACACACACACATGATAGTTGCTATAGAATAGTGATTACAGACATGTTCAAACACAACACATTCTGTCAATAATGGCCATTCATTATAGGTGTACAACAACTCTGTGGATATGCATACAGACCCCTTATTGCTTATGTGATACACTGAGGGACATCAGCATACCTTTGGGAATGTGAATATCAAAGGACAGATGACATCACATGTGGCTGTATGTACACATTGGTACCTCTGCTACATGTTGTGTGCTACTACCAATGTGGTACTGTCAGGATACTATGTGTAGTAAATGTGGATGACTATGCTATAGTTGGCTCATAGCTTCACAACATGGATTTGTCAACAGGCTCTGTCTGTATGATACCCTTGTGGAGGATAAGTGTCAAATCCGGGGAATGCATTGTAGGCCACTGTATGCATCACCAGATGTGGATGGACATATCTCTAGTGTGTCTGCTTGTACCTAGAATGGCCACATGCCAAACAGGAGTGGTCACGGGAATGTGTGATAGTCAATACCACTGGTAACTGGTATAGTACAATACCGGAATGATCCTAATGCTACTGTGTATCCTACAGCTGTGTGTCAGTTGTCAAGACATAATCTAACGATTGGTTAAAATCAGGCTGTTGAGGTTATGTACACTACCAGAATGCTAACCAATGACCAATATTAACAGTATCATCCACAGCATAGTGTCATACCATGTCATACACACATGTGTACCCAAGTTGTGACATATATGTAGTAAAATGCATACTGGACGCCAATAGGAAATATGAAGTGTTAACACTGTGTAATATTGTCACCCTTCCCATGTGCCCACCATGCACGTACATGCAAACAGTGCACCTCCACCATGTTCACAATTGTACACCTTGAAATCTGTACTGCACACATCACACACGTAACGTCCACTCACCGACACATGCTGCCAGTACCACACACATCAGCCAACTGGCACATGGGTGGACAATCCGTGTTTGGAATTAACACTGGTGTAAACAATACTACATTGATAATCATTGCTTTGATGCATCATGCCTGCTCAGATATACCTACAAGGATATCATTACACTTTACTATTGACAACATGCTAACATTGCTACACTGCTATTGGGTCACCCTGTGCATCAGCACCATGTTATCCTGTTCCTGCATCAATGTCACAGATGACAGGAGGTGGCACAGTTTCATCATATGCACAGGATGTGTTACTGTTTTTCCAGAGCCTGACAATGACCCATCCAATCGACATGTGTGTGTGTGTGTGTGTGTGTGTGTGTGTGTGTGTGTGTGTGTGTGTGTGTGTGTGTGTGTGTGTGTGAGAGACAACAGTACAGTATGGGTCAGTGTTGATGTAATGTGTGTGTGTATGTGTTAGCCCTAGGTGTTGGTAGTATGTGTGTGTGTCTGCATGCACAAAGTACCCCCTTGTGGCTGCCGAATACAGGAGGTTGTGGGACAGCCACAGACTGTACCTGCCAGGTTGTACAGATCACTGTCTCTGGCCATGGACACAGTACCAGTGCCCGGCAGGGGTGACAGGGACAGTATCGGGTACTAAGCCAGACTGAGTACTATCGTCAGAGGCAGAGGGATGTTGACTGGACCCATGTCCCTGCTGGGACTGGCCAGGGCCACGTGCACGTGGTCGTCTCGGACGGCCTACCGATAGCCCAGCCACAACATTGCTGGGGCTGGTACTGCCACTACGGGAGTGGCTGGCACTTGTGTGTCGTCCGCGACAACTGCCAGCTGATGATGTTGCTGGCATATGTCCATGTCGGCATTTCAGCCATCCTGCACTGTCCTGGCACATGGACATTACATTGCAGAGGACATCTAGTGTCTCCCCCCAATGTCTATCAATGACATCGGTGTAATTACGGATGGCACTGGCAAGGTCACGGATACTGTCATTGATCGCGGTGTTATGAGCCCTCTGAGCCCTTAGTCCCTGCCTGGTGTACCGTTCCATACGAGCCTGTGCTTGCATCACAGCCCAGAACATACCTGAGGTTGTGAGACCTGTGCGGGTACATCTGCCAGGGGCATTACGACCAGCGGTGCTCCCACAAGAACCCTGGACATATGCCTATGTGGTAACGTTCTGGGTGTCTGGGCATGGCTGCTGTGTGGGGTTGCATGTGCCATAGATACCACACTGTCCTGGTCAATGCTTACCGTATGCTGTTCCTCACCTAAGGCCATTGGTGTTGAGGGACGTATTGGCAGTATGTATGTGTGCATAGATGGGGTGGAAAGCTGTGTACTGTCGATTGGCGGACCAACGACAGACCCTGTCAAACATGCCTGTGCCACAACACATGTATCATCATGTTCACTATTTGTGGCAGTGACCTCAGGTATCCTGCTGCACCCATCCAACAATACCTCAGCACCTGTGAGAGGGAGACAGGAAGCACACTTTACCATCTGTACAGGATGTTCGCACACATGAACACATGCACACATGAACACATTAACACATGCACACATGAACACATGCACACATGCACACATGAACACATGCACACATGTACACATTCACACATGAACACATGCACACATGCACACAAAAACACTACTCAGTCAAGTTGACACACACACACACCAACAGCAATATGGAACATATTCATTAGTGGTTGATGGTGGAGTACAGTATCACAAGCCAAAGAGTCCTATCACACGTGTCAGCATGCAGGATGTGTGTTGCTCAACAGCATGCAGTGCGAGTATAGAGAGTCCTTGTTGATAACAGTATACATGTCGTTGATGCATGTGTGTTGTTCAATGATTGGCCTCACCCTGGAACACAATGTGTACATGGACATAACATTGCACTGCAAGTGTGAAATGCTTTCCAATGTCCTGCGCACCATCACTCATAGGTATACACACCATGGCCAGATGCACACAACTGTCAGGTGTATAATAATGAATGCTATGTGTAGTACTGTAGGTACTTTAACTGGATGTAGTGTAGTACCATGAGCCATCATCAGGCAGCATCATGTGGTCACTCAAGGCCACTGATTTATGTCACACTGGCAACTATCTTGCTGTACCTGACCTGCACCACTTAGGCTACATTTAACATTTCACAGACAGTTGTTACATGGGCATGTCAGGTGTTCAATAGTGAGCATTGCCTAACATGACTGTGTTGTGTGTTGATGCGTGTCACACCGCCCCATGATAGGCCTCTAGCCCCAGGTATAGTATGTGTGCTGTGTTGATGACATATGGGATACTGGAGTATGACCTTACAGCAGGTGTCTACATACGCCATGTGTATCATATTAACACATACTGCATATGACAAAGTGGTGTATGTTGTGTGCATGTGCATTGACTCTGCCTATACAATGTCCACTACAGAGTACCCAACTTGTTTGGGATGCTCTGTGTATTGCATATGTTTGAGTCAGCTACTCATGTCACTGGGATGTGCATAGTCCCACAGAGCACATGCAGAGCATGCACTATGTGTAGGTGTTTAACGTGTATATGGCCTACAACTCTCCTATGACATGCACATGTTATATGCTATATTAACTGTAGCCCACTCACCAGCATGGGTCTGCTGTCTTGCTATCACACCAGAGGGACATGCAAGGATATGAGACAGTTTGTCAGTGTCAACAACTATGGCATTGCTGCTGTGAGTTTGCAATTTTACAGTAGTACATGAGGTGACAGTCACAGGCCTACAGATAATGTCCCGATTTATCAGTATTGCATGACACCAGGCTCCACATATTCTGCATACACAGTACACATCTGATAAATGCATGTTATAACACTTGAGATAGCAGTGGTCTACAGATATGCCATGTTACCTGCACGCTCTGTATCGCCGTGCTGGGTGACTCCGGCCCCCATGATGACACAGGTGTGTTGTACTGGTTGGCCAGGAGCCACCACGCTGAGGAGCAGCTCTTTCACTCTGGTGAGGGGGGATGTGTTGCAGCACCACCACCTGTGGCAAGCTGTTGTCTGTGGACATCGGAGGCATGCTGCTGGACATGTCTGATTAAATCACTGCAGTGATGGCGTACCTGCTCATAAGTCCAGTTATGCATGCCTTCATCATTCACCAGATGGACAACATCCTGCCACAGTGCAGTGCGACCATGCTGGTCCTGGCAGGTTCTGGAGAACAGCAGGTTATAACGGTGTATGAGGGTGTCTGATATTACTTCCTCCTCCTCAGGGGAATATGCAGGTTTCCTGTTGTGAGACATTTCCCTGGAAGACAATGAAACAGTAATTGTGAGCAAGTCATGTGGCACACTCAACATTCTAAAGTACAGACATCAATGAAATGCCATATATAGCAACTTATTGGCTGTCAGTAGATACACACTTTTAATACCACATATGACTGCTCAGCCCACAACTGCCTGACAGTGCCTGGCACATACTATATACCAAACCATGTTCTGCACAGCAACAAAGTGGAACCAGTATGTAAGACTATACAACAGTACATGACACACTGTATGTGACACAATGCACCACCTAGCCAAAGGAGGTGTATATGACGCTAATGCATACAGACATTTGTCATCCATTGAAATGAATGTACAGTATGGTTACAGTACTACCAGTACACCATGCTACTTGTTGATAGCAAACCCCTCAGTAACATATGTGCACATTCATCACTATAGGTGGCATACTGCTGTACTACACTATACATGTTGCTAGATACACACTTATATCCTGTGACACACATACCACCGAGGCCATGTTACAGGCATACCCACACACATCAGACATACCTACAAGACACAAAGTATGGCAACCCAGATTAGATTTACCTGTGTACCATACAGTACTGTGTGTCAGCACCTACATAACCTCATGCCTGAGGTATGTAATGTGTGAGGACTACAGGTAACAAACAAAACAGTGTTACCAAGCTATGTGGATATAAACCATACTGTGCTGTTGAGGCCTACAGCTTCAGGTAGTACTACAGTTCATACGTGATTTGTATTCACTAGTGTTAACAATCAATAAGCATACATGTACTGCTTTAGCCTACAATGGCACACTCCAGTCGACACCATGGGACTACGTCACAACGTATGCCATACTGCATTTCCTGCCTGGCAATAGCATACATACCTTTTGATGGGATTAGAGCTACAATACTACATACCATGGTATACACAGTTTCCCACTAAGCTATCACACATATACACATCTTTGACACATTCGCCTACACATTCTCCATCACACCTAGTCAACCTCACATAGCATGTGATGCAACAGGTACATGCGTGTGTGTATCGGGTCCTAAGTAGGTGAAAGGCTGTTATCCGTAGGGCCTATGGAAGCCTAGCCATATGGTACCCTGCCCTTCAACACCCATGTAATGTAGGTTCATGTGCCCCTGTCATGCAGAGCCACAGAGGTGATTACCGGGTTGTGTTTCCTATCTCACATCCAATCATCATGATTATTCATGGCAACTGCTAATGAGGACCTTCATTTGCTGTTGATAGGTAGTTGGTTCCACAGTATGGCATGTGTCTGTGATGATAATGTGCCACTCAAGCATGTTCTGCTTTTTGACTTTACAAGGTTTAGATCAGTACAGTGTGTAGCTTGTATGGAGTTCCATCTGTTTACATATCCATATTAGCCTGTATGGAAGAATTGACATTGTAATTATTATCAAAGCAAGCTTCCCCTCCCATCCGATGTCCAGTCCAGAGAATGACAAGCGGAAATTGTCCAACCGACAGGATTAGAATCGACTATCAAGAAGATGTGGAAAGGACTATTCCTCACCCTTATTCTTTAGTAGACCTAAGGAAACAGACCTGAGGATCCCTCATTTTATTCAAATTGTTTATATAAAAGTTGAATTTAATGGGGTGGGTATGTGAGGCCTAGCGCCATCCATTCCATCTAAGAGTCTATTCCACAAACTCAACTCATCCAGGTTGGTACAGTAAGTTAGTTAGTTGAGGATGACCTCCATAATGCAGGGAAAGGAAATATTGACCGGTCTAGATATAGGGCACAATCTCAGTTTAAGTATTGCAGTGACATGATGGATTTGTTAAGGGACAGGACATTTTATGGATACAGTCACAGATATCATAAATAGGATGGATGTTCAATCACTGTTGATAGATCAGGATGAGGATATTTTTGACATTTACATAGAGAAGTTAACCAATGGGATGATTAACACATTACACTGACACAGTATGCATCCGGGTTATATATACAAGAACATTGTATGTGGACAGTCTGACAACAGTAGAATGAGGGTCAACACAATTGATCCATCTGTTATTTTTCGGACATAGGTTCCATTCATATTTTGCAGGTAGATCCTAAGATTAAAAGCATTATAGGTGATAAACCAAAATTTGTATATAAGAATAAAAGAATCTTAAAATCTGCTGCTACCCCAAGACTATCTCATCAGATGACACTTTGGGTCCCCCTTATACAGTACCATGTAATAGCTGCCATTTCTGTTCATATATTTTGACAGATCCTGTATTCATACATCGGTGATTGCATGTCCAAAGATGTTATATATATGGCCTCACATGCTCAGCATATTATATGTAAACGAATCGCTGTCTTAGAGACAGGATTCGTGAGCATGTATATCATATCAGGAAGGGTAATATATGCAATGCTCTTGCTAAACATGTTCTTGCTGCTGGCATCAACCATTCTTTTAAGTTTAGGGTCTTGGAACAGGTACATAGGACTCATAGAAAGGGGGACGGAGAAACATACACCGAAGCAAGAGAGACGTTCTGGATCATTAAATTTAGATCAGATAGAGTTCCAGGTTTAAATGGCAGAGTTCCCTTGAGACCTCTCCTGAAAATGAGGAGATTAAAGTATAATAAATGACTACAACATTTTAAATGTACGTTATTGATTTACATGTAAGATGTTTTTAAATGTTTTTAAATGAGTTATTGCCTGGACTCAGAACAATGACATTGTTCTTGCCTTATTGTTTTTATTTTTATTTCTCAGTTGTTTATTGTAATATAGCTTTAAGAGCATTTTAGTGTTTCCCGCCTTTTCATGTATTTAAGCTTTCATTGTGTGCTTGATTAAATGTATTAAGGTCTTATGAAGCTTTTTAGCGAAAGCGCTCACCTCCATTGCAATAAACCTGGCTTTTAACATCAATTGGAATACGCTCATTTGAATATCTTGCTACTAAGGATTGTTGTTTGCACTGTGTATGGGACTGTTTTGCAGTACTCTCTACCTCTTCATTGCTTTGCTCTTTTGTGGTACGTTTATTTATTTGACTTTGGCTTTGCACAGTAGAGCATTAACTCCGAGTGGTGACTTTTTTCATTGGATTATTAACATTTTAACATATTGACAGGACCTGGTGATCATAATTCCCACTACTATAAAAGGTTAAAAATATAAATATGTACATATTAAAAAATATATATAAATATATAAAGTGTATATATGTAATAAATATATAAACAGATAAATATATAAGTGCATAAAACACTAAGATATATATCAAAAGAACACTGATCTGTAGAATTCATAACATGTAAAGTAAAATAATCTGTGTATATATAGATTACTGTGTATTACTGTGTAATACAGGGCATGTCACCCTTCCCATGTGCCCACCATGCACGTACATGCAAACAGTGCACCTCCACCATGTTCACAATTGTACACCTTGAAATCTGTACTGCACACATCACACACATAACGTCCACTCACTGACAAATGCTGCCAGTACCACACACATCAGCCAACTGGCACATGGGCGGACAATCCGTGTTTGGAATTAACACTGGTGTAAACAACACTACATTGATAATCATTGCTTTGATGCATCATGCCTGCTCAGATATACCTACAAGGATATCATTACACTTTACTGTTGACAACATGCTAACATTGCTACACTGCTATTAGGTCACCCTGTGCATCAGCACCATGTTATCCTGTTCCTGCATCAATGTCACAGATGACAGGAGGTAGCACAGTTTTATCATATGCACAGGATGTGTTATTGTTTTTCCAGAGCCTGACAATGACCCATCCAATCGACATGTATGTGTGTGTGTATGTGTGTGTGTGTGTGTGTGTGTGTGTGTGTGTGTGTGTGTGTGTGTGTGTGTGTGTGTGTGTGTGTGTGAGGGACAACAGTACAGTATGGGTCAGTGTTGATGTAATGTGTGTGTGTATGTGTTAGCCCTAGGTGTTGGTAGAATGTGTGTGTGTCTGCATGCACAAAGTACCCCCTTGTGGCTGCCGAATACAGGAGGTTGTGGGACAGCCACAGACTGTACCTGCCAGGCTGTACAGATCACTGTCTCTGGCCATGGACACAGTACCAGTGCCAGGCAGGGGTGACAGGGACAGTATCGGGTACTAAGCCAGACTGAGTACTATCGTCAGAGGCAGAGGGATGTTGACTGGACCCATGTCCCTGCTGGGACTGGCCAACGTGGTCGTCTCGGACAGCCCAGCCACAACATTGCTGGGGCTGGTACTGCCACTACTGGAGCGGTTGGCACTTGTGTGTCATCCGCGACAACTGCCAGCTGATGATGTCGCTGGCATATGTCCACGTCGACATTCCAGCCATCCTGCACTGTCCTGGCACATGGACATTACATTGCGGAGGACATCTAGTGTCTCCCCCCAATGTCTATCAATGACATTGGTGTAATTACGGATGGCACCGGCAAGGTCACGGATACTGTCATTGATCGCGGTGTTATGAGCCCTCTGCGCCCTTAGTCCCTGCCTGGTGTACCATTCCATACGAGCCTGTGCTTGCATCACAGCCCAGAACATACCTGAGGTTGTGAGACCTGTGCGGGCACATCTGCCAGGGGCATTATGACCAGCGGTGCTCCCACAAGAACCCTGGACATATGCCTATGTGGTAACGTTCTGGGTGTCTGGGCATGGCTGCTGTGTGGGGTTGCATGTGCCATAGATACCACACTGTCCTGGTCAATGCCTACCTTATGCTGTTCCTCACCTAAGGCCATTGGTGTTGAGGGACGTATTGGCAGTATGTATGTGTGCATAGATGGGGTGGAAAGATGTATACTGTCGATTGGCGGACCAACGACAGACCCTGTCAAACATGCCTGTGCCACAACACATGTATCATCATGTTCACTATTTGTGGCAGTGACCTCAGGGTTCCTGCTGCACCCATCCAACAATACCTCAGCACCTGTGAGAGGGAGACAGGGAGCACACTTTACCATCTGTACAGGATGTTCGCACACATGCACACATGAACACATGCACACATGAACACATGCACACATGAACACATTAACACATGCACACATGAACACATGAACACATGCACACATGTACACATTCACACATGAACACGTTAACACATGAACACATGCACACATGAACACATGCATATATGCACACATATACACTACTCAGTCAAGTTGACACACACACACACCAACAGCAATATGGAACATATTCATTAGTGGTTGATGGTGGAGTACAGTATCACAAGCCAAAGAGTCCTATCACACTTGTCAGCATGCAGGATGTGTGTTGCTCAACAGCATGCAGTGTGAGTATAGAGAGTCCTTGTTGATAACAGTATACATGTCGTTGATGCATGTGTGTTGTTCAATGATTGGCCTCACACTGGAACACAATGTGTACATGGACATAACATTGCACTGCAAGTCTGAAATGCTTTCCAATGTCCTGCACACCATCACTCATAGGTATACATACCATGGCCAGATGCACACAACTGTCAGGTGTATAACAATGAATGCTATGTGTAGTACTGTAGGTACTGTAACTGGATGTAGTGTAGTACCATGAGCCATTATCAGGCAGCATCATGTGGTCACTCAAGGCCACTGATTTATGTCACACTGGCAACTATCTTGCTGTACCTGACCTGCACCACTTAGGCTACATTTAACATTTCACAGACAGTTGTTTCATGGGCATGTCAGGTGTTCAATAGTGAGCATTGCCTAACATGACTGTGTTGTGTGTTGACGCATGTCACACCGCCCCATGATAGGCCTCTACCCCCAGTTATAGTATGTGTGCTGTGTTGATGACATATGGGATACTGGAGTATGACCTTACAGCAGGTGTCTACATACGCCATGTGTATCATATTAACACATACTGCATATGACAAAGTGGTGTATGTTGTGTGCATGTGCATTGACTCTGCCTATACAATGTCCACTACAGAGTACCCAACTTGTTTGGTATGCTCTGTGTAATGCATATGTTTGAGTCAGCTACTCATGTCACTGGGATGTGCATAGTCCCACAGAGCACATGCAGAGCATGCACTATGTGTAGGTGTTTAACATGTGTATATGGCCTACAACTCTCCTATGACATGCATATGTTATATGCTATATTAACTGTAGCCCACTCACCAGCATGGGTCTGCTGTCTTGCTATCACACCAGAGGGACATGCAAGGATACGAGACAGTTTGTCAGTGTCAACAACTATGGCATTGCTGCTGTGAGTTTGCAATTTTACAGTAGTACATGAGGTGACAGTCACAGGCCTACAGATAATGTCCTGAATTATCAGTATTGCATGACACCAGGCTCCACATATTCTGCATACACAGTACACATCTGATAAATGCATGTTATAACACTTGAGATAGCAGTAGTCTACAGATATGCCATGTTACCTGCACGCTCTGTATCACCGTGCTGGATGACTCCGGCCTCCATGATGACACAGGTGTGTTGTACTGGTTGGCCAGGAGCCACCATGCTGAGGAGCAGCTCTTCCACTCTGGTGAGGAGGGGGATGTGTTGCAGCACCACCACCTGTGGCAAGCTGTTGTCTGTGGACATCGGAGGCATTCTGCTGGACATGTCTGATTAAATCACTGCAGTGATGGCGTACCTGCTCATAAGTCCAGTTATGCATGCCTTCATCATTCACCAGATGGACAACATCCTGCCACAGTGCAGTGTGACCATGCTGGTCCTGGCAGGTTCTAGAGAACAGCAAGTTGTAACGGTGTATGAGGGTGTCTGATATTACTTCCTCCTCCTCAGGGGAAAATGCGGGTTTCCTGTTGTGAGACATTTCCCTGGAAGACAATGAAACAGTAATTGTGAGCAAGTCATGTGGCACACTCAACATTCTAGAGTACAGACATCAATGAAATGCCATATATAGCAACCTATTGGCTGTCAGTAGATACACACTTTTAATACCACATATGACTGCTCAGCCCACAACTGCCTGACAGTGCCTGGCACATACTATATACCAAACCATGTTCTGCACAGCAACAAAGTGGAACCAGTATGTAAGACTATACAACAGTACATGACACACTGTATGTGACACCATGCACCACCTAGCCAAAGGAGGTGTATATGATGCTAATGCATACAGACATTTGTCATCCATTGAAATGAATGTACAGTATGGTTACAGTACTACCAGTACACCATGCTATTTGTTGATAGCAAACCCCTCAGTAACATATGTGCACATTCATCACTATAGGTGGCATACTGCTGTACTACACTATACATGTTGCTAGATACGCACTTATATCCTGTGACACACATACCACCGAGGCCATGTTACAGGCATACCCACACACACATCAGACATACCTACAAAACACAAAGGTATGGCAACCCAGATTAGATTTACCTGTGTACCATACAGTACTGTGTGTCAGCACCTACATAACCTCATGCCTGAGGTATGTAATGTGTGAGGACTACAGGTAACAAACAAAACAGTGTTACCAAGCTATGTGGATATAAACCATACTGTGCTGTTGAGGCCTACAGCTTCAGGTAGTACTACAGTTCATACGTGATTTGTATTCACTAGTGTTAACAATCAATAAGCATACATGTACTGCTTTAGCCTACAATGGCACACTCCAGTCGACACCATGGGACTACGTCACAACATATGCCATACTGCATTTCCTGCCTGGCAATAGCATACGTACCTTTTGATGGGATTAGAGCTACAATACTACATACCATGGTATATACAGTTTCCCACTAAGCTATCACACATATACACATCTTTAACACATTCGCCTACACATTCTCCATCACACCCAGTCAACCTCACATAGCATGTGATGCAACAGGCACATGCGTGTGTGTATCGGGTCCTAGGTAGGTGATAGGCTGTTATCCGTAGGGCCTATGGAAGCCTAGCCATATGGTACCCTGCCCTTCATCACCCATGTAATGTAGTTTCATGTGCCCCTGTCATGCAGAGCCACAGAGGTGATTACCAGGTTGTGTTTCCTATCTCACATCCAATCATCATGATTATTCATGGCAACTGCTAATGAGGACCTTCATTTGCTGTTGATAGGTAGTTGGTTCCACAGTATGGTATGTGTCTGTGATGATAATGTGCCACTCAAGCATGTTCTGCTTTTTGACTTTACAAGGTTTAGATCAGTACAGTATGTAGCTTGTATGGAGTTCCATCTGTTTACATGGAGCACGTCCAACACCTGTGGGTTTGGCATAGCTTTGTATGTTAGGCAGAGGTAGCCTCTGCGTAGGCGGTATGCAACACAGTGTAGCTGTGGTTTTGTAAGACAGTTAGCATAGGGCATCTGTTTGAGTCCGGTAATACTCTTTGTGAGGTATGTGTCTGGCATCTACAGTTGTTGTGGATGTCTTCTGAGGTACATACCAACAGGGCCATTGTACTCTATGATGGGTGTTATGACTGATGAGTAGAGTGGAACACTGACCTCTGTTTCCATGAATAACACACCTTTACTGACGACATGTGGACTGTACTCAGTTTACATGATTAGTGTGGCACTGTGATTATCATAAGGGACACTACTGTCCATCTGTGTCCTGTAGTCTCTTATCACACCTTCCGTGTTGAGTAGACTACCACCTATGTGGTAGTTCATGGGTACAGGGCTTTTAACAACGGGGATGGCAATACGTGTACAACATTGAGCTGGAGCATACATATGAACATCCAGTGGTGTACACATAGATATGCATATCGGCACATATACAGTCCACCTTTCATGGTGGGAATATCAACTATGCAAAGATTTAGAGGGATACAGTTATGTAATGATATTGCACAGTCTTGTGCAGAATGCATGGAAGGTGTTCTCAGCCCATATATCTTTAGCAGGACCCCCTATCTAAAAGACTAAAAACCTAACAAATCATACCCACGGCGTTTGAATAACACATGTCATATGCCAGCACTGTATGCTGTCTTGTTTGACACACACTACAACCTACATATAATTATAGCAAAAAAAAAAAAACACAAAAGGCTAGGCATCAAAAATCTCCACCGCAATAAAAACTGAAAAACACAATAATAAAAAAAACTGCTGAGGATAGGCTCCAGAGTCTCAGATAAACTTAAACGATACAAGGAAGTCTCAGCTGAGCAGTACTACTTTATTGTGACTCACACAAGTGCTTTCACAAATGCTTCATCAGGTGTACAAAACATCACAAACACCTGCACCTTATATACATAGTAAAATAATCACATGACATATTCTAATTAATTCTTAAAGACCCATTCATAAAACTCTATTATAAAACTAAAAACACATATATTTAAAACAAGCAATAAAAACTTTTATACAAATAATGCCTTATCATATATAGATATAAATAAGAATATATATATAAAAATACATTATAGGGGAAAAAAGCAAGTTACTTAAATATAGCTCTTTTGCTAAGCACAGGTTTCATCGGAACGTGGTCATTAAGACCATGTCCTTGATTAGCCCTCAACATCACTATCCACCTAGCCTCCGTTTCTTCAGTTCTACCTCTAATATCACCCACTCTTGGATTCTCATACATCCTGGATAGAACCATAAAAAGAAAATTGTGCTGTGCCCCTTTACTTAAAACATGCTTAGCTAAGGCATTATTACAACTACCTTTACCAATATGGTAGTTGTGCTCCCTTATTCTATCCTTCAAAGCCCGATCTGTCTTGTCAACATAGAAACATTTGCATAAAGTGCAAATAGCTAGATAAACCACGTGCATAGTTTCACAATCTGCCTGTACCCTAACCTCATATACTTTACCAGTATCAGGATGTACAAATGATGTCTCCTCATTGATAAACCTACATTGTGGACATTTACCACAAGGTTTAGTACCAAATGAATTAAACCTGCACTTGATTCCTTTAACATTACATAGTCTCCTTTTCAAATTTTTCTTATTCTTATAAGTAAATTGGGGTCTAGGGCCAATAACCTCACTCATCTGTGGGTCCATCAGTAGAATACCCCAATGCTGATTAATTATATCCGTATACCTCCTTACATCCCTTGAATAGGGGATACAGACCTTAATATTATCATCCTTCTTATCAACCCTACCTAGAGGTCTTTCTGAAAAGTATGGTTTAGCCCTAAATTCTCTCAACTGTGATACTTGTAAAGCACTATGCTCTATCCGCCTATGATCATAACCTCTTTCTGTGAGTTCATTAACTGTTCTATACTTCTGTTCTTCAAACTCACTATTCTTTAAACTTAACCTAGATGCTCTATAGAACTGGTTCTGAGCTACATTTCTAAAGACGTACTCAGGATGTATACTATCCCTTGCTAGAAGACTGTTAACATGACAGTCCTTCCTAAACAATCTGGTAGATATAGTATTAGTACTATCTTTCTCAACAACTACGTCTAGAAAGTTAATACTAGTCATTGAATAATTCAAAGTAAATTTTAAAAATGAGGTTGTATTATCAATAAACTCTACAAAGTTCATTAGTTCTAAAGTAGAACCTTTCCACAGAATAAAAAGGCCATCTACAAACCTTCTATAGAATAAAATCTTGTCTTTGAAAGGCCCTTCAACCATGAGGGATGGCTCGTCAAACCGAAAGGGTGGACAGCAGCAGAACAGTCGAAACAGAGACAGAGGGAGGAGTACAACGCGCTACAAGAGGAAGCACGAGGAAGAAGTGAACAATGTTTACACCATCAAGAAGGTGTTTCAGCAAGTAAGGCATTAGTGACTAACTTATCGCGACATAGTTTGACTGACATGGAACTAAATGTATTGAGCAAGGGTTTGTCATTTATACCCACTTCAGATATGTCTATAACAGATATAATATTTGATTTTAAGATGTTTACTAGAGGTCTCACATTGAAATGTATGTTTAAACAAGTAACTAATAATTCTTCTTTTTCACTGAGGAAACCAAGTACGTACATACCCAAACCCATGCCTTTGGTTAATGCTTTTGAGCAAATGTGTACAGCAGACATGTATAAGGTTTATAATGATAGACAATGTAGTAATAGAAGCTATAATTTAACCAAAGGGGAATTTCAAGCACTATATGACTTAGAAAATGATGTCAACCTTGTGGTTAGACCAGCAGACAAGAATGGGGGGATAGTTTTACTTGATATAGATGACTATGACATTTTGATGTATGAAATGTTAAGCAATGCTGATTTTTATGAGGTAATAACGATGGTACAAATGCAAAAGATGGTTGAAATGGTTAAAGAGCAATTGAAGGAACTTATGCAAACAGGGTTATTACCTGATGATATTTTTAAGTTTCTTAGAATATTTCATTATACAGTGCCCATCATACAAGGGTTGCCTAAATTGCACAAGAACCTGGTTAGACCCCCTATGCGCCTATAGTGGCAGGAAGAGGTTGGTGCACAGAATGCATTTCAGTGTTTTTGGAAAATAAATTGAAACCAGTAATACAGAGCTCTATATATGTTCTCAAAGACACAGAACATTTTTTGCGTGGCCTATATGAGGGCACTCATTGTGGTACGTTGAATGAGGAATGTCTGCTTGTTACCCTAGATGTTGTTTCATTGTTTACTGTCATCCCTAATGGAGTAGGGCTTGATTTCTTGAAGGAACAACTGGTTAAAAGTAATATTTATAATGTCAGTGATGTTGAATTGTACATTAAGTTGATGTCCTTAGTGATCTTGAATAATGTATTCTTATTGAAGGATAAGATTTACTGGCAGAAAAATGGTGTGGTGATGGGGAGTGCATGCTCGAACAGCTATGCTAATGCGGTCATGATGAAATGGGAAACAGATTTTCTGGTTGAAGGGCCTTTCAAAGACAAGATTTTATTCTATAGAAGGTTTGTAGATGACCTTTTTATTCTGTGGAAAGGTTCTACTTTAGAACTAATGAACTTTGTAGAGTTTATTGATAATACAACCTCATTTTTAAAATTTACTTTGAATTATTCAATGACTAGTATTAACTTTCTAGACGTAGTTGTTGAGAAGGATAGTACTAATACTATATCTACCAGATTGTTTAGGGAGGACTGTCATGTTAACAGTCTTCTAGCAAGGGATAGTATGCATCCTGAGTACGTCTTTAGAAATGTAGCTCAGAACCAGTTCTATAGAGCATCTAGGTTAAGTTTAAAGAATAGTGAGTTTGAAGAACAGAAGTATAGAACAGTTAATGAACTCACAGAAAGAGGTTATGATCATAGGCTGATAGAGCATAGTGCTTTACAAGTATCACAGTTGAGAGAATCTAGGGCTAAACCATACTTTTCAGAAAGACCTCTAGGTAGGGTTGATAAGAAGGATGATAATATTAAGGTCTGTATCCCCTATTCAAGGGATATAAGGAGGTATACGAATATAATTAATCAGCATTGGGGTATTCTACTGACGGACCCACAGATGAGTGAGGTTATTGGCCCTAGACCCCAATTTACTTATAAGGATAAGAACAATTTGAAAAGGAGACTATGTAATGTTAAAGGAATCAAGTGCAGGTTTAATTCATTTGGTAATAAACCTTGTGGTAAATGTCCACAATGTAGGTTTATCAATGAGGAGACATCATTTGTACATCCTGATACTGGTAAAGTATATGAGGTTAGGGTACAGGCAGATTGTGAAACTATGCACGTGGTTTATCTAGCTAGTTGCACTTTATGCAAATGTTTCTATGTTGGCAAGACAGATCGTGCTTTGAAGAATAGAATAAGGGAGCACAACTACCATATTGGTAAAGGTAGTTGTAATAATGCCTTAGCTAAGCATGTTTTAAGTAAAGGAGCACATCACAATTTTCTTTTTATGGTTCTATCCAGGACGTATGAGAATCCAAGGGTGGGTGATATTAGAGGTAGAACTGAAGAAACGGAGGCTAGGTGGATAGTGATGTTGAGGGCTAATCAAGGACATGGTCTTAATGACCACGTTCCGATGAAACCTGTGCTTAGCAAAAGAGCTATATTTAAGTAACTTGCTTTTTTCCCCTATAATGTATTTTTATATATATATTCTTATTTATATCTATATATGATAAGGCATTATTTGTATAAAAGTTTTTATTGCTTGTTTTAAATATATGTGTTTTTAGTTTTATAATAGAGTTTTATGAATGGGTCTTTAAGAATTAATTAGAATATGTCATGTGATTATTTTACTATGTATATAAGGTGCAGGTGTTTGTGATGTTTTGTACACCTGATGAAGCATTTGTGAAAGCGCTTGTGTGAGTCACAATAAAGTAGTACTGCTCAGCTGAGACTTCCTTGTATCGTTTAAGTTTATCTGAGACTCTGGAGCCTATCCTCAGCAGTCTTTTTATTATTGTGTACTACATATAAATATGCACATAACCTGCACCAACATATAAATGTCCGCCCTTCACATACAGTTGCAGTATGTCCCTTGCTCTATGCACATGTTCAGATGCTAATAAATCAGACACATATGTATCTCGCCATATGTGTGTGCCATACAGACACAAGGTCCACACTGTTGTAAGTCCGTACACCTCATGGATGACCTGTTGGGCCTTGCAACAACATGGACAGTTGTCACATGTGTGCATACAGTAATAGTACAAGGGTATATATAGCTGCAAATGATACATTACTATACTAGCCTGCTACAGCAGTTGCCAGTGCTAAGCTACACATTATGTGACTATCATGCATGTCTTACTCTGTGACATCCACGTTTATATAGGTGTTTGCACTACTCCCCCAAACTGCCATTAAACGCAGTACTGTACAGACCATAGATAACATGTTCAGATGTTTGACATGTATTGCTGAGCTACATATGTCACGTTTATGTCCCACTGCACACAGCTACATGCCAATTTCTCCATGGCAGTACTTATGCATGGCATCAGTGCATACATACCTACTGCTGCCACATATGCGTGTTTCAGATGATGTACCGTACTATTCATAAACATCTATTACTTGCTGGTAACTACAAACTGTTACATACCTGTATGTCCCTTTCAGGTCCGTCTGTGTATGCTTTGACAGTTTTTTTTTAATTAAGTGAAGATAATTATGTTTACTTTGTGCTTATTAATTTTTTTTTTCTTAATAACTTCAGTTTTGATTAGGTATATATATTTGTTACCTAATTTTAAAGTATTTTCTTATGTGCTACTGTCTGCAGGAGCTGTTCACTTGCTTAAACGTGCAATGTAATGATTGCATGTGGGGATAGCAAGTACAATCTGCTTTTATAGGTATCTGCGTATGTGCATGTGATGCCCTCTGTACCAGTTGTTGCCCAGCATTTGGTAAATGCATACAGCCTGCTGAGTGGTAATTGCAGTACTCACTGTCATAGCAACCCAATGCTATAAATTGCTAAGGTATGTAGGTGTAGCCCTTTCAGATTTCCAGAGTGGGGCCCATGCTTGTTTTCTGTGGACACTGTTGTGTCAGTCAGAAGGTTGGTATATGTCTTATAAATTAAGCTAGAGGTGTAGACAATGATGTACAAGTTGTACTCAGACCTGACTGTTGCCACTTCCAGTACTGAGCTGTCAGTGTAGAGTTTTAGTCACCACTGCAAATGCTTACACAACATTTATGTGACTATGTAGTTTCTTTTCTACTCATATAATTAACTGCCATACAGATTTGGTTATTGAGACGTATTCTTTTGGCACATGAACTGTTTGTGAAATGTTACACTGTGAATATTAATGTACTCACTTCTGCAGGGTTTGTGTTTTTTATTGTTGACATTAGCACAGGGTTCGCAGGACAACTGGACAATTCCAGTACTGAGTATGCCTACTTACACACTTGGTAGACCCTTAACACCAAAGTATCTTTTAATTGTGGGGGGGTGCTTACATAAAGACAGCATTATGTATTAATTTGTGAATATTATCTTACTGGACTTACAGGATTGGTGTGTACCTGTCAGTTTATCAAGGCAGGTGATCTGTCTGCATAGTTCACAACTGTGAATCTATCCAGATGGTAGCCAGAGGTTACACTGTCATTCTTTGTCTGTGCAACTCACAGGTGTTTTCAGGACTGGTAAAATGGTATCGTTACAGTCAGTTGCTACCAGTACATGGCTACATCCTTTGTTATTTCTGTTTTGTACTCCTACATAAGTGTATGCTTGTGGAGGTCCTACCAAAGCTATTTGCAGAGTGTGTGACAGCAGTATAGCTTATATGCCTGTGTATTTGTGCCTCTGTCAGGCCTATGGAACACTCAGATACATCTTTGCATGGAGTCAGGGATAGGTAGTTGAAAGTGAGGTACACCTTACACATAATATGGATAGTAGGTGTAGACTTCAGTGAAGCAGTGCATATGGATTAGTACTCCTTTCATGAAGTACAAGTGGTGTCTACTGTTATTATTGTCAGTATTCATTGTGTAATAGCCCACCTTTCTGACTGCCTTCAGTACTTTTCTGAGTGATTCGGAGGGACACAGCTAAAATATGTTTCACAATCAGGGACATCCCTGGAAAGTTGTCACAGTTAGGAGGTATGGCCTCTGCCCTAATAAGATATGCCAGTGTTTGCCTGCAGTGATACTGTGTGGAGGTTGCAAAGTGCCTCTGTAACATTATTTGCTGATTGAATGGCTGCTTCTCACATCACACTCATGTAATGCAATTCCACAACAATTTCTGGTAAAGGTCAACAGAACAAGCTTTGTATTATGGCCTTCCTATTTTACCTTTACATTCACTCATTGTAATGCATGATATATTTTTTGCAGCACCAGGTTATTGTAAATGTGTTGTGGCTTAGTGGTACTTCATGCAGTCTAATGTTTCCAAGGTCTGGGGTTCGAGACTGACAGAGGTATTTTATTTTGCTGCTGAGCAGAACAAAGGCCCTGACATAGTGTGACTAAGGCACTTTTAAGCAGTTGTAAGCAGGTTTGCGTGGGTTTGTGTGACGTTTAGTGATGCTTAGCTAAGCGCACATATGCGCACACTCGCTTAAACCCATTTACTACTGCCTAAAAGTGCTTACTCCCGTTAACCCCCATGCTAATTTCTTTGAAAGAAATGAAAATGGGGAGATAGGAAAGTGGTGAAAAAGGGGGCACAAAGAGGGAAAGACAGTAGGTAAACAAGCTTGGGATGTGCAAGACGGGTGTAGGGAAGGTCCACAGCTGCCCATTTCTTTACCAGCAACAGCTGTGCATATGTTGCAAATTTGGAGTGAAATTTGAAACCTTCAACCCCTGAGAGAGGGGTGAGGACAACAAAGTATGTTGTACTGCCAATTACAATTATCAGTTTACATGTCCAGTGGACATGTGTGCGAAATGGGCAGCTATGTATGGGGTGTAATTTTTTTGTGGGTACAGATTGCCCTTTTTTTTTTTTTTTTTTCAGGTGAGAGTGGAAAGTGAGGTAGAGGAAGTAGGTATATTTGGGGAGGTAGGTTGGGGAGGTAAACAGACAAGACAAACAAGATGCATACAGGGGTGGAGTATGACACATGGGGTGGGTGAACACAATTGACGGGGACGGATGTTTGGAAATCGCAAGCCCATGAGCCCACAGATGGTAACAGTGGGACTGAGATCCCCACCCATGGGCAGTCACCACTGAACCTTTACAGACCCGAGGGTCGCTGTGCTGGGGGCTGCGTAGGAGGGGCAGGCTCACCTGTGAGTCACGCCCCTCTCGCCTCGAGCTGGCATAGGGGATCAGCGACTAAACACTGGATCTCCCTATGTACCACAACCCGGACCCTTTGGAGGGTGACAGGTGGCCCTTCTCCTCCCATGCTTGCAGGGGGTGGACGAGCCCCATCCCCTGCAGTGCTTCCACCTGAAGGTGGCACAGGACCAATGGAGGAGGGTAGCCCGGGCTGGGCACCAGACCTGCTGGTCCCAGGTGCAATTGCCAGCTGAGGAGGGACAAGCCTTCCCATACGTTCTGTGATTAGGTGTGCTTAATTACAACATAGACAACAGCATTCCAAATTAGTTGTAACAGCATGCAGTAATATTCCCATTAACCCAACAAACCAGGGTTACAACAGTTGAACAGCAAGCATAACACATGCATATATTGAACGACAGTGGACATTCCAGCAGCATGCAGAGATGATTGGTGGCAACAGGCCACCAAGATTGTGATGTTTTAACAGGGGACATGCATCAAAGTAAAGGCAGATTTTATAGAACAATAGGACATATGCCCAACAAATGTTTTGAGATTAGACATACCCATTGAGGTGTGGAATTGCATTGTTTATGCACATGGAGTAGGGTGTAAAAAGAAACCTCCATTAACATCTTATTAGTCCTTTAACTCTACACTACATTCCTATTGACTGCAGGTGTATATCCCCTACATGTATTAATACACTAGGCAACATGCATTAGATTGTGTAATGGGTTTGGCTAGTTCATTAAATACCTGACCTATATCTGACATAGTAAGTGTCCAAGATGCAGATGTTACTGATACATACTTGTATTTTATTTTTATATTTATGTATCTACACATCTGTATGTGTTTACGTGACATTTTCACTTGATTTTCTACAGAACCCTACATTTCATGTAGCACACTCACATTTCTGGGGAACACCTTGACAAGCTACTCGTGTGCCAGATTTACCTATGCATGTCAGCCATTTAACAACTGTTGAGGACTGTTACATGCTTCACAGCTACTGCCACTTCCTTCATCCACTTCTTATGGGACTGCACAACTGTGGGTTGACAGCACCTAATACAACAGTACTATTTATTTATTGCAAGGGTACAAGAACATTTCAAAGTAAGTGACACAGACACACTCCAAGTATTATACCTTTATTAATTACATTGAACACTCTTTTCTACAGGCCCTCTCCTTTATTTGATATTACAGTGCATACAGAAGACCTATTCAGGACATATTATACCTTTATTGATAGGTTCCAGCACTCTTTTTCAGGCCTGCTCACTTATATGTTATGACAGTACATGCAGAGATAGTATTCCAGACTTATTTTACCTTTATTGCTGGGTTAGTACACTCTATTTCTGGCTCTCTGACTTATGTTATATAACAGTACATGCAGAGGATTTATTCAGGGCATTTTATTGCTGTATTATTGGGCTACAACACTTTTGTCATGCTTCATCACATATATCATATAACAATACATGCAGAATAATTACTAACCTGCCTGGTGGCACAGCCTTAGCAGCCTATCTGCATAGGCTTGCTGATTCATAGCATGGACACCTGCAGCTGTGAAGTAAATGAAGGGATATTGAGACATACCTATCCATTATTTAGACTATATTAGCATGCCTTACATACTGCATTCCATGGCTACCTACTTAGTAGTGGGGCATCATGTATATGATGGGCCTCCTGGATCCATTGGTTCAGAAGGTTCTGCTTCCATCTCTTCAGGTCTGTATGGTGGTGATGGACCTGCTCACCAGTCCAAGGGATGCCTGTGGCACTGGTGAGTTCATGAGCCAACCGGTTCCAAGCCTCTGCCTTATACTCCGTCCCTTGGAACTGGCCCTGCAGGAGTCGAGTCTCATGACGATGGACTAGGAGCCAAACCATGTATTTTGACTCCTCGATGCCCCAGCGTTGCGCTCTAAAGCGAGTACCCTCTCCAGCACCAGACATTCTAACTGCAGATGGGAGCTACAATCAGTTATGGCGAATATTCCCGCCTATGAAGCTTAAACATGCAGCATTTCCCGCACTTTTTTGTGATTGGCCGTTTTTGAAAATTCTCGACTGACTGCAGACCTGCTTAGCAATGGTTAATCTAGCATTTATAAGTATACATATATATATATATATATATATATATATATATATATATATATATATATATATATATATATATGTTAACAGTGGATGCTTATCCTAAGCTGTTGTGGCTTAGTGGTTCAGTACTTTGATTATGGTGCACAGTGTCCTGGGTTCAAACCTTGTCATTGCTTTTTATTTTACTACTGTCCAGACAGGTTAGGGGGTGTGGCTGTGTTTAAGCAACTTTGCTCTACGTTGCTCCATGTTGCCTGACGGTGCGCTGGTTGGCACTGAGCACACCTCCACGCAAACTGATTGTGCTGGGTAAAGCGCTATTTAGCTATGGGCAACTACATTGCGCTGGGTAAAGCACTATTTAGCTATGGGCAACTGCATTGCACTGGGTAAAGCACTATTTAGCTATGGGCAACTACACTGCGCTGGGTAAAGCGCTGCTTAACTACGGGCAACTACATTGCGCTGGGCAAAGCGTTGCTTAACTGCGGGCAATTATATGTCAAGTTCCTTTATAAATATACATTTTTTTCACTGATACATAGGCCATTTCAATGCTTTTTAGTAAAAGTTTAATCATATATGTCAGGAATTATTTCAAATACTCATTTTGAACATACAATAGGAAGGGGAGTGGTGGGACTCGAACCGTGAATGCCTCCTCTTTGTGCGAACGCTCTACCACTACGCTATTACTATTTGGCATAAACTGCATAAACATTACTTATTATGCTCTTCCATGTCGAGATTGCTAACTGAAGCTAAGCAATCAGCACACCAGCACACACACGCGTAAATACAGGCAGCTATATTGGGAATTAGAAAAAAAAATGTTTTACTTTTTATAACTGTGCTGGGGGTTTACAATGTCAGGGAGTGTGGTGTTGGGTACATGAACATTTGAGTGGACTTGCTCTTTTGTATTGACATTTTGCATTTCTCTGCATGGACCTTTACACTGCTCGCCAGTCGGACACGCCCCCTGCTTGCCTGCACGGTCCATGTTGAATTGGGGTAGAGTCAGCATGCCCTCGTGAATATTCATGGCACACTGATGTCATACCATTCTACTGCAGCCTCCGAGTAAGACTTATTTAGTCTTACACGGAGGTTTCGTGAATCCGGTGACTGACTAAAAACTGGAATATTTTAACAAATGACAAACACATTAGAGACCATGTAGGTTTGGCTCCAAGCATTGCTTATAAGAAGGGGCAAAACCTTAAAGCTTTATATGAGAAGAAATCAGTACAACAATCAAAGCACTTTGGTATGGTGAACTATGGCTGCTTGCCGTATTGCAAGTATATTTTAACTGATAACTGGTAATTTGTTTGCATTAATGGTGTCCAGTTTAGACCCAAAAATATATTAATTGTAATTCTACTAAAGTCATTTATTGTGCTCAGTGCCAACACTGTGAAGGATTTTATGTTGGTAAGACAGACAGATGACTACAGATAGAATTTATGAGCACACTTATGATATTAGAACTAAAAAGTATACCAATGCTCTTTCCAAACATGCTATGGAATTTCCTGATCATACCTTTACATTTTTCATTTTAGAACAATTTGTCCTGTCAGATAAAGGGGGCCCATGTACACTCAATCTGGAAAAACGTGAACTTTGTTGACAATTGAAACGTAATGCCATGAACTGGGCTGGATTGAATGACCAAATATATATCACCTGTATTTTAAAACTGAAATCTGTAAAAAGGTGATGACTGCAATATATTGCCAGTTCGTTATTAGTATATAAAAAATCAGAAGCACATGTATAAAGCAACTTAAATCTGTTGTAATTCATGTCAGTTTTCGACCTGCATGGCCCTTGAACTCTTCTAAAAAATCCTCTTTAAATCTTCCCAAAGGAAGCCTGACATCACTGGGGGATTGGCATTCATCTGATCTATACTGGTGTATATATGGACTCAGTTTTTCAAACATGGTTTTATCTGAAGAAGTTTTCATTAAGAAGACCAAAGTACTTAACTTTTACTTGTTTTTATCAACATTTCAGTATTAAAGCAACTTTTTTATTGTGAATTATGGCTCCAGGTATACTGTGTCCAAACATTTGAACTAACTTGGTTTGTAGTTTGTTCTTTGTGGATTACAAGACTGTTAGTGTACTTTGAAATTCCATTTGAAATTCCATTAAAGTGCATGTGTCTTCCTTATTGCTGGCATGTCTAGCTTTGAATCATCTTATAATTACTTGCAGCTAGTCATTAGATTTGCTTCTGATACCTTTCACTTTTGGCTAACTAAAGTGTGTTTTTACATTAAGAAGACCAGGACTGCAATTCAAGTGGCAGAAGAAAAATAGCCTGGTCTGCATGGGTTTTGATACTCACAGGTAGGCTTAAGTGAGAATTACTTGAGCCTGTTATTTGATTCGTTTATGATACCTTTTCACTTTTGGCTAACTTAGATATTTTTTACATTAGAAAGATTGGGACTGAAATTCTAGCAGGAGTAGAATGGTAGCCTGGTCTGTTTGAAATGAGAAATGCATAAGGGAGCTTAAGGTGACAATTACTGGTTGTAGCTAGTTGGCACCATTTCAATTTTGGTTAACCAAAGTGTGTTTTTACATTAAGAAGACTGGGACTGCTATTATAGCAGCTGTAGTAAGGTAGCTTGGTCAGTGCAAGTTGAGAAATGCACACAGAGGCTTAAAGTGGGATTGTTTGATCAGCCAGTGGGATTTTTAGAGATTTAGTTGTATAGTGTGATTCTGCACCTGAGAGCTACTTTTGCTGTGCTTTTACAATAAGACGTTCCGGGATCATCCATCTTGGGTCAGGTGTTTAACTAGTCTCTCTTAGTTGGGAAGCACTCCAGAAAGATCAAGGTGTAGCTGTTTATTGGCCAGAGGGCACAGGATATAGTATTTGACTTTTGTATGACTGTAATAAATTAGGTGCATTTTTGAGGGTCTGTTCACCATGCAAAGGTGGTACAGTAGCAAACCTATAAAGCTAGTTTTTATGACTTTAACCTGTAACACTTAAATATTTGCCCAGAGATAAGCTTAGGGCAACTAGTTAACATTTCAAACAGCATTAATATTAGCTTTAATTGTCCAACAGGTGGCCCTAGGGTCACAATCCGGCCAACCAAAGCATTTTATCTGCCACCTGGTATGTCCTACAACAATCTGTTTTGAATAAACAGGTGCATGTTGGACATAGTAATGTGACCCCCCCATACCTTGCCAATTATTGTAAGTGGTTCTCAGACTGTATGGTAAATGGTTTCTGAGCCAAACGGTTGGATAGTCTTTACCATCAAACAGCATCACCTGTCCTCAGAAATCATTAAAACATACACCAGAAGTAACACCTAACACAACACATAAGCCTACACCCAATAAACCCCCAAAAACAAAGTCCAAAAGGCAAGCAAGCACTTTACCTAGTACTCTTGTCATAGGGGATTATATTAAATGACACACAGATGTCCATGTCACCAGATTAGACAGGCAGAAGATAATGGTAATTTACCTTTCTGGACCTAGGCTCCACAATATTATGCACACACTCAAGTCACTACATCACAGGTACCAGTATGATTCCATCATAGTCCATGTAGGTATAGATGACCTGAGATGTCCCTCACTGGACTATATGAAAAGAGACATTATGGATTTCTCTGAATATGTGTTACATACAGGTACATTTATTTATTATTTATTATTTATTTACATTTGTTGACCAGGAGAGTCCGACTGGACACAGGTCCATTTTCAGCGGAGGCCCGGGGAGAAAAGCTCCACATTAAGTATTACTTACATTATGCAGTTAAAAAACATAACATTTAAAATATAGACATTAGTCCATCTGAAGACATAAGACAAGAATAAAACATAGATGTAAAACAGCTGCAAAACATTGTACAATTTTAAAATATGGTGACATATACTAAACATGGTTACAAATGTAGTTGAGATTCATCAGTGAACAATTGATACAATCTGTTTTTGAGGTATATAACAGCCATTAGCAGTTGTTGCTACAAGAAGTTAGCACTATGTGGTAGGTAGCTGGGAACATGAGTAGCCAAGCTTGCAAAGAGTAGGCTGTTGATAGGGGGCCGAGAGAGGTAGTGGGTGGGTGGAGTGGATGGTATTAGAGGAGGGGTTGCAAGGGCATATCTGGCAAGTTTTTAAGTGTAATTTTACTAAGGATTTGAAGTGGGTGCAAGAAGTTACAGAGGTAACTGAAGATAGGAGGGAGTTCCAGAGTTTGGCTATAGTGCCGGAGAATAATGCTTCTCCAGAAGAGTTATTGGCTCTTGTGTCCTGTAGGAGGTTTTTGTGGCTGGATCTTAGTGGTCTCGTGGTTATGTAGGGTTGGAGTAGATTCTGGAGAGATGGGACTTTTAGTGGTTGGTTTATTAGTTTGTGGGTGAGTGCGGGTTGGTACCATTGAAGGAGGTGGGGGAGCTCTAGCCAGCCCGGTTCTGCTAGTGAGAGATAGTGGTGAGTATGGTAGGAAGCCCCTGTGGCAAATTTGGCGATTTGGTTGTAGCAGATTTCAAGCTTATTTAGGTCACATTGTCTAAGGTTAGTAAATATTGGAAAAGCGTAAAGTAGAGTGGAGATAAGATGAGAATTTGCTACTGAATTTTAGCTGCTTTGGCAAGTAGTTGCTGATTTCTATATAATACTCCGAGTTTTTTGTGCACTTTTTTAATGGTCATGGAAATGTGAATGTCAAAGTTCAGTTTATTGTCTGTTTCTATTCCTAGTAATTTGGTGTGTTCTGTAGGATGGATGGTGGTGTTGTCTTTTGCTGTGATGTTAAAGTGAGAGCTGTCTAGGGTAAGTTTGGTGGGTTGGAAGATTAGTAATTTTGTTTTGTTTGGGTTGAGTATTGGTTGGGCATCGGATAACCAAGTTTCAATAGAGGAAAATGCTTCCTGTGTGACTTTTTGCAGTTCAGGTAGGGAGTGGGCTGTGCATATGATGGTTGAGTCATCTGCGTATTGTATGAGTGTGCCATGTGTTGTGGCTGACATGCCTTGAATTGAGCAGCATTCTAATTTCACCAAGGATGATGCCACAGTATGAACAGAAAATTATTGATTTTAATAATTGGCTTAGTTTCTGGTTTCATTCCAAGGGAATCTGATATCTATCAGCATAGGAAGATATGGATAACAGACCACATCGCTTTGCTGAGAATGGTCTGCACCTGTTCCCCCTGGGCTTTCAGATATTTGCTAAAATATATTACCCTTCCCGTCAGAACTTTTTTAGGCAAAGTCAAAATTAAAAAACTACCAACATAGCAAAAAGAAAAAAAGCAACTTAAAAGTGTTACTGCTTAATGCTAGGAGCCTAAACAAGAAACATCACACCTTACAAACTCTCCTCACTGTGGAGAATGTAGTCACCTGAGCTACCGACCAAAGCATGACCTAGTGGGAACACTTGAGGCACTCTTGAACTACAGCTTCAAAACAGGTTACATGCCAGGTGAATGGAGGGACGCAATGGTCATACCGCCTCATTGGGCTGGATCATCAACCAACATTGGAACATACAGTCCCTTCAGTCTAACAAGTCTAATATTTATTTATTTATTTATTTATTATATTTTATTTTGTTTTACATTTGTTTTCCAGGATAGTCTGACTGGACACATGTAGGGTTGTCAGCTGTCTGTTTTTTGACCGGATTGCCGGTTTTCTGACAAATTGTCCGGTTAACAATTTCATTCAAAACTGGACACGTGACATCCGGGATTTGTGCCACTGTTTGTGTTTAACTTAACTCATGTCTAAAAAGTAATTTAAAATGCCTTCAAGTTCTGGTCAGGGATTAAACAAAAACATCGCTAATAACATAACACTCCAATAAAAAGAACCTAAAACAGATAATCGAGATTTGGGTAAGCACATTCTTCCCTTTCTAACCCCCTATGAAGAACCAAGAAAAGAGTGTACCTTAAGACATTACCTGTATACCAGAGGATGACTTCAATTGTATTTTAATGTAAGAGGACACTACTGCTGTTTAGGTAGAACGTTTTTTTTTAAGCAGGCGATGCACATATTATTTGGGTTTGTACTTCCTGGTTAGGTGGCTGGCCCCCTTGGGGTATTAAAAAAACATATTAGGTCCAGTTTAAAAAAGAAAAGAAACTTTGTGTTTATTTTAGTAGTGGAACTGCTTTCCATTGTAAGCCAGGCAATGCATATTTCTTTGCTTCTTTTACTTCTTTATATCTGTAATACTCAATTCTATAGCAACCCGCCTTTTTGGTAAGGTTAAGTTAAATACTAAAACCGCATTACCACGGAAGATTATGACAGCGGGAGCACACTGCATCATGAGTTCTACATTGCTTGCCTTTTGTCATTTCATTTTCTTGAGTCGTTAGTGGAGCTTCAGCATCCATCCAATCGCATTGCTCGATTTTACTGCTTATGAATTTAAATTTTTAAAAAAGAAGAAGCGTGCAGGATACAGTTTTTTTCTCTTTAAGTACTTATAATTTTGCATTTTTAAAATGAACAGGGATACTAGGAAAAGGTATGCTTTTTTTTTTCTGGGACTAAAGCTTTTGTTCTGTAGTTTAGTATTATAGCAGATGGTAGTCCTTTTAGCTAATGCATTCATGTAGTCACCCCTTGAGATACTTTCTGCAGTGTTGTACATGAAGAGGCGGACAGCAATAAATTCAGTATGCTCGTTTTTTTATAGTTTTGGTTAGTGTGTGTGCATTTATGTATATTTTCCTTGGATTATAACAACGTTTGGAGGAGTTGAAAAGCCTCCTTAGTAAGTAACACAATGTCCTTGTTGATAGTAGTGAAAAGAGTTTGTTTTTTGATGTGTCTGTTTATGATGTTGCCGCAAAGGTGTGTGGACCAGTGTGGTGCACTCTTCATATAACTGTCCTGGTTATACTGTTTTTTATCCCTTATGTTTGATATTCGAGTTTACTACCAGCTGATGCAGTGGAGTGTGAGTGGGAGGTGTTAATGTGCAGGGAATGATGAATATAAATGGTTATATGTGCTAGGAAAATGTAGTTACTTGCTAGGCTACAGATTTATAAGGTTCACAGGAATCAGCTTTATGTTTCCATGGTAGTTTTTAGTCCTTATGTTTCTTCATATGAATAATCCAGAGATAGACTGAACAAGAGTAGGGGAAACATATAAATGTCCCAACTTCTCTATGAGAGAGAGTAGTGCTAAACTGGAGTTGAATTGGGGGATACTCATCCATTTGTCACAATTATATTTGAATAGAGCGCGAAAAATACTTTGCTTCACTTCTCCACAGACATTGTATTCTCTCTGATACAAACCTAGTCCTCTGACACGTTCTATTTTGTAAAATAGCTTGAGATCCATTGTATGGGGGCATCCGGAACAGAAAAAGAGTGCGTTTCCATCAGTTGATGTCACAGTGATGTCACAAAATGGGTGGGGCATGGATGGGAGAGGGGGTGGGAATGGGTGGAGTTATGGGTGATGCAAGGGATGTGACCTTAGTCCAGTTTTTGCCACAAAGAAAGATGGCAACCCTAGACACATGTCCTTTTTCAGTGGAGGTTTGGGGAGAAAAGCTCCACATAGAAAAATACAGTAAAATACAGAAAAATAAACAGTGGTACAATACACAAGTAACAGTAAAAGACAATGCAGTGTAGGGTAAAGTTAAGCAAATGTAGGACAGTTCTGTTTAAACATAACATTAGGTATTTTCTAACATAATATTGAAATAAATAATACTTCAGTGGATTGTTGTAGTATATGACAGGATAATGGAACAACCATGGTTACATATAATGCAATGTGAAATAAAAATCCTCCTGTACTCAGTGCTTGTATGATCTTGGGAATAAAGATAGTGAAAGTATAGATCACACAGATAGCAGAAATAGTAACTGAAGGCAGAGAGAGTATAGAGACCTTTGGATAAGCTGAGTTATTGGAATATGCAAAGATGTGGAACAAATTGTCATTGAAATGATCAACAAGGGCATCAGCAACTTACAGAGACTGGACCCATCCCAGCTTGGCTTTGTTAAGGGAAGGTCTTACCTACTCAGCCTGGTAGACTTTTTTGAGAGGGTTTTCAAGGACTTGGATTAGGGGAAAATGGAGCATGCTACCTACCTTTTCCAGGCCAAGGTATTTGATACAATACCCCACTCAAGTAATGTTGACAAACTCTCAGACTTGGGCATAAAACTCTACATAACTTGCTAGACTGCTGACTGGCTTGGATAGGATCCATGAAATCAGGATCAGCAAGACCACCTCCACCAGGAGAACAGTCACCAGCAGAGTTCCACAAGGCTCCATGTTGGGCCCATTCCTGTTTGAAATCTACCTCTCAGAAATCAAGGTTAATATCAAAGGCTTCTGACTCACCAAGTTTCCACATGACTGCAAATTAGGAGCTTTCCCAGATTCCCCATTGACACCAATATCCTACAGGAGGGTCTAACACAAACAGATGACTGGTGTAAAAGCCACAGATTAAACTCAATGTAAAGAAATGCATTATAGTGTCCCTTTGGAAAATCATCCACTCAACCTAATTAATCCACTGTTAAAACACCCCTATGAATTGACCTAATAGTTAGGGATCTAGGAACATATGTAGACAATAATCTGGCTTTTGATCAACTTGTAGCCAAGATAGTAAGAACATTATTCTAAGTCGCCCGACTCATAAGCAAGGGTATGGCATTCAGGTTCAAGGGAGTGTACAGTACCACTCTACTCAGCCTTATCAGACCCATCATTGCGTACAATGCCCCCTTTGGCATGTACCTAACCAGGCACTTGCAACATTTGGAACACCCTCAAAATTTCCTCAGCAGGAGAATCCAGGGAATGAATACCCTGTGCTATACAGATTGCCTTATGTCCCTATCTCTGTACTCAGTCTCCTACAGGTAACTGAAAGATGATCTATATCGGACATATAAGGCATCTTCAGATCCAGATCTGTTGGATCTCTTGCACACCTGCAAAGCAAACAGCACCATAGACATTAGACCCAAGGACCTGAACTTTGCTTGTGGCATAAATAGAACATGCTGGAAGAATGAATATGTGTTTGAAAGAATCCCTACACTACTGAATAAGCTCCCCATCTATGTGAAGCAGAGTTCATCCCTGACCATAATCAAAAGAAACACTCATCACTGGATGAGACATTGCAAATTCATCCCCGGTCTGGTCCTCCTGTCTTTGATGAACAGAGGTTGACAATAAGTAAATTAATTCCCAACTAACATATCTCCCAACCACCACATAACTCTTAGCTATCTCATAATAACGTACTCCGCCAAATAAGTGTCCAAGGAATTTGGAGAAAAAAATGGGCTGGATTACACAGCTAACCTTATAAAGATGCTGGCTGTCAGTAGCCTAGTATAACCGTATGAATCTATGAACTCCTCATTCCAAGTGTCTGACTGGCTTAATATTTCTTGAATTCTAAGCCATTCATTCATTCATTCATTCATTCATTCATTCATTCATTCATTCAATCTTCCATTTGTTATTTTTTTTTCCTGTTAAGGGCAGATAGGAGGGCAGAACTTGCCCAGGAAATTAATAGACATAAAGCAAAAAGCCACTCCTAGACAGTCCAATTGCAGTATGCACACAGATGCCAACACACACACACACACACACACACACACGCACACACACACACACACACACACACACACACACACACACACACACACACACACACACACACACACACTGCGTGCGCACATGCACACATCGCATGGATATGCATATACAATTTAACAGCTAATCAATTTATTTACCAGTACACCTAAGGCTGCTGGAAACTTGAATAAAGACTATTGCACAGGCACACAAACAATTGCAAGTCAACAGAAAAGGCAGTCTGGGAAACTGAACTGTATAGCCAAGTGTTGTGAGACAGTAGTACTCACTTCTGTACCACTGTGTTACCATGCTTGCTTTAATTCGGTGGGACAAGGCCTGCCAAAAGATGCATAACATAAGCCTAGGAGACATTCTTTCACAAAAGATCCTATGTTGTTCTTCCTAGCAGAGTGTATATAAATATTTGGTGATTTGGAACCTGCAAGGAACCACAGAAATACTTTTATTATAAATGCATAACATCAGCTTAAAAGCTGTCTTTCACAACACATATATACCAGCTCTGAGGTTGCCATACCTCAGAGAAAAAAGGGAATATTCCAAGAAATGGCATCTCGGACTTAGTATATGTACAGCCATTCTTTCATTCATTCAGTCTCTCTATTTCGGGACTCACTCTTGTAGGTACTAACATTTAAAATGGGTACCATTTAATGTTCAGCCAATCGCTAAACATATTTTCAATACAGAAAGGTAGTAAAAACTTTAAAGAAAAGCAAGGCGCACTGATTTTTCATCTTTTTCATCAAGAAAAATAATGGTAACTCCTATTTTCTGACGCTCTGAGAATTGAAAAATCATAATAGCATTTTCACAGAATTTGGCAATGTAGGTCAGAGAACCAGCTCACTACAAGGTGTTCTGCTCATGTTTATTATTTATAATATTGCCAGCTTGCTTTACTGAGTGCTCTTTGCCTAGAATCTGTTTTCATTTTCTAAATATATTGTTACAGATGAAAGTTATAATAAAATAACAATAATGACTGAAAAAATACATTTAAAAATAATGTGTATAATTTCCGGATTTCATATTGTGGAAATGGAATTTCCTTTTTTTTAAGTAAAAATCAGTGCCCCTAAGAAAAAAACTTTTGAATAAAGTATAATCTATGTGAAGCAAAGAACTGAAAATGTTTCCAGCTTTCTTCTGGATATGTTGTTTCTAATAAGGACATATATTCTGAGTTAAATATAGTCTGTGTGAAGCAAAGAACTGAACATGTCTTCATTTTTCCTCTGGATATGATGATGTTCTAATAAGGGCGTACAGATTCCGTAAGTGAAACTTCAATTCCGTTAATTAGTGATAGGAACTAATCTTCAAGATATTAAATGTACAGAAAATTATTAATTTGCAGCTTTACCATCTTGGTCAATGTCTGATTATTTCTGAGAAAATGACAATGACATCCAGTTTTGTATCCCTAAACTGACATAAGATAAATGTTACTCAGTAAGAAATCTGGTTTGACAGCTTAGATGTATGTCTGAGGTAATTATCAAAACTTTACTTTCAGCAAGCCATTCTCATGGAACAAATAATTCCTAATGAAAATTGTCAGTACTGTCTCAGCATGAGAAACAGATTTAGCACCTATTATGAAAACAATTAGCACCTTTAAATGAAGTGCTAATTAAACAGTGTGATAGATTTTTACAGCTAAAATAAGAAACCTGCTTCAAACACAATAACAGATGAAGCCTAGATTGTTTCATTTTTTTAATTCATCTTCACTGAAGGCAGCACATATGTTTTCTTTCCGTACAAAGCAGCCTTATTCTTTGGGTAAAACCACTGATTAATAACTGGATTCACAAGACATGAGTTGCATAAGCAATTATGTGCTTCTCTATATGTCACCATAAAAAGATAATTAACTTCCTAATATGAAAAAAGTAATACACACATGAAATACTAAGATGGCTGGACAGAATTCTTGTAGAATAAATAAGGAAACACTGATATAATTTCTAGAAAGAGTTTATGGTCCATGTATTGACTTAAACAGCTGTAATCGTAACATAACAAACTAATATGCATATATTTTAGTTTATTTTTTGTTTCATCACATCAACAATTAAATTTAATAACCTTTAGTACTGCTGAATTAATTAAAATAAATGCATGTCCATTTTAAGCCACAGTGCCAGAACAATATAGTTGCTAGCAGCACTACTCCCAACATGCAGGCAGATACAAAGGAAGTTGAAGTGAGAGCAACAAAGTAGGGAGACTAGGCAGCAGGGACACACAAACTCATGAAGCAGAACAGAGAAACAGGGTGGATAGGCACCCACTTGGAGGGGGATGCATGGGATACACACAAAAAGACAGAGGGCAGAAAATCACTAGGGTATGATTTGGTCAGGTAGACAGCCAGACCCCAAAGTGATGTTAATGAGGCACAATGGACAAATGTTCTGGGCCCTGGTGGCCAGTGACATGGACAACATCCACCACTGGTGGCCTCATTTGGCATGCACCTCACTAAACACCTGCAACAACTGGAGAGGCCACAAAGTACCTCACAAAGAGGATCCTAGGCCTTAAACATTTGTCCTATATGGACATACTCAAAAAACTCCAACTATTCTCTGTCTCATATCGCCTACTTAGAGGCAATCTCTGTTTGACTTACAAAGCCATGTCTGACCCAGCTCTGTTAGAAATGCTACATCTAAAGAAATCCCAATCCCTCAGCACCACACACTCCAGAGACCTCAACCTCATTACCACAATCAACATAACATGCTGGAGGGGCAGGTTCATAACCCAGAAACTGCCCATGCTATGGAATAGACTTCCCATACATGTCAAGCAGAGCACCTCAGTGGCCCTCTTCAAGAGAAATCTTGATGAGTGGATGGGAAATAGAAAATTCACCCCAGGGATCACTCCAGTGGCTCTACTCGACAGAGGTACTGGAAACTAAGGTCGGGTGGCAAGATGCCAGGACACTTCTATGGGCTAGGCTTGTAAAGGCTTCAGGGCCATTAGCCTTGTACACACCTATGAACCTATGAACTTATGATGGCATGGGGAAGCTGGTCCAGCAAATATTAAATGTGCTGTAAGAATAGTTAATGTCAGGTCATCTTTCACCTCCACAACCACCCTGCTTTGACTAAGCCAAGGTAGGCAACTTTGGCAAGTTGCCTGCTAGTGAGGGACCAAAAGCCCAACTTCTACTCTTCTATCTGGAGAGGTGGTGAGTTGCTTATGCACTTGTGGCTCTAAGGTGCCATTCTAACCTATAAAAGATAGACACAAAGGGAAGGGTGCTGTTAGTGCTACATATGCATACATCTCAACTGTCCAGAATTTTGTAGAATGCCCAGAGTTTTGCCTAATATTTTTTGTATATTCCTCATAAAAAATATATTTCTTTTTCTGGCCAGTCATTGAAGATCGAAGACACTAAATAAAGATAGATGTTTGAGTTTTAGACTTCTTATCCTTCAAAAAATGCATACCAATAAAAAAATAAATTATTATTTTAGTAACTTTCTACATTTATAAGAGCAGTGTTTAAAATCTTTCCCAGATTCTGGGCCTTTGTGCCACCATTATTCTTGGTTTTGTCCAGAATTCTTGGTCCAAGAGGTTGACAGGTATGTATATGTGAATGTGCATGCAAACAAAACTGGAGAAGGTGCCCATATACAGAGACAGATGCTATAGTATATCACATGTGTATGCGATGATGCAGAAGCTTCTACCCTGCCACATGCATGTATAATGCAGCAGAAGCACAAAATAGTAGTTGCAGCTACGTACAAGCTTAGCCATATGCGCTGCGCCACAAAATGCCACAATGCTACAACTATAAGGCTGCCGACACAGAAGCAATCTCAACAAACAGACATGTCATCTTTCAGAGAAAACAAACTAATAGCTTTCTGAAAGACAGAAAAAAACTGAATTACAATCAGAAATATAGTAAACATGGCTAATGCTTACAATTGGGAGTTGTGAGGGTGGCCTAATGGTTAAGATGTTTGCCTTGCAAACACAAGGTGCAGGGTTTGAGTCTCCCAAGGGATAACTGGCTAGGCTTAAAATGGCTCGCAAGGACAGTTAGCTTAGTACGAACCTATAATAATACCATTTGTTGCATTCCTGCCTCACCAGTACTTTCCATTTTTGGTGATCTTCAGGTTGAAGCTTTTCTTACTAGTGCCTACACTGTCCACTTGTTTATCTGCCTTATGACATGCAATGCAGTAACTGCTCCCTGCAATGGCTGTGAAAGGGATACAGCATTATATCACTCTCCTAGACACAATAGGTAGGTGCTCTGTATGGGGCACTAGTATCTGTAGCCATCGCCACTAAAATATAGCAAACCAATATGGGCAACTCTAATTCATACTTTACATGGAAGGTTGAATCACATGTCGCATGCCTTAGCACTGCTACTTAATGTACTGTACATGCATGCAAAGACTCCCTGTATGATCAGACTTGAGCATAATGCCAGGGGCATGCAGCTAAACATATCTATGCCTTATTTTGCTGATGCACCCCTGTGGATCATAGTAATTTGTTGATATCAGCGGAATCTAGAATCAATAAAATATATTCAAACTTTTATGCATCTGTGATGTTCACACCTTATTTAGTATGACAGGAGTCAAAATGCACAGCAAGAAAGGAACAATGATGGCAGTAATGGAGCAATATGACATTTGTCTGGCAGCACAGACACATCAGTTCTGCAGTAAAGGGCCTGCGTGGAGTGGTTTGCAGTACTATGGTATGATGTATTTTAGCAGTGTCATATGCATGAGAGAATGTGTGCGTATATATAGCCAGTAGTAACACTACTAAAGCTCTGATATCACTACATTTCCTTACAATTTTTGCCTGAATCAGAACCTACAGTTATAGATTATGCATCAGAGGCTCTTGTATAGAAACTGCCATATTTGTGAGATAACAACAACAAACCACAGCAGGACTGCCTCCTCTGTCTGATCTGGTCTGTGCCACAAGACATCAGTGCCATCTACGACATCACTTGTATGAGAGATGCCAGTCATCCTGGTCAACTGCTCTGTCAGTTTACTGTCAGTATCCACCTGGAGTAAGCTGCCAGAGCAGTAGACTAGGATGACTGGCATCTCCCATACAAGTGACAAAGCCTATAGTAGCAGCAGTGTAAGTGGGCTTGCACAACCAATCTGCACCACATTGACCTGCAGTGTGCACCTGCAGGTACAAATTATATAATATATGTACCTGCATATTTATAGCTGTAATAGTGGAATGGCATGCCACAACAGTAGGACTATCTCCTCTACTTCCTCCACCATCTTGCCCTACACATATGGTGTGGCTGTCTGCCATGCTGGCAACTGTTGCGGATATCTGGGCATGCAATCCCTGTCAGTATAGCCCATCAACCTGTGTGACATTTGCACATCCATTATCCTCCAACCATGTTGTTTGTAAGGCACCCCATCACCCACACATCATTTTGGAGCTGTGTGTTTTACTTATCTCTGCTATACAAATGCACAGGTTTACGTTTTTCATGCTCACACTGGTTACCACCAGAGTATGTCACTGTCCATACCATAAGTTTGACATCTACTGCCTTCCTAGTCATGCCCGCTCTATCCTATTGTATATGCCCAGATCAACGTACAGTGTTTTTTAGCTAGATGACTCTACCCAGACACCATTAGCATAATCTATGGAATCGTCTTTCCTAGGTGTTAGCATGTCCTTCATAGGGGACAAATTGCAGAGGTTAGGCAAATTCAGCTCAAGTGAGAATGTTGTCATGCTACAAGCAATTTATACCTATGAATGAGATTTTGGGGTGAGGTGGTGTCCACAGGCTCTAATGGGATCATGTGTGCAACATAATCATCAATAACATCAATGCTGTGGGCAGGAAAATCACTCATAACAGCAATGATGGAAGTATATCAATGAAATGATACCGGGTACCTTCCAGAAGGCATGCAGAATAGTGGTTGACAGCTCTGCTGCTGGATGAGATCACCTCTCCCAGCAAGTCTTATGAATACTGAATCTTTCTTGCATCCTTGCATAGATGATAATGACCTGGGTATAATACTGAGTAGCATGAACACAGGTTCTGAAAGTGTTCAAAGTCTATGTGTTTCACTGGAAAACCTTTCAGCTTAGTAGCCTCACTACATATGCTACATAGCAACTCTATACAGATGGACTCCATGGAGTGCAGACTGACCATTACACGTGTTTCCCTTATGTACATTGTTTGCTCAGTCCCAGGAGATCACTGGCACAGACAAGTGTATGTTCTTTGTTTGCATGTATTCACTGCCATTTATACACACTCCACAGGAAATCACATGTTGCAGAGGTCATAGTCATTAATCTGTTTTCTCCTGTGTTGCATTTTACCGGGGCAGTCCTATGTTGTGGTGACAACTACAGAAACTGGCCAAGGTGACAGGCTGAGGTCAAGGTCTGATGATCATCATGATGCTGTTGATGATGATGACGATGCCACCACTCAGATCAAATCACAGTGTGAGGATACATTTCCACTATCTGTCTCCCTCCTTGGTTTACCTACAACCATTGTTTAGGATGACAGACTGGACTTACTCATACCTGCTCCATGGGATGTACAACTTGGGGCCTCACCAGCCCTGTCAGGAGCACTTTCATTTCTCTCCCTGAGGATGTTGTGGTAGACTAGTGCACTGCCTAGGAAGGCTGTATAAACTCCATATGTTAGCCTGGCAGAGGTTCTTGGCACTTTCCACAGTCAAAGCCAGCCCCCCAAATTTGGACAGATTATGACATCAATGAACAGATGTGCAAAGATGTAATCCAGGCATAGCCTGCAGTTATAAAAAAGCACAACACCAGGAATAAGAATGGACCGGTACAATAAAAAAGTCCAAGTAAAAAACAACAAAAATACCAAAATCCAACATGGCAGACTGGCAAAATAAAATAAAATGAAAACTTTAATTCAGAACAGTAAGCGCTTGCACTGTGTATCAAACCGCTTTATCAGACTGATTCTTAAATAGGTTTAAATAGCTAGCATAAAATCAATTAACACCATCACTAAAAACATTTTAAAGAAACAGTCTCCAAATAATTTAACTTAGATGAACATCAGTAAAAACATTAAGAAAAAGCTCATATGTGAAATAAAATCTGACAAAAATACAAAACATTTAAAATGTCAGCGTTTAAGTGGTCTTGCCTTTAAGAATGGTTTTAATGAAACAACCACATTTAAACCTGGTTCTTTATCTGCATTCAGTGATAGAATCCATTTCTGTTCATCAGATTCTGTCCTGTTCCTAATATCCCCCCTCTTAAATTCTCTGAAATTATTTCTAACACCAGATAGCTGAAATATCAAACATATGGTCTCGACCATATAACGTTCGACATTTTAAGTGTTCGAATAATTGACATAGACCTGAATTATGTACATTCACATAATAAGTTTCTGGTAGAAATAGATTTCTACGCTGACTGTCAAACCAGAAACATAGTATATCTTAGTTATTGTGCTAAGTGCCTTGCATTTTATATAGGTATGAGTCACAGACAGCTTAAAGATAGAATCTTGGAACATCAGAGGTGTATTAAAAATAAGAAAGATATGAATGCCCTTGCTAAACATGTAATGAATTTTGGTGCTGACCATACCTTCAGCTTTCTGGTGCTAGAAATAATTTCAGAGAATTTAAAAAGGGGGATATTAGGAACAGGACAGAATCTGCTGCACAGAAACGGATTCTATCACTGAATGCAGATAAAGAACCAGGTTTAAATGAGGTTGTTTCATTGAAACCATTCTTAAAAAATGTTTTGTATTTAATGTTTTTACTGATGTTCATCACTGTTTCTTTAAAATGTTTTAGTGATGGTGTTAAATGATTTTATAGCTATTTAAATCTACTGTGAAGAATCAGTCTGATCTGTTCTGAATTAAAGTTGTTTTTTACTTGGATAAAGGAAATAGTTGGCATGGCGCATGGTCTCCATAAGGTTGTGAGTCAGTGGAATACAGAAATGACTACATGGTAGATCAAATTAGGACTATGGTGGCACACATGGTTGCCATATTCTCTTCCATGTAGAGGACAGTAAACACCACTATCTGTACCCTTTCCCTGAATACTGGGTATCAATGTGGATTTTTCCATACCTGAGGTGGATGCATAGAGAAGGCCATCATCTCAAACATGATTTGTACCTACAGTAATGGGTTATCACAGTAAGGGCCATCCCCAGTGAAGAGGCATCACAGTGGGGCACATGATCAGTGATTCTCCATTAAGTCACATTCTACCAATATCACAAAGCCAGTGCCATGGGATCTGTAGTCCTGCATTGCTCTGCTCAAACACATAGTCGCTCTGCACCTAGTCCTTTGAGGAAATCATATTTGATTTTGGTGTCACCCCTCCATGTGGCCCCCATCTCCAACTCCATCGACCAGTTATCCCTAAACCCCACATTGTGTAGACAGCCACCTATCCTTGTTCGTCTAGGCAATTCTATAAATGCCAACGGTTGTGACATGCACCATTGTTCCTCCTGTGTGGTGTAAGTGCAGATGTCTGATGTACAGTGTGTCTCAACCTGATCTGCTCAACATATCCTTTAAATAATACTGCATGCATCATTCTGTGTGGCATAGCCACTGTGTATTTATCAGGGAATTGTTGTTGAGTCATTTAGTTGATTTTAACTCTTCATAGCCTCAAAGAATGTAGCACAACAAGCCTGTCTGTCAAGAGCTACTTCTTTAAGTTCTGCAGTTTCATACTCCTTACTTCGCTAATGCTGCCTAGTCCACATTAGACTCTACTACTTCCTTCTTTAGCCTATGCATTACTTCGTCAGGTACTTGAATTTTAGTCATAGTATTTGGCCTCCCAGTGAACAGTCTGGATTTCTGTTTTCTTTATTTTGACTGATTCAATCTATTTGTAGTTATTAGGAAATCTGTTTTCTACAATACAGCAGTTCAAAAGCATCAGTTTTCGAGGTCAGAGCCTCACTTATAGTCATGTTGCCACAACCATATATTACTAATGGGAAAACCATAGCTTTGACTATATGGACTTTTATTGACAATGGAATGTCTTTGCTGTTTAAAATCTTATCCAGATTTGCCATGGCTTTCTTTCTAAAGCAATATATATATTTTTTTAATTTCATGGCTGGCTTTAAGAAACCTTTGAGCCCAGGAAAATAAAATCTGTCACTGCCTTCATTTCTTTTCCATCTATTTGCAAAGAATTGACAGAATCAGATGGCATAATTTTAGGGACAGGGGTTATGTTAATGAACATGACAATTTTTTTTGCATTTTCTACTTCCATAGTCAGTCGGGTCTTGTCATAAACACCTTTTCCAGTCTTGAAACAGTCAGTTATTCTGCATTCTATTCTAACTGCTGCTTTTTGTTCTGTATGCAAATTTCTCTGGTGGTAAATAAGGTGACCAATATCCATATTTCTCTAAGAACTTGCAATATGTTAAGTACAGTCTAAACTGTCAAAGGCTTAAATGTAGTTAATAAAGCAGAATTTTTTTTTTTGGGGGGGGGGGCACTCCCTTGCTTTCTCCATTATTTACCAGATGTTGGCAATTTGATCTCTGGCACAATCACTGTCCCTTTTAAATACAGCTTGGACATCTAGCAGTTCTCATTCCATGTACTTGAGTCTAATTTGCAGGACCTTAAGCATTATCTTGTTAGCATGTGAAACAAGTGTGTTTGTTAAATAATTTGAGCGCTCTTTACCGCTGTCCTTTTATAGAACTGGAATATAAACTGCTCCTTTCCTATCTAATGGACACTGCCGTGTTGTTCAAATGTGCTGGCAAATTCCAAGCAACCCTTTAAGAGTATCATTTTTGTGGGATTTGTTCTTTACATTTCATCAACAGAGTCATAAGGAAGATGGGTCGAATAGGGAGAAGAAGATAATAAGTCAACACGCAAAGGAGATTAGTTGTGCTGAAACTGAATTCATCCTCAAGTCTTGGCGAGTACCTTCATGACGTGGATCCTGTTTTTCATAAAATCTCAACAAGGCAACACTGATATATAGATTGCATTTATATACCATATATCATGGACAGAAGTAGGTTCAAAATTAAAAAAGACAGCTGGGTGCACATGATCCAGGATAAAAAAGTGCCCAATCCTGGTAGGCACACTGGTGCCAGGACTGGCAAATGACAGTGTAGAATCCTCAAAATATGGAAACATTCATACAATGGGGTTCATAGGTAGGTACTAAGGCTTTTATAAGCCTAGACAGAATGTGTTGGCAGATTAGTTCCCTGTGCCTCTGTCCAGCAGAGCCACTGAAGTGATCCCGGGGTAAAGTTTCTGTTTCCCATCCACTCGTCAAGGTTTCTCTTGAAGAGTGTTAGCGAGGAGCTCTGCCAAATGTAGACTGGAATCTTGTTCCAAAGCATGGGAAGTCTCTGGGACAGGAATCTATCCCTCCAGCATGTCCTATTTATTGTTGTGGTAAGGTTTAGATCCCTAGAGTGTGTGGTTTGAAGGGATAAAGTTTTCTTTAAGTGGAGCATGTCCATCAATTCTGGGTTGGACATGGCCTTGTATGTCAGGCAGATGTCACTTCTGAGTAGGCGGTATGCAACTGAGTACAACTGGAGTTTCTTCAGTTGAGCTGCATAGGGCATCTGATTGAGGCCAGTGATCCTCTTGGTGAGGTACTTCTGTGGTCTTTTCAGCCATTGCAGGTGTCTTGTAAGGTACATCCCAAACGGGGCGTTGTACTCTATGATGGGTCTGATGAATGATGAGTAGAGACGACAATGAACTCTTTTGATCTGGATGCGAGCCCTTTTGTGATTAGATGGGCCACATAGAAGGATTTTCTAACCACTTTGGCAATGCGATTATCAAAGGAGAGATTACTATCTACTTGGGTCCCCAGATCCCTTATTACGTTTTCCATATTTAGGGGACTAGCACCTATGTGGTAGTTTGTGGGTAATTTGTTTTTTCCAAAGGGGATGACTATGCACTTTTTGGCATTTAGCTTGAGGCCATGATTTTGACACCAGGTTTCCATCTCAGTGAGACCCTTTTGGGGGATGTCTGTGTCAGCTGAAGAGTCAATTATAGCCCCTAGTTTGAAGTCATCTGCAAACTTGGTCAGCCATAGTCCTCCTGTATTTGCCTGAACCTCTGAGAAGTATATGCCAAACAGGAGATGTCCTAGGACTGAGCCCTGGGGAACGCCAATTGTAACTGGTTTAGAGTCAGACCTAGCTCCCACAACTCTCACCATGTGGGTTCCATCCGTGAGCCAGTTGGCAACCCATCTTGTGAAGTAGGGGTTTATGTTCAGGCTGGTGAGCTTGTCTATGATACCAGAATGGGGAATGGTGTTGAAGGCCTTTGCGAGGTCTAGGTAGGCTGTGTGTACCACCTTTCCCTTGTCTTTAGCCTTGGCAACTGTCTCAAAGAAGTCCACCAGGTTTAGGAGGCATGATCTGCCCTTAACAAAGCTGAACTGGGTAGGGTCCAATGTTTGGAGGTTCCCAATGTCTCTGTTAATGAGGTCCGTGATGATGTGCTCCATAGCCTTGCAGACCAAGCTAGTCAGGCTTATAGGGCGATAGTTCCCAGGGTCTGTTGTGGCTCCACCTTTGTGGAGTGGAATAACCATTGCTGTGTGCCACTCTATGAATACATAGCCTGTGGAAAGGCTGAGTTTGAACAGTGTGTTTAGGTGAGGGGTTAGTTTGTCTTTGAGCTTGTGTAGGATGCAGCCTGGGACACCGTCCGGTCCCACTGATGCTGTATTTTTGGCTTTGGAGAGGGCTGTTTTAACCTGAGTGTGTGTGATTTCAGGGGCTCTACATTCTTCTGGTATGATTATGGGCCCTTTTGGGGGTGAGAGGGGGGCGAACTTTGCACTGACCCTGTCTGCCAGGATGTTGGCAATATCAGTCGGTTCAGTGTATTTTGTGCCATTCTGCACTAACTCCGAGCAGATCTGAGCATTGCCACTTAGATTCTTGACATAGCTAAAGAATGCCTTGTGGTTATCTTTGGAGTCCTTGGCAATTTTTCTTTCGAAGCTCGCCTTGGATGATTTTATAAGGGATTGTAGTTTCTTGCTTATCCTGATCTGGGATGTCTTCCCTTCTTGGGATTTTACTCTTTTCTGTACTAGTTTCCTCCTTCTATTGTATAGCTTGTTTATGGCAGGAGTCCACCAGACTGGTTTCCTTTTCTTGGAGGAGTGAGTCTTGGTTTTGTTTGGGATAGCACAATCCATGCATTTTTGTAGGTGCCCATAGAATGCATTAGTAAAGGATTTTGCAGCTTGGACAGCATTATCCTAGCATGGGGGCTTTGAAACTTTCCACCTCGGTCTTAAGTAACATGAAGTTTGCTTTTGAAAAGTTTTTCACAGTGGTTTCCTTGTCCGGGGGTGGGGGTGGAATGTGGCTATCCAAAATGATTTGTTTATGGTCAGATCTAACCAGTGAGGGGTTGACCTCTGGTGTGGAACACCGGTCGCCCATGTTGGTGATGACCTGGTCCAATATGTTGTCACCTCTGGTGGGAGTGTTGACTAGTCGATCCAGGGTGTTTAAGTTTATAAATTCTAGGAAATGTTGGGCAAGGGAGTTAGTACTTGAGTAGTTCTCCCAGTTAATGTTTGAGTAATTGAAATCACCCAATATTAGGGTGTTTGGTAGGACCTTTATGTTTCCCAGTGTTTCCAGAAATGTGGAATGGGAGTCCTGGGACATGGTGGGTGATTTGTAGCAAGCCACAATTTGAATTGCAGTTTTGCCCATTGTTAGTTGCACGTGGATGATCTCTGAAGCATTGTGCTTTGCCACTAACCTGGAGGTATGAGTATCCTTGATGAATATGGATATGCCCCCACCTTTTGTATTTCTGTCCGGGTTCTGTGGCCGAAATGTATGGTATGAGTTGTAGCCTGGTAGTGCTGCAGTGCTCTCTGGAGCCCTACACCAGGTTTCTGTTACTGCACATATATCGATTTTCAACATACTGAGGAGTGCCTCGAGTGCATGCATTTTGAGGTTTAGACCTCTGGCACTGAGTAGCATTACCCTCAGTTTTTTGTTACTTGTGCTATTTATGGAGGTGAGTTTGTCTTATGAGCCTTGCCTAAAAAAGGCACTATGGGGGTGTCAAGAGCCTTGGCCAGTATTCGAAAGCCTAAGGGTGACAGGTGCAAGCTGTCTCTAGGGAAGCAGTGTGGCTTGTCGAGCATGTCATCCCATGTGGACAGGCACTGGATCCCCTTTGGATGACACCAGAAACTTAGTCAATTGTTGAAATTGATATTTTTTTCTTTATGCCGACACCATTCCCCACTCTGGTATCATTCTTTGTGAGGGCAGGATGCTACTCAGAGTTAGGGTCATACCGGCCTGGGCTACGTGATCAGAGAGCTCTTCCATGTCTCTTTTCATGTAGTCCAGGGAGGTATGTCTCAGGTCATTCACACCAACATGGACAATGACAGAGTCGTATTTGTACTTGTTCTGGAGTACCTGAGTGCTTGTGTTATGTGGCAGATCCTGGCACCAGACAGGCATCTAACAATAACCTTCTCCATATTCAGCCTAGTGAGTGGGACATCAGTGTGCCTGACTATAGAGTCACCTATTACTGGTATGTTGGATATGTTATTTTGCCTTAAGGGCTGTGATTGCATGGCATACTGGTTTAGTGAAGTAGTGTTTCATGGTTTTTGTTGGGGGTGGAGGTTGCTTGGATGTCTGCTTTGGAGGTCTCTGTTGCTTTTGCAGATTTTTATTTAGAGCTTCTGAGTATGTTTTCCTGTATTTATGTGTGTTTTTTGCTGGCACTGGTTTAACAGGTCTATGTGAGATTGGTGGTGTGATGCAAGTATTTCCCTTCTCCTCTTGACTGTCTGCTCCAGTCTTGGGTTGAGAGAGCTTAGCCTCCAGTTTGGCTGTATAATTGCATCTCTCGCATGTATTAGTGTTTGGTGGTAGGAGGAGAGGGTTGTCTGTGTACATGAGGCAGTTGTAACATTGCCTCAAAATGCCCAGATTCACCAGTTGGACTGAAGAGTACACCTGAAACTGCCCTTTGGACATGCCTGGATAGGTACAGTGAACTGTTATACTGAATGGCTGGTAAGGTCGAATAGAGAGCCTTGTTCTTCTGTACAGTATAGGGTGGTCTAGTGCTAGGGTTTCTAAGTGCTTGCTATGAGTTTTGAGCAAGTGCCGGGCTGAGAAATGAATGACTTGAGTGCTTAAGTTGAAAGTTTGTCTAGTTCCAAGGGAAAAATTGAAGAGGAGATGTTGTGGAGCCGGGAATAGTTATACCCTAGCTAACCAGCGCTGCCCAGCGTGCAAAACTGTGCAAATGCGGTTTTTATAGCAGGAAAATTAAAGAGACAGAAATTAGCCCAAAATGGCCAATAAGCTACTAATGTCTGGGCTGATACCACTCCTCTAAGGACAGATAGGCTGCTCAAAGCTCCCCTCTCTCACAGGTGAACAGAGAAACTTCCTTCTATTCAAGTAAGGTATGGGCAAACACAGAGATTTGCAACACAGCCCTGAATTCAGCACTAGCCTGAAAACTGGACTATACTAGCTTAGAAAGGTGGGAAATAAGTATATATATATATATATTTTTTTTTTGTTTTATTTTACAGAAAAATAAAGCCGATACAATAAAAAAACCTTTAAATGCACAGAAAAGGATACTTATTGTTATATATCTCAGATCAGAGTTGTAGTCAATGCAGTCAAAGTAGGAAGAAACACAAATACAGTAAAAGCAGATGAATAAAGTGCAACATTTTTTTATATATATAAAACAATAGAAAATGAACAAACTGATTTAAATAAGTTACCCAATTAACCAGAAATACGCTCAAAACTGAGCCCTGTTCCAGCAGTCTTCAATCAGACATGTTCTAACTGCACACTACTGCCACTAGGGTGCAGGGGAACCTTCTCCACAAACAGATGGCCTGGATCAGTGCTCAAGTTGTAGAAACAAAGCTAGATTCAGCAGGCCTGAATCTGATCTATGCTACAGCAACAAGTCTCACCAATTTCAGAAAGAAATAGTTCAAATAAGCAGGCACAATAAGCCGGTGACCAGAAATTCCCAGCTCAGAAGGGCAGAATCCAGCCTCTCCTTCCACAAGAGTGCAGACCACAAACCTTCTTAATGTAGAATAACTGGCCTGAAGCCCAAGTGCTTAAACCAGAACTAATATACATTTAGAATAGCAGATACTTTGCCTTCATTCAGCAATTTCCAATTTAGAAGGAAGTAGAAGTCTACAAAAATCACAAAAATTGATAGGCCAAAGAAGAGTCATAAAGACAATAGAGTAGACTTTTGACGATAAGAAATAAATGATGTATTGTTACTATTATGCAAAAAGCCCAGAATTTCCAGACACAAGATATATAAAAGGATTAAGAGAGAGAGAGATTAGAGGAATGAAAAATACTTCCACAAGAAAAACTGTCAGAAGCTTCAAAGAAATAATTGTGGTCATTAATACAACAGATTTGTGAAAAGCAGTATATAGACCAAGAAACTTTGATCTGTTTGGAAAAAGAAGCATCCAAGGAACTGCGAAAACATAAACAACAAAACCTAGAAATTTTTGAAAAGTATAAAAAAGAAATATGGACATGGGAAAGAAAGAGGGGTTTGATATGGTGCAATATTTATGCAAAGGAGAAAGCAAAATTAATCAATGCAAAGAAGGCAGCCCCAAAGATATTTGAAGAGAAATACAGGCAAAGACATCCAGACATGGAAGATTTCACAATAAAAAAATATCACAAAGACAGAATGTAGAAAAGAAGATTAGTAAAGTAGAAGTTAAAAAAAGAAGCTGAAGTTATGGAGTGCCTATGAAGTGAAGGGTTTGGTGTAGAAGGTCTAACACAGGTTACATCACAGCATGATGGAATGAGTCCCCAAAGTAAGAAGAAACAGGAAGATCAGGAGACATCTGAAGAAGAAATATGGACACGGGAAAGAAAAAATAAATTCAATATGGTGTGATATTTATGCAAAGGAGAAAGAAAAACTAATCAATAGAAAAAGAGCAACACCAAAGATATTTGAAAAGAAATATAGGCAAAGTAATATGGACATGGATAACTTCACAGTACAAAAAAAGAAGACAAAGATGAAAAGTAGAAAAGGAAATTAGTAATGTAGAAATTAAAAAAAAAACAGAGACTGATGTTTTGAAGTACCTCCGAAGTGAAGGATTCAGTGTAGAAAATCTAATTCAGAAAGAACCACAACAGGATAGAGCCATGGACCTCCACATTAAGGGGAAACCAGTAGAATGAGAAGCAATTGGTCAGGTGCCATATGAAAATATTTTGGAGCATTCCACAAGAAACCAGTACAAACCTTCACTTGAAGCTGGACAGCAAGGGAAGGAACAGGAAACTGTGAAAACTCTGAAGCAGTCAATGCTGAGGAGTGATAGGCCAGTGAGTTCTCATATGACAGAGCAAAGGATGGCACAGGATGAAATTGAAGAGAATGTGTCACAGGACGATGCAGTAGAACTTTCTACAGGATGCCTGCAGGAAATGGAAAACAAAAAATGTGCCCTCAGTTTAGAAGAAAACAAGCTAAGTGAAGAGTTGGTTGATTTAATAGAGATAGATAGACATATTAAGATCAATGAAAGAAATAAACTGCAGAAAGTCTATAAAACCCAAAAAGCCAGACATTTGATAAAACAAATGAACACAGTAATTAAGACTGTCCATAGAGATCCATGCGATATAACAGAAGTAAACAGGATATATTACTGTGCAGCTAAATTAATAACTGATAAAGCTCTACCACAGGAACACAGGATAGTGAGGGAAAGGAAGGGGAGAAATCGAATACCATCATGGAAGTATTGAGTAGAGAAAACTATAAAGCAATTAAGACAAGAAGTGTCACTGTCAGAAGAGTATAGGAGAGGGAGAAGATCAACAAAAGTACTTAGAAAGATAGATGCAATAAAAGCAATGCACAGTATTAAAACAGATCAGGATCTATCATGCACTATCGCAAGTAACAAACTAAAGAGCTCAGCACTGGCAGAAAAACTTAGAAGATACGTAGATAAATATAAAGGAAAAGTACAAAATAAGCAATTTATTGATGACCCAAAAAAGTTTTGTAGAGAAAAGGGAAACAAGGTAAAAGGAATTGAAAGACCACCAAAAAAGATGAAATAGATACATTTTGGAGAAGTATCTATGAAGATCCTGTGGAACATAACACATATGGTAAATGGATAGAAGAAATAAAAGAAAGAATAAAAAGTTTAAAGATACAGGATATGAAATGAGATGACATAACAGCCAGAGAGATTGAAACAAAGTTAAGAAAAGCCTTTGATTGGAAAACTCCAGGCCCAGATGCAGCCCCTAACTTCTGGTTCAAAGTATTAACATCTTTGCATGGAGATTTAGCCATGAGTAAGAACTATTTATATGCTCACCCTGAACAGATACCAACCTGGCTAACAGGAAACACAATGCTCATACTTAAGAGTGAACTAGTAAGCTACCCTAAAAATTATAGACCAATAACTTGCTTTCCAATGACGTATAAACTATAGACTGGAATTGATGCCAACAGAGTTTACAGTCATTTAGAAGAAACTCGATTATGGTAATAGAACAAAAGGACAATAAAAGAAAGTCATATGGAACAAAGAATCATTTGTTGTTAAATAAAGTCATAGTGGAAAACTGTAAAAAGGGGGAGAATCTAAGTATGGCATGGATGGACTACAAAAAAGCATTAGATAGTATTCCACATTCATGGATAAAAGAGTGCTTAAAAAAGTATAAGATACACACAGCACTGACCGACTATATTACAGTGACCATGAAACAGTGGCAGACCACTTTGCAATTAAGCCATGATAAAGGACAAATTATTATTCCAGGGACAAAAATTCAAAGGGGGATATTCCATGGTGACTCTCTGTCACTGCTACTATTCTGTCTTTCCCTTAACACATTAAGCTGTCTACTTAACAGCTTAGGTCATGGCTATAATTTGGCAGCTAGAAAACAATGAAGTGAAAAGACTTCTCATCTTCTATTTGTCGATGATTTAAAACTGTATAGCTCATCAGATGAGGAACTGAAAGCACAACTGCAAGTTGTCAAAACGTTTTCAGATGATATAAGAATGTCATTTGTTTTTGATAAATGTGCAAAAGCAACCTTTAAATCAGGAAAACTGCAGCACCAAGAAAACACCAGTTTCGGACAAGAATGTGATATAAAAGAACTTGAGCAAGAGGGAGTGTATAAATATTTGGGAATTAATGAAGGATCAACAATAAAGCATGAACAAATGCAAATAAATCTTAGTAAGGAATAGTTTAGAAGACTTAAATTAATCCTGAAAACAGCATTGATATCTAGGAACAAAATACAAGCTATAAACCAATTTGCTCTTCCTTTCCTATCTTGCAGTTTTGGAGTGATTGACTAGCCCCAAAACATGTTGGACAGGTTACATAAGAAAACAAGAAGGATGCTTCATGCTCACCAAATGATTTATAAAAATCAGTGCATAACAAGATTATATATTCTCCATTCAGAAGGAGGGATGGGCCTCCTTGAAATTGATTACATGTAGAGATCTGCAATCATGGGACTCCACACGTATCTGATGACCTTACAAGACCCAAATGTAGGGAACATTCTGAAATATGAGGAGAATAAATCTAAGATGACTTCCCTACTTAGGCTAGCAGAAGCATATTGGTGTGAAGCAGGAATGGAAATCAAACCACAAGCAGATAAAAATCAGGCAGCAAATGATTGTGCCAAAAAACAAAAGAAAGAATAAAAGGTATAGGACCAGATGAAAAGGCAAGAAATGTGGAAAATGCATAAATATAGTTGCAAGTATAGAAAACTTCTAGAAGAACCTCATGTTGATTAGGAAAGACCACAGGAATGGTTAAGGAGAGGCAAACTCAAACCAAGAGATGAAAGGTTAATATTGGTGGCACAAGATAGTGAGCTACGTACATGTTGGTTTACAAAGCCTATTGAACATGTGGGAGAAACAGACAAATTTAGGTTTTGTAAATCAGAACTGGAAATAGTTGCACATCTTGTTGCTGACTGTGACATATTAATGGCAGAAGGACTGTATACTGAAAGGCATAATAATGTGGTAAGACTGTTGGACTGGGGATTGTGCAAACATTATGGTAGTGAAGTGGCTGAAAAACACTGAAACATGAGCCACAAAGCATCATAGAAAATGATGAAGTCTATATCACATGGGATCATCCATTACAAACAGTTCAAAAGATAGATGTTAGAAAACCAGATATAGTGGTCCATGAAAAGAAGTCAAAAGTAGCACTGATCATTGAAATCATCACAACCAGTGACTACAGTGTATTGCATAGAGAGAGACAAACACAAAGTTACAAAATATCAGGATTTGCAGGCAGAAAGAAAAGCAATGTGGAAGCAAGATACCCAGGTAGTTCCAATAGTAGTAGGAGTAACAGATCTTATAATACAATCATATTTAGATATGTTACCAATGCATGTAACTCTGTACAAATTGCAGAAGGAGTCATTACTGGGCATATTGTGAGTGCTGCGAAGGGCACTTCTGTCTAACATCAAAGGTTGAAACAATACTAATTTCATGGACTTTAATCATACTTTGACTTAGGAATGCGGTCCATTCCCAACATGGTATTAGAAACCCAAAAGATTTGGAGAAATTAAAAAAAGCGTAAAAAATAATAAACAATGAGAAATAGCAACAGAGATAACAGTGCTAGCTGCACAAGGTATAGAATCATTAACAAGGAACAAACCGAAATATTAATTTATCCTCTTCCCTCAATATCCTTATAGTACATCAGCTACTATCTTTGTGCCATATTTTGTTTGTTGTATAACTAAGTGGAGTCTAGCACATATATTTTATAAAATTCTGTGCATTAGTCATATCTTCTTTTGTAAAAAACAGACAATTTAACTCATTCCGAAAAATTCACCATATTATCTTTCCATACCCACTGGGGAGGGTTGGTTTCATCTTTCTAATATTAAAAGCTATAGCATAGCATTGCATTATTATACTTACTTATAACTCCAGTTATTTCTTAAGTCTGGGATATTACATTACAGAGGACCATGCTTCCCAAAGGAAGCCAACTGCTTGTCTCTTGAGCATATCATTCCTTAGGTTTGGGGACAGAGAGGTAACTCTTATGAAATGATATTCATTCCACAATCTCCCATAATATATTCATATATAGAAGAAATAAAACACATTTCTCCATTTCTTTTTCTGTTTTTTTTTTTCACAGTGATACAGTTTTATATGTATAACCATCACTTTCAGTAGTCATATAAATTCCTTTCAGAAATCTGAAATTCTAGCATTAAATCTAGTTTTTCATTCTCTTGTTAGAATGGATATGTGAACCTAAGTAAGAATCATCCTGATCTGATTATCTTCCTCAGTTCAACCTTCAGCCTCTCTTCGTATTCCCACTCCCCAAAATTCTTATGTCCATAGAATCTTTTTACCAAATATATCTTCCTACAGTTTATGGCATTGCTTCTATCTAACCTATACTCTGTCACATTTCCAGAAAATACAGGTCAAAGGCTCTATTTTGTTTACGTCTCTCACATTTTTTGCTAATGTTTTATGCATTTTGTATAATTTAGTTGCAGTGAGATACCAGTGATATAGGATATGCATGTGCTGCCCCAAATAAATGGCCATTGCCCTAGTGTATGTGTATGTGTGTGTGTGTGTGTGTGTGTGTGTGTGTGTGTGTGTGTGTGTGTGTGTGTGTGTGTGTGTGTGTGTGTGTCCTACCTCTCAACTGTCCAGATTTTTGCAGAATATCCAGATTTTTGCCTCATATTTTTGGTTTGTTCCTCATAAAAATTGTGTTTTTTGACAAATCACTGAGATGATCTAAGGAATAAAGTCACTAAATAATGACATGCATTTGAGATTCAGATATCATATCCTTCAAAAAATGCATGCTAGCACAAATTCTGTTAATCTAGCAACTTTTTAAGTTTATAAGGGCAGGATTTAAAATGTGTCCCTATTTCTGGCCCTTTGTCTCCCCGATATGTCAGGCTTTGTCCAGATTTCTTGCGCTAAGAGGTTGAGAGGTATGGTGCGCAAGCGTGCGCGTGTGTATATATGTGTGTGTGTGTGTGTGTGTGTGTGTGTGTGTGTGTGTGTGTGTGTGTGTGTGTGTTGGGGAGTAGGAGATGCTAGTTCATTTTTATTTATTTATTTAACATTTGTTGACTGTGAAAGTCTGACTAGGACAGAGCCTATTTTCAGCAGAGGCCTGGGGAGAAACGCTCCATATGCATATATTTGGAATGAGATGTGATGAATTATCCAAAATCCAGTTAATTTCTGGGGAAATCTAACCAGTCACATCTCTGTGCTCAGTCCCATACTTATTACAGTTTGGTGTCTGTTAAGTAAAGGGCTACAAACTTTTTCCCAGATATGCTTCAGTCTAAGTATGGCAGGCTTTCTTCCTTTACTTCATCAAATCTTCATGGATCAGACTACTCCTTCCCTTCTTGAAGCTTCCACATTTCTTCCAAGTTGCAAATCTTGCACTGCTATCTTTGATTTTTTTTTTTACATTGTATCAGTGAATCAACGGGTCAGTCTCTCTTTCCACGTTTCTGTATAAAGTATTCCCTAATACAAATTGAAATTCCTAATGAATTCTGCCCATAACTTCGAGTCCTGTATCATCCATTATCTTGGGAATAAAGTATGCTTTTTGTTGTTTTTAGGCCTGTGCTATTACTGACATTAAACTGGCATAATTAAAGCAGTCATGGTTTCTGGTTTTTCTGTCCATTGAAATGCAGTGTTATACATCAAATAGTCTATAGCGACTTGAAAAAGAGAGAACGAGAGATAGAGAGAGAGAGGAAAAAATGGTTTTCTTTACTGGCAAGCAGTTAAGGTGTCTCTGCACAGTCATAAAGAAAAAGTCCAAAGTGCAATACCTATCTCACACTTGTGCATACTCTGTATAATTTATACACAGTGTCACGGTCTCATGCGTTCCCATGCACTTTATAAGCAGCATCTGACATAGCTACCAAAACTCTTGTATGTCTGCTCCATGTCTGCCAGAGCTTGAATTAATGTTTTCCTGTGACTTTTCTTGTCTTATTTGGAGATATATCTTTGGAACTGTTTGAGAATATCAGGTGATATAGTTTTATAATGTTCAGTTTTAAATTACTGTATGTAGTGAATATTTTTTTTCAGTCTTTTACTAAATTTAACTAACTCTGTGTTCTGATCGGAGTCTGTGTTTTGTGATGAAATTTTAATTTGCTATTTCAGTAACTAATGTTTTTTGGAATGTTTTTTAACAATGATGAAGAGAGGAATCCCAAAAGCATTGTAAGAGTAAAAGTTTTTATTGACATTTCTGACTCCAGAGTGCTTTTTAGATCTATCATTGTCTAATTTTTTGAGCCTATCCTTTTACAAATAGTATACAGCTAGTGAATAAGAGTCACTTGTGTTTTTCTTGCATGTTCTGTTTCAGTGTCTATCCTCATCATACACAGACCACAGAGAAAAACTTCTATCTGTTATAGATGGTCTACCTAGCTACTCGTTAGGCCTTAAGCTTTTTTCTTTGCCAACATTAAACAGCTTATCTGCTTAGGGTTGCCAACCGTTCAGAATTCTTCCGGACTGTCCAGAATTAATGGACACTGTCCAGAAGAACGGAAAATGCCTGTGTTGTCCGGAAAAAATGGCGCACTGTGCACATTTTCGTTTAGTTTAAAAAAAATTACATTTTTTTTTTAGGGGCGTTCTTTAAGATGAAGGTGAAGATGACGAAAACAGTGTCTTTGCGACTGTTTACGTCTGTCTACTCACTGTCTTCTGCGTGCGCAGAATTTGAATTATAAAGAAGATGGACTGTATGCTGAAAAGCCCCAGGCAAAGCACAAGTCCGGCTGGTGTTTGCTCTGAATTTTCTCTAATCCAACACTGCGGCACATGTAAGTTCCGTTTTTTATTTTTTTTTCCCTCAGCTCATGCTGTGTTGTATTTTAATGGGGCAGGGTGCTGCAGTCCTGAGTATGTCCTCTTATGATGCCTAGTAGTAACTATGAACCTGTTTTCAGTTTTCCATCCATTTCCTATTGCAATATTACCGGCAGCTTACCATTTTTTAACGTAACATAGGCAATCAATTCTTCAAGGGCAGCATGCATTGATTTGTAGATGAAACACTGAAATATAAAATTGTTTGCTAGCAGCAACTTTTCATTAGTTGCAGATCTCTTTAATGTGGAATTTAGATGATGTTTTACTTCAGCACTCTGCAGAGATTGTGCATATTGACTGTTATTGGTGGATTTTAATGACATAATTATGAGTGGGCATTTATGGTTGAAATGTTCTGAATTGGGCAGTTTTGTCATTATTGGTTCATGTGTTTTGTTTCAATGCCTACTGGCAACATGTTTACAACTATAAATTTAGCACACAGTCTAACAAGTGGTGCTGTTACTGTCATCATATCATCACTGTCAAAAATAATAAGACTTGTTGAGGGCAATGTGTTTGTGTGTGTGTCTAAAAGCTGCAAGTTGAACATTAGCCATATGTTTTTCATTCGCTTATCAATGAGAAATCAGAAGTGTACAGAAAAGTATCTACCATTTTTGAGAGGTAGTTGGTATATGAAAAGAGCTCCTATAGCATTACTTCTGCCTGATTACTGATGAGGCTTGTTGAGCAGCAGTGTCTGTCAAAGAGCAATATGGCTATCTTATTTATGGGAAGACTTCACTGTCACATCTCATCTGATGTACCCTCTAAAGGGACATGCATAATCATCTGGGACAGTATGTATGTGGGTGTTTTGTACTCAAGTACCCTATTAGAACTCTCTGGATTTTTAGTGTGAATTGGTTTAAGGGAACTAACATATGGCCATTTTCATAGGGTTAACATATCCAACATTTTAGAGGATTGTGTTGCCACAGCCTGGCAATATATGCTATTTAAGTATATCAGTAGTATGCCAGTTTTGTTTCATTAGAGATTCTACATGAGCATAAGCGTACCAGTCTTAAAGTTGTGATGGCTGCTAATTCATGTCTGCTAGCTGTTATTATGTATTAAAATTTAATACAATCAGGAAGGTGAATCAAAGAACTTTTGCTTGGCTTTAAAAATGTGTGCAAGGGGCCTATGATTTGAAAAAACCCAAAGGTAAACTTAATCCACCACTGGCCAGATGCATTTTCTTTGAATGGAGGTTTCAATGCTGTTTCAGTGAATGTGAGTTTTAAAGTCAAAGAAGTATTAAAGCTATGTCTGTTTAAGAGAGACTGTATTGCTTGTTTAGCAAATGGCTATTAGTGTTTGTGCTGTAAAATTTGAAATAAAAGTTTTACATTAAATCCAAGTATCTGTAATCATTGTAGAAGTAAAGCCAAAAACAGTATGCACACAGAGTTTTGAACAGTATTTATGGCAACTGGGGAGAAATGGAGAGATAGCCATGTAATGGGACACCGGAATGGCTGCGTGTGTGTGTGTGTGTGTGTGTGTGTGTGGGGTACCACATGCGTGTGGGGGGGGTGCATGTGTGTGCGGGGGGTACCGCATTTTGCTTTCATGTACATGTCCAGAATTTTTTACATGAAAAGTTGGCAACCCTATGTCTTATAATTCAAGTCTCCTGTATTTAGCTCTCCACATCAGGGTGGTAGGGTTTCCTTAATTCACAGTATAAGGTCTAGACTTCGTGTGGACTACTGTTCATCTTATGTTTGCCTTTTTAAGAAGGGAGGCATCCTCATACTTAACTACTAAAACTGTGAAATACAAAGCAAGCAATGGTGCATTACAGGGTGTGTGTTATTGGAGAAATAATGCCCAAGAAGGGTGTTACTTGCCCCAATAACACACACTCTGGAGGGCATTAAGGAGAATGTGCTAATAGTTATTTGTTTCTGTTTTTGTTTTTGTTTATTACTATATACTTTTATTCATTATTTCTGATGTAAAATAGCTCCCCCACTTTTTGTTTCAGTCCTGTTGTGACATGTAATTGTTGATGGAGGAAGTAATTTACATCCAAAATATGAATTATGTATTTATTTATTTCCATTTGTTTACCAGGAAAGTCTGACTAGGCCAGTGATGACCAATTTTCAGTGGAGGCCTGGGGAGAAAAGCTCCACAGCTTTATAAACATCAACTAACATCACTGATTAATGTGGGTTTGCTTAATTTAAGTATTTAATGTGCGCACACACACTCACTCACACACACACACACACACACACACACACACACACACACACACACATTTAGTCTGACAGTATTACAGGAATACAGACACCCTCACACACACACACACACACACACACACACACACACACACACACACACACACACACACACACACACACACACACACACACACACACAGAGACTGACAGCATTACAGGAATACAGAAACACGCACACACACACACACACACACACACACACACACACACACACACACACACACACACACACACACACACACACACACACACACACACACACACACACACACTCTCTCAGATGCTTTTCTGTCTTTTTTCCATTTTATTTACTTTTCTTTATATTTTATACTTACTAAATAGCAAAGCACTGTTAAGTGAACATAGAAATGGTGACTGTTTGCTTTTTTACTGTCCAGGTTTCACAGAGTTTAATATGCTGCTGCATAGGTCTCAACCTCTTAAGAGGCAAGTGTGGAACACAGACCCTAACAATGTGTGACAAATGGTCAAAATGTGGAACACCCTATTTTCGCACTGCTCGAAATGTGCCATTGCCATGGAGGATGGTAGAACTGTAAAATTCAATACACACTTCTCAGCTCCAAAAACCTTTGTTTGATAATCTGCAATACCATAACCATACCATAAGTAAATGAAACAGCACTTTACAAAAATAAAAATCACATTTACTACATTTTCTAAACAGACATATTGCAATTCACACAAAGTTTAGACCAAGTTAAACAGCATCCTGTCATACTTCAGATGTAGACTTATTGTATGCTGCTGTGGCTTTCTTGGCAGCCTCTAAAACATGTTTTGGCAGCTTAATATCATAACAAAGGCACTTGCAACACACATCATGACAATACTACTTGCATTTTACATTCACCACTTTAGATGTGTTCTACTCTGTACTACAGCCAGGTGTGCGCCTGACAAAGATGCCTAAAAAAAGTACTTAAAACCAGGGCCCTCTGTACTTTTACAAGAATGTGCCATTTAAGACATCAGGCCATAGAACAGATGGTGTTGGTGCTGTGGTAGCGTTGTCGCCTCACAGTAAGACATTGTCCTGTTCAATTCTCAGCTAAAGCGTCTTCTGTGTGGAGACATGCGTGAATGGGCGTACCTTCATTGAAGGTTGCGCGTCAGAGCTGGTAACTCATTAAGTAAATATCTGCTGCCAGTCATTAGCGCACCGGAGTTCCGCTGTGGCAACCCCTAACCGGGAAAAGCCGAAAGATACAACAACAACATGCCATATAACAGTTAAGACCAATGAATGCAAGATCAAGTTACACAAAGTTCTACCAAAAACAAAACTGGATACTTTAAAGCATCTCATTACTATAACTCACTTCTAACATCCAAAGAGGCTAGAACAGGACCTGTCTTGGCATACAGTTTCTCCCAAAAAAAAAAGCAATTTTCAGACATACTAGTGGGGCAAGCAGAAGAAACAGACACTTTAAATATTGTGGTTTTAAACTTAGGAAGTTGTAGAATAACAGTATCTGTGTTGACATACAAAATTATTATCTATCACACTTCAGTGACATACTAGGGACAAGCAGCACCAAAATACTGACACTAAATATTACTTACACACTTAGAGAGGTGCTAGAGTAACAGGATCTGTGTTGGTATACAACATTACTGTCTATTACTTCAGACATACTAGGGACAAGCAGCACAAAAATACTGACACTAAATATTGCTTACACTCTTAGAAAGTTGCTAAAATAACAGGATCTGTGCTAGCATACCACTTCTAAAGGGAAATATTTGCAGCTAAAAGCCTAAAACACTTACCTCTGCTCTGCCTATATACACGGTACCACTTCAGCTCAATGCAATCCAATGACTCCAGCACAAATAATCCACCATGGCACAAAGTTGATCCTCCCGGTTGTCGAGCAGCAGAAAGATAAAACCTCAGCCTTCTGTTCTGACACAGCAAACTGACTCCTCTCGCCGAGTCACCTCTCCTGGCAGGCAGGTTATCTTCCAACTCCACATCCCATCTTCTCCCCCGATGTCTTCGATCTGCAGATGCTCCTGCCTTCCTTCCTCCAGCCAGGTGTTCTTTCCAATTCCAGTTGAACCTAAAAAGTAAAATTCCTGATTCCTGGAAGCCTTTTTTAAGCCATTATTTTGGCGTGAAAAGGCTTCCAGGAACATGATTAGCCTGTATTTGGGAGCTCTCATTGGCTCCCATCCTCCTCAAACTCTCTACTTGATTGGCTTCTAGACCGAGTTCGCGATTGACTGTAAATGCGGTCTACAAGCCAATCAAAAACTGTGGAGCACAGCCAATGTGGAAGGGCAGCAGAGCTATGCATTGGTTTGTATACCGCAATGCCGGTTGGCAGTAATTGCAGTACACAAACCAATCAGAAGCCTTGTAGCGGAGCCACAGCTGTTCAATGCGGAACAGAGGAGCAGTGGTTTCCCTCTTCATTAAATGAGGAGCGTTCCACACAATCGGGAGCACTTTGATGCTCTGTGCTGCTGTGAAGTGATAGACTTGTTTTTCTGTGGGCATTGCCTATAAATTAACACCATGCTGGAGAACATTCATTCTCCAATCAGGGTCGTGATGTGCATGTTGCCCATTCTCTAAAGCATAGCAGTAGTAACCTGCCTAGTAAAGCAAATGTTTAAATGTGACTAGAGTCTTCTCTGCTACAAAAGGTCAGGAGAGAAGTTCTGCACAGTCCTTGTATTATAATTTTCACATTCTATTCCTTTAAGTGTTCTGCATTGTATAACTAACCACTTCCTTGGTTTGAAGGAAGCAAGTTACATGAGCACATGTCTGACCTGCTTGTATTTTGACACCTGATCTAATCTGTGAATCCTATTTATTCTGTCAGATAGTTTTATCAGAGTTAAAATCATCACGAAAAGAACAAAAAATTGGATTTCTTCATTGGAAACGATCTCTAGTATACCAATAACGTGAACAATGTTTTGTCTAGAATGATTCTTTAAATCCTTAACTTTCTATTGCAGTATTTCTAACCTTTTTATCTGACAAGTCAGTTTTTACCTGTGTAAACATCATCACTTTAATAGTGCTATTCATTTTCATCTCCACTGTTACTAATCTACCATCCAATACTGAGATTCTTTCTGACAGCGTTTTGTTGTCTTCTTGAAAAAAAAAAAGCTGGCATCTACTGCAAGCTGGGAAAACTTACCATATGTAAGGGGCATATTTTCCCCAGGATTTGCCATTTAAAGCTGCTCACTTGATTCTATGGCAAAGATGCCATATTTTATGAATGAAACTCCAGTTGGCTCACTTACTAAAGTAATAGAATTATAAAAAATAATAGGCCATTGGGATCAGAGAGAAAACTATGATACAATCTTGTCCTAGGCAGGAGCGGCCATAGATCAACTGGAACCCTAGGTAAACATGCTTCATGGTGCCCCTCACACACCAGCCAGTGCCCCCATCCTGGTCTACCTACACTAAATAAATACTGGAAAAGTGCCTCTCCTAGACCGGCACCCTAGGTGGCTGCTTAGTTGGCCTATGCCTAAGGCCGGCTATGGTCCTAGGATCAGCCCCCCCACGCCACCCCTCATTTTGCAGGATTTTAAGAAGTTCAGCTGGAATTTGATAATTTCCTGCAGCCTTGGTATTAGCAAGGCTTTCTAAAAACAATTCACTTTGCCGTGTTTGGATGTTTAGCTGTAGATCAGAGAACATATCATACCATAATATGCGTCACTGTTATTACAGTTTTTTTTATATTGTTCTGTATTTTCCTGCCACCTCTTCCTAATATCTGTGCTTCTGTTGGGTTAGTCCCATCTTTGTCCTTTATCTTTTCCATTTTTACTTGGAGATTTCCCGTAATATCACAAGTCTTCTTGAACAGGTCACTTGCTTTTCCCATTCTATTACCTTTTTCTTGTTGTTTGCACTACTCATTTAAATATACCTTCTTATCTAACTTCACTGTTCTCTGAAGCCCTGCATTGATTCAATTTGATCATTTTTCCTGTGTGCATTGTCATTTGCTGCCTTCTCTCCTCAGCCACATTCTGGACCATTACCTCATAATGGTTAAGGTATTTCTGTACCTCAGTGAAACTATGAGGTTACTGTGAATGGTCACCCAAGACTTTCAGATAATGACAATGAGTGCAAGGGAAAATGGTTCACTAGAGAAATTAAGGTTAAGCCACTCCAGTATTTTTGCCAAGAAAACCCTATGCTCAAAAGTAACCAGATACATGGTGAAATGACACCAGAAGATGACACTTTCAGGTCAGAAGGTTTCCAGCACGCTACTAGGGAAGAACAGTGGGCAAGTACAAGCAGTTCTAAAGTTTATGACATGGAAAGATTAAATTAAGTAGGATGTCCATCTGCTGAGATGCTCAGAGATGAAAGGAAAGGCTGATGATACAAACTGGACCTTGTAATGTAAGAACTATAGACCAAGGTAAGCTTGAAGTTATTGAACTGGTTAATGACAGGATTATATAAATACACAGATACATGTTTATAATTATTGAACTAAAATGTGCTAGAATGGATTATTTTGTATCAGTGAAATATCAGGTCGTTCTACTTTGGTCAAGAATTGTACAGAAGAAATGAAGTAACTCTCATGGTTGATTAAAAGATGAGAGAATCAGTGTTTGGATTCAGTCTAAAAAATTGGAAGAATAATCTCAGTTAGAACACAAGGAAAGCCATTCAAAATTACATTAATGCAAGTTTATGTTCCAACTACCAGTCGGACAAAGAGGATTTGACTAGTTTTATATGGGCCTAAAACAACTTTTGGAACTAACACCAAAAATGTGTTACAGCCATGATAGGTGATTGAAATCCAAAGATGGTTGTCAAATTGCAAATTAAATATGGGAAAGTTTGGCCTTAGAGTACACAAATGAAACAAGGTATAGACTAGAAGTCAGTCAAGATAATACCCTGATCACAGCAAACATGATCTTTCCACAGCCTAAGAGATGGGTTTGTACATGGCTATCATCAAATAGTTATTACTGAAATCAGTCTGCAGTCAGAACCAGTAGAACTCTGTATAGTCGGCAAAAACAAGAACTGGAGCAAACTGTGGCTCAAATTGTCAAAAAAGGAGATACTGCCAGCCCAGCTATCTGGAATTTTGTAAATAATTATATGTCATTTGTGAATATCAACATGATTCATATGCTTGTGTTACAAATGTATTAGAACTGTATGCCATGTAAGATGGTCTGTACAGGCATGTGTGTTGAAGAGATCATTTGTAAAGTACTGAACTTAGAGGTGTGACCACAGTGTACCCTGCTGGAACACAGGAGGTTAATTTCAGAAAAATAACTGAAAATTTTAATTACTTTATGACAGCCAGAGACAGGATGTATGTACTAGGGAGCTCTCTGTGTTATCTTGAAAGAGAAATAATTAGTAGGTTTGAGATGTGAAAGTGTTTTATGACTTCCCGGATCTGCCTTAGGTCTAAGAAGGACCCTTGTTTATATATTTTCACAGGCAGATGCTAAATGCTGTTCTTTTTGAACCTGGGAACTGAAGTCAGATGACAAGAAATGATTTCATTCTGAAAGTATCCCAGCAGTAATATTTGGGATATTAATTTAAGAACTGTCTGAGAGAAACATTGTGTATTTTGTCTTTGATCTGACAAGAAGATCCACTCACCACATTTGTCTTGTTGCTCTGTAAGTTAAGTCTAGGGAACAGTATAACTCTCATAGATTCAGTCAGGAATATAGTGAAGAAAGTTTAGATGTTTTCTTTATTTATTTGAGACTTTTCTGTAGTGTTGTTTTAAGTATTTTCTGTGATTTTGAACTCTGATATAACTGTGCTTATATACCGAGTATTATCTTGTTCTTTTATTATTTATTGTTAAATATATCTAAACCTTTCATTTTGACTGACATTTGTGAAACATATTTAAGTTCTGAGAGTACTTGCATATTTATATGGTGACACTGTAGGCCACTCCTAACAGCCTTGCTCTTGTTCAAACTACCATTTGTATTAATAGTAACATTACACAGTAAGATTTGACACCCTTTGTTAAGGGCCTTAAAGTAGCTGATAAGGAAGTGGCTGGTGGCAGTGATAACTACCTTAAAGTCTGGGCAAAAGAGGGCATAGCTAGTAAACCAGTGCCAGCCTTTCGCTGGTATGTGTGTGTTTGTATATAAAGCAAACCTCAAAGAGTGTGTGTATCAGCTACTCGGGTAGTGACATGAAGCACTGGCTGGACAGAGAGGGTTCTGGAGTTCTTGGCTTGCCACTGAGCTATGATCTCAACTTTATAGCTGTGCCAGTGGGGAATTTTATTGCGGATCTGGAGAAAGAGGGAGAAATCAGCCCTGGAGGGACTGTGGTCTTTGTGTGTTTTTAAGGGAAATTGCACTTGATGCAGAGAGTTGCATCTGGAAATACTGTGTGTGTAACTTGTCATCTTCCCAATGTATGTCCCTCACTGGCTCTATTAGTGAGGATTGAGGCTCCTTGATTACTGGGTCACTGTTGTGGCATCACATTATATTTGTGGCAGTTGTGGAATATCCAGATATTATAATTCAGTGGTCGGGATATCGAATTCCTGTAGCCTATAAACAGTGGTCACTAAGGAACGTGTTTGTACTCTCAATAAGCTACACACTGAACATTCAGAGTTTCATATCACAATAGTTTTGTTTTTTTGTTAGCTTAGTATGTCAGGGAGAGCAGGCAAGGATGTCACCATAGGAGTATGACAAGTTGACAAGGAGCCAGTTGGCTGAGATGTGCCAAGACAAAGAACTGGTGCATGCCAACCTGACTAAAGCAGAGATTGTTACAGCCTTAGTCACAGTTGCATCACAGACTAGCAACCAGGAGGAAAATCAGACTGGCCTTGGGGATGTACAAATCTCAGAGAATGGACAGTTCAACCTTTCCATAGAGGACTTAAAAATCTGTCTGGAGTTAAATAGATTGAACTGGAGTCCAAACATTGTAAAACAAAATCAGTAAAGAAACTGTGGCAAGAGAAACAAATGGAATTAGAAGCAGTATAGAGACTGAGATATCTGGAAGCTGAAGAGTATTAGAGGCAGAGGCAACATGAAAAGGAGATGCTGACTCTTCAACAGAGTAATGGAGGTAATGAAGAAGGGAGTAACTGAACCCCAGAAGCAACAAAGGTCAGTAAAGGTCTTCCACAGTTTACAGTTTACAGAGGGTGATAATTTTGACAGCTTAATTCATATGCTTGAAAGGGTATCTAAACAGTATAATGCTGACCAAGGGCTCTGGGTATGGTTCCTGACCCCCTTACTCCATGGTAAACCTGTAACTGCTATTTCTAAATTTGCTGATACTGATAGCTTAAATTAAAATACTGCTAAATATTGTCTATTAGAATGTTTTAAGATAATACCAGAGGCTTATAGAAGAAAAGTTTTGTAAGCATAGAAGCAAGGCAGATGAATGTGTGTGTGAATATATTGCTGAGTTAAGCACTTATTTTCACAAATGGGTGAGTGGGTGTCAGGTCACAACTTTTGAAGGGATGGCAGACCCATTAGTGAGAGATCAAACCCTTATCACTTTGCCTGAGGACAGGAGAATCTGGTTGGCAGATAGAGAATGTAGAACCACAGATGAGCTGGGGAAAAAGTGAGACCTATACCTAGCAAGCAGAACATCACTGCACAGGTAAGGGATACCCAGTGCTGCTCATGGGTCTAAGGGAACCCATGGTGGGCAGCCTAAACCACCCCAACAGATTCCGCCAGTAGCAGGTGAAGTCATTAGTCCAGGTACATGTCCAGGACCAATGGTTAAAAGTTTTAAATGCAACCAGTGGGGTCATGTTGCATATAGATGTCCACTGAGGCAAGGTGGGGAACAAAAGGTGGGAGAGCCAGTAAGTGGCAATGACAGAATGCCAGCAGTGAGTTGTCTGGAGGCAACAAGGGTACCAAACTACCACAAAAGGTTATAGTTTATGTTAGTAGATGGGGAACAGGCCACTGCTAAGAGAGACACAGCCTCTGACCTAACTATTGTGAAGCCTGAAATGCTTAAAGAGGAGCAGTACTTGCTTGTGCAGTCTACTCCAATCAGAGGTTTAGGAGGGACCCCGTTCCAAATACCTCTGGCTAGGGTTCACCTTGACTGAGATGGTGGAAAAAGAAGCAATAAAGTAGTTGTGCTTTTGGGTATATCCCTGCATATGTCCTGATAGGGAATGATATTGATAGTACAGTACCTTGTGTGCATGCAGTAACATGCAGTCAGTCTTGGAGACAAGCATGTCGGTCTGGTATCCAGGGAGGACCCAAACAAACCACAGGCTTGAAGCCAGGACTGGTGTGGTGGTTACTTCATAGAGGGCTCTACCCTGTAGCAGTGAGGCTTAAGGTGAGTCACAGCTGCTTGTGGGTACTGATGTTCCCTTGGACAGAGTGGCTGCAAGTGCAGAGGTGAGTAGTAGTATCCAGGCTGACAGTGAGGCACCACTGTCAGAGAATACAAGACGTCCTGTAGAAGGGGAGCTGGGAAGGTTTACAAAGAAAGAGTTGAGATAGGCTCAGCTCACAGACTCTACATTATAAGGCCTGAGGGAGGTAGCCAGTGAGGAACCTGATATTCAAGGGAAGGGGGAATCTGTATACTGGGAAAAGGGTTACTGTATAGAGATTTGGACCCCTGAGGGTGGGCTAGAGGGTGAGAGAATTCAGCAGTTGCTAGTGCCAAGGGCCTACCATCTGGCACTTCTAGCCATAGCCCATAATATTCCCTTTGCAGGTCATATGAGCATAAAGCATACCAAGAGACATATTATACAGAACTTTTATTGGCCTGGGATTTCCAGAGATATTATAGGGAATTGCAGGACCTGTGAGCAGTGCCAAAATGTAGGTATGGCAGGAGATAAAGTCAAATCTCCTTTGATGCCTTTGCCTGTGATTGAGGAGCTGTTTCAGAGGGTAGTTATGGATATTATGGGACGTCTGAGCACCCCAAGTTCCACAGGGAAGAAGTATATCCTAGTGGTAGTAGATTATGCTACCAGATACCCTGAAGTGGTGGCCCTATCTCCCACTGAGGTAGAAAAGGTGGCAAATGCTTTGTTAGAGACTTTCAGTATGGTAGGTTTCCTAAAAGAAATACTGAGTGACAGAAGTGCCAATTTTATGTCAGACCTGCTGGCTTGTCTGTGGAAGCACTGTGGGGTGAAGCACTTAAAGACCACAAGACCACCCTTACCATCCCCAGAGTAATGGTCTTGTTGAGAGGTTAAACTCCACACTCAAGACCATGCTACGAGCATTTGCAGACCAGTTTAAGAGGAAGTGGGACAGATATTTGCCCCATCTGTTGTTTACTTACAGGGAGGTACCCCAGGAATCCACAGGTTTTTCACCCTTTCAGTTGCTGTATGGGCATCTGGTGAGGGGACCTTTAGATTTGATTTGTGATGAGTGGGATGGTGAGTGTGAATCCCACAAGGAGTGTATTGTGGCATATGTCCTAAACTTCAGGATAACGATCAGGGAACTCATGGGCTTGGCCCACAAGAACATGGCAGAAGCACTGCAGCAGAAAAAGGTCTGGTATGACTGGAATTCTCGAGCTAGAGAGTATGCTGTAGGGCAGCAGGTTATGGTTCACATTCCTGTCAGACACAACAGGCTGCAGGCAGCTTGAGAGGGACCCTTCAAGGTGGTAAGGAAGGTCGGTGATGTTAACTACATGGGAGAACTGCTAGGCAGGAGGCAGGGGTACAAACTGTACCATGTTAAGATGATGAAACCTTACCATGATAAGGGGGGCCTTGGTGCTAAGTATTTGCAGTACAAGTCAGGAGACATCTGAAAGGGATCTATGGCTACAAGGAGCCAGCCAGGCAAATCCCAAATTAATATGGTGGGGTCTAAGGTTGAAGGCATATGATAGGACAGTGCAGCACTGTACTGGGGTCAACAATGCCAAGGCAGCTGGAATCTCAAAACAGGGAATGGGGTAAGGTATTCCCAGATAGGCTCAACCCTCATAAGCAACATTTCTCAAGGATTACTTGAAAAACTAGCTTGAGTGTTCGGGGGAGGGGGGGGTTGAAAATGTCACAAAAGGAGATACTGCCAGCCCAGCTATGTGGAATTTTGTAAATAATTATATTTCATTTGTGAACATCAACATGATTCATACGCTTGTGTTACAAATGTATTAGAACTGTATGCCATGCAAGATGGTTTGTAAAGACGTGTGCTGAAGAGAGAATTTTTAAAGAACTGAACTTAGAGGTGTGACCACAGTGTACGCCACTGGATTAGAACAGAAATGTATATTCACTGTTGTAACTGCTTGGATGTATATATTTTAACAATAGAAACTGGAACACAGGAGGTTAATTTCAGAAAAAATAGCTGAACTTTTAAATTACTTTATGACAGCCGGAGACAGGGTGTCTATAAAAGGGAGCTCTCTGTGTTATCTTGAAAGAGAAATAATTAGCAGGCTTGAGATGTGAACGTGTTTTATTGTTTTATGACTTCCAGGATCTGCCTTAGATCTAAGAATGGCCCTTGTTTAAGTATTTTCACAGGTTGATGCTAAATGTTGTTGTTTTTGAGCCTGGGAACTGATGTCAGATCATAAGAAATGATGTCATTCTGCAAGTACCCCAGCAGTAATATTTGTGGTATTAATTTAAGAACTCTCTGAGAGAGATTGTGCATTTTGTATTTTGTCTTTGACCTGAGAAGAAGATCCACTCACCAAATTTGTCTTATTGCTCTGTAAGTAAGTCTAGGAAACAGTATAATTCTCTTAGATTCAGACAGGAATGTAGTGAAGATAGTTTAGATGTTTTCTTTATTTATTTGAGACTGTCCTGCAATGTTGTTTTAAGTATTTCCTAAGATTTTGAACTCTGGTGTAACTGTGATTATATACTGATTATTATCATGTTCTTTTATTATTTATTATTAAATATCTGTAAATCTTTCATTGTGGCTAATATTTGTGAGGCGTATTTAAATTCTGATAGTACTTGCATATTTATTTGGTGACACTGTGGGCCACTCCTAACAGCCTTTCTCTTGGTAGATTAGTAAGATTGGACACCCTTTGTTAAGGGCCTTAAAGTAGCTGATAAGGATGTGGCTGGTGGCAGTAATAACTACCTTATAGTCTGGGCAAAAGTGGGCATAGCTAGTAAATCAGTGCTAGGCTTTCCGGTGTGTGTGTGTGTGTGTGTGTGTGTGTGTGTGTGTGTGTGTGTGTGTGTTTGTATATAAATCAAACCTCAAAGAGTGTGTGTCAGCTCCTTGAGCAGGGACATGATGTACTGGTTGGACAGAGAGGGTGCTGGAGGTCTTGGCTTGGCCACTCAGCTGAGATCTCAACTCAATAGCAGTGCCAGTGGGGAGTCTTATTGGGGATCTGGAGAAAGAGGGAGAATCCAGCCACAGGCTGACTGTGGTCTCTGTGTGCTCTTAAGGGAAATGCACTTGATGCAGAGAGCTGCATCTGGAAATACTGTGTGTGTAACTTGTCATCCTGCAAATGTATGTCCCCCACTGGTTCTAGTGGTGAGGACTGAGGCTCCTTGATTACTGGGCCAGTGTTGAGATGTCACGCTGATTGTCTTCTTATTGAAAAGTTTAGAATTAGGTAAGACAAAACAGGAAAATATACGCTAGTCGCATACATGCTTAACAATATTTCAAATGAATATGTGGTGGAGTTGAAGAATAGGGTAAGTGTTTAGGCCTGCTGGAAACAATGTCTGAAGCATTATGGAGAGCAATTTATAATATTGTTTGGAGTGGATTATTCCAAAGTATTTCAAATAGATAGAATATTAAGAAGGCAAGATGGCTGCTTGTGGAGACTTTGGAACTATTCAGGATCCTTAGAGTGGATTAGGTATTGCTTCTTTCTGATGATATATACTCTGCTAAATGCCGAGAGATGGGAGATATGGCAGCTGGTTAGTGTCTACTGGTGTCAATGTCATCACTTTTGATGGGTGCTGCACTGAAAGCCATGACAGGACCTGCTGTTGCCGTTGTGCTGGCTGTTGGGTTCCACTGGCCGAGCTGTCTGCTTCCTCATAATAATACTATGTAACATGCAGCATGCTATGAAGATCTCAAAATCTGGGTCAGCAGTATACCACAGTGCCCCCTCAGAGATGTCTAAGGAGCAGATCGTGGCTTCAGATAAGCAGAACATTCACTGTACTATGTTTCTAGTTTGTGCATAGGTGGTGTTATCTTTATAGTCTGCCTTAATTTGTGTGTTTGATACAGGCATCATCATTCAGACCACCGTGGCACAACTTGCATCATCTGCAACACAGAAGAGATATTACTGTTGCAGGACATACTTGTTGCATAAGTTAACTGCAGCAACATGATTATTGTTTTTGCCATGCGACTTTTGAACTAAACACAAGGCATGCAGCTAAGATATACTCATGCAAAGCTTACACACTGGTCACTCAGACCTAATATTCTCCATTGCCTTAGACACTCTTTTCTTAACTAATTTCTACTAATCCATCAATAACAATAAGCATAATCAGCTTATCATGAGCTGAAGTAAATTTGTTTTTTACCTTATACATTTTTTTAATTGCTGATTGCTATTATAAATTTCATTTTTTCATAACTACTCCTTGGGTAAATCACTCAACTTCCTAAATTCCATCTGGGCCCCAATAGTTGCTGAGACAGTTCAGGCACTTCATTAAGCAGAGATATAAAGTAGAAACATACTGTAGTAGAACATGATTTTGTGCACAAAAACCCAACTTCCTTAAACTTGAGTATGTGTCATCTGGAGCTTTGTATCCTTCATGTGCAGGACTAAGACCTGTAGGTACTTAATCCATTTCAGAAAAAAACATTCCCAAACCACCCCAGCCCTCCTCTTTAGCCACAGCACTCTAGGTCCCATCCACAGATCTGTTTTCCAGTGCAAATGTCAGCAGCTTTCATAATGTTCCCAGGTAATCACACAATTTTTCTTAAACATTAGTATTTTTTTCTTTTCTTTTTTACACTGAGTGTGTCCTGTAGTTCTGCATTCAAGATCAGTCTGTTCCTTGTCATTCTTAGGACACGATTCCTGAAAAAACAGATGTTCTCTTAGTTATTTTCCTTTCTCATGCTTCTTTTATCCCAATTCCACATGGTGTTTTTTATTTACTACAACCAGTTTTCTTGTTTCTAACCACTTCTTGATAAAGGCTTTAGTTTGCAATTAAAGTTACTAAATTAACCAAAGCTGCAATCAACTCTCAAATCTTCTCATCCCACTTTTTATCTCCTGAAGAGAAGATTGCAATCACTAAAAATGTACTTCTTGTCCAGATTGATAATAGGATCTGCTTCTAAATCTAATATATCCTCAGAGCAAATCACAGCAAACATATGAATATTCTTAAAACTGCCAAGTTCTCGCTGAAGTGCACCAGCTTCCAGTCATTCACAGAATAAAGCTACTTTGTGGATCTCTGTTCTTTGAACCAATTACTCTTGAATCCTTCCCATTCATTGTTAACTATTACTTCATTGTTGCTCTGCCTAGCACCTAAGATCAATCCCCACAGTCATCACATTCCTTCAGATATCTAGGAGTAAGCTGAACTACACCAATCAAAGCTTCACTGCTCTACACCTGAAAATCTATGAATCTCGCTCAACATACCTAAACAAAATCATCCATAAATCTTTCGAGGTGAATTCAAGCAATTGTTTCTGAAGGCCACACTTGCAAATTCTATATAACAATAGAGTAACCTAAAATCCCCCTCTCCCTGTCCGCACCCACTCTACCTGTATTCATATACTCTCAAACCATGTTGACCTCCCCTAATACAGAACTCCATTAAAACATCGGGACTATAATACTGTAAATTGTTCTCATGCTATAATATTGCCAACTAACCCCTGTTTCACATTATCCTCTCAGCTTTGTTATATAACCAAACTTAGTGCTTACACTGCATCATTTTATAAATTTGCTCTCTGTAAAAGTATGCTTATTTTCCTATATTTGTTTCATCTTTATTCTGTTGTACTCCCAACTTTTATTACATATAGATTTATATTAATGTTTATTTAAACATTTCTGTCTTTTAATTGACTTTTTGTTCACTTGCTCCCAAACTGAATCTGAAAACTGAGCGCTATCCATGTAAACAAACTGAAATAAAAATAAATACTTTGGAAAGAAACATTTGCATATTAGTTATTTAGTACCTCTAATGTTGTTTTTTACCCTGTAATACATATTTTTTTATTGCATGCTTGTGGTTAAACTCTTTATTTACAGTTCTTTTCTTCTAATACTTTGATGCTTGATGTCTTACTTTTTCATTGTTTGCATTTTTCCCTGAAGAGCTTTTTTTTATTTATCCAAAACGTATTATTTCTAGTCAGACTGTACTGCCTTATTTTGCTGCTAGATTTTAATCTTTAATAGATATCTGAGCAGTTCTACTTGTAACTTTATATTTTCAGTTGTCTCTCTACTAGAAGTCACAGTTGGTTTAATATTGTATTTTACTAATTTATTAAGACTTACTTGAGGAATCAGAAACAGACTTACCACTCACAGAAAGAACTGTAGTAAAAAGGATCTGTTTCCACGATTAGGTATTTTTAGCCACAATGAGGAAAGACCATTATTGGCTAATTTACATGCCTCTGAATTGCAGGCATCTACTGCAAGTGCAGATCACCACCTTTCTGCAGTAGTTAACACTGTTGCCCTATGCATCACGTTGGCACAGGCACCCCACCCAGTCATAATCCCACACACATACAGTTAAAAAAAGGACACATGCACATACTCTCCTTACTTGTCAATCAGTTGACAGAATGTCTCAAATGTCTCCACTTACATTTTCACTGTCTTCATAAATCACAGAGATTCAGTATTTAATGCCAGACGTTATAGTTTCAGACTTAATACACTTCAGCAAATGCATGCTATTGTAAAAACTTTCTAAGTTTATGAATTATAATTAAAATCTGCTCCTTATTGTGTGTCTTTGTCCCACCATTAATCTTGGATTTTTCTAGATCTGTTGCTCCGTGATGTTGAGAGATATGCTTAGAAGTGCCCTGACCCTCTACCTCATACCTCACAAACTGATGTAGGCCTTTCATAATGTCTGGGACACTAATTGCATAACTAAAAAAAATAAATAAATAAAAAGGTGACACTAACATCAGTTAGCAGAGCAGATTAATGCTGCTGTATTGACTGGCAAGTGTGCAGGTTTGAAACCTTTTTTAGTTTTTATACACATTTAATTTCTGGTGTCTAGTGATGGTACAGAGAACTGATATCCTCAGGTCAGGGGTAGGGCTTGAATCCTTTTTATTGCCCTTTAAGTCACATTATTTATAGCATCCCTTGTGTCTAGCTGCCCTCTTCCCACACTCACATCATCTTTCATTTTTTTTGTAAGTACCCTTAAGGCATTTTGTTAAACCATTATCCCTGATGGCTAGTGTTTCCCCCAACCCTAAGTGCCATTAAGACAACAATAGTAGAGTTTTCTCCCTGATGTCTAGTGGTATCCCCAGATCAATATTGTCTTCCTTTTTTTTTTACTAAGTGCCTTTAAGGTGCATTATATAGAGTATCTCTCATGCCTAGTGGCCCCCCTTAAAGTATCATTAAGGCAATATGTTAAATGCAATCCCTAATGACTAGTATTTCCCCCATCATCATCTTTGTTAAATGCAGTCAGGGCACAGGACGAAATAATTATTTTTGGTATCTGGTGGTTCCTCAACCCAATATTGTAGGACTTATTTATTAGTCCAGGGGAATGTGAAGGTATAACAGCACATTGCAATGAGGGTGCATGTGTGAGCATGCACACACACACACACACACACACACACACACACACACACACACACACACACACACACACACACACACACACACACACACACCTATCCTATCCCTACACTAACCCCACTACTGAGAATTCCAAGGCAGACAAACACTTACGGATATTCTGATGCATCCAGCACTTCATATACACACATGCAACCACTCCCGTAACACTAACTGTTAGGTAAACACACTGTCATTTACCTCTATCGCAATGGATGAGCACATGCTTTTTGGCAAGTTCAATGACACAAGAAGCCAGGAGAGGCTATGTTAACTTATGCAGCTGTGATATTCTCTGTTGTGTAATTGCCTTAATGCAGCCAATTTTGAGGGAGAACACATGGCTATTTAGCATATTTCTCTCTGTTGACACCTTATTAGTGGTTATTATGGCCGCAGAGACACACCCCACTATGGTGCTGTGCATCTTCATGTTGGAGGACTGTGGTATGGCTGTCTCTGAAGTAGAAATGGTTACTGCACGATGTATACCTTAGTACAACTTGAAGTAACCTTCATGAATTGAACCATTTCAGTATTACAGATACAGGCTGTTCTGTTTAGTATCAGTGCTGAATTTTTCTTTTCTTTTTTTGATGGTAATTCCTCTATTAAGCAGAATGAATGTTAGCTGATATTTCTTTGCTCTAGATGATCATCAGTCTTTGCATTCTTCTCTTAGCTTAATGTTACATTTTGTTTATATGCCAAGGGATGAAGCTGTCATGCCCTGTTTTTTTCTGCTGCAACCTCCTTTTTCAGAGTGAATCTTTATTGGTTAATATTTCTGTACTAACTTGGTTGTGTTTTGTAATAGGGTTTGTGGCTGGGACATGGCATTTAGTTCTATGCTATGTTACTGTATCTGAGCTTGTATTTTCCTTGATTCTGGCCTGTCTGACACATATGCCTAGCATTGTCCAGCTTTGACCACCACTTTCACTGTTACCTCAGTCTCTTTCACAAGACCTGTTCTGTTGTAGTGACAGAGGTATTTTTATCTTGTGTTTGTTTAATCTGGGTTCCAAGCTTTTGGTGTTTATTACTATATTTTCCTTTTGTCTGCATGCTTGAAACTTGAAAGTGATTTTTTGTGGTTGTTTTTGACTGGTGGTTTGCTTGTGTTCCTCACAGCATCCCCTATTTTTAGTTTTGGTGGCAGTTTGTGACTTTTTATAAGTTTTTTTTTTGCCCATCTCTCTCTCTCTCTTCTGGCATTCTTGGAGTTTCAGGCTTGACTTCATCCTAGATGTTAATGCCTTTCTATACCATGACCCTGCTCGCCATGTGCTGTCTTTAGTTGATCAAAATACTTCAACAGGACTAACTTCCATACTGTTGATTTCTGCCTAGGCTTCATTCACACTCTGATACCTCCTTAGGATTTACAGGTACCTTCTGGGTCAAATCTGCCCTAAGTAGGATTTACAGCAATGTTGCTACCTGCAATGACACCTCTACCTACCATGACATTCCTTGTGATCAAGTGATACCTTTGGAATCAGCCTTATTCTCAGTGCATTTGACCTCTGACATCTATTTTTTCACCAAGATCTTCCCAGAGCTGACAGTTCCTAAAAAAGTCAAGTTTAACCTCAGCAAGAGGGAAGATCTTTGACTGACCCCAATGGCTGCTGACCAACAAGTCACCCCCCTATCAGACTTGAGCACATTCATTCCCAAGGAGTGAGGGGGGGCTGCCTTCAGAATACTCTAGACTGAGAACTGCTTGGAGGGCCATAATATAGGAATATGCCAGGGTGTTTGGTGCTTTTGCTGTCATTCTGGGGATTATTTATTTATTTATTTTTTGAATGACCTATCTCCACCCAGTATATTGTGATGTAAACACCTATGTCACCATAGGGGCAAGTTATGGCTCTCTATCTGTTTGTGTCTGCTCCTTTACTCAGCCAACAGTGGCTACCAACATGCTCTTTGGTGAACATGCCCACATCATACCTGTACTGGTCCGTATCCTTATGGCACCATCCATGTCCTCCAGCAGTGACCATGTCAGCAGCAGTGGGTTAGGCCATCTGGGATCCTTCATTTCTCCACCAGAATGGATATGCCCATCATCACAGCCTGTGCTGTCAATTGCCCAAGCCACTAATCAAACTCACATTACCTGGGCCATCGATGTAGCTGTTTTCAGACAAAAGATTGGAAATCCTGCAAATTTTTAGAAATTAATGTTACTCAAAGAGCAACTCATGGTATAATAAACAAGGTATTTCCCTGGAATATACGTTGGCGATGAATTCTACATGTATAACCATTTCAAACATATGTATCTCTTTTTAAATCATTACTGTATGTATGTATGAATGTATGGATGACAACACATTATCAGAAAAGCTAATGTCCCTGCATCATAATAGAAGTACATATATCACTTTCTTGATTTTGCAAGTCATATTAAACTACTGTAAGTTTATATCTGTGTACATGTGGCTGTGTGTGTGTGTGTGTGTGTGGGGGTGTGTGCATTTGTGTATGTTTGTGTGTTTGCCTATGAGTGGAGTGTGTGTGTGTGTGTGTGTGTGTGTGTGTGTGTGTGTGTGTGTGTGTGTGTGTGTATTTCTGTGTCTTTGTGTCTATGCCTGTGTGTCTGTAAGGGGAAGTCATAAAAGTTGCAGGAAGGGGTAAATAATGTGTGCATCGCAAGGTAATTTTTTTTAAAATTCACAAACAGTGTTAGCACTGTCTTTGCATGAAGATGTACAGCACCATGGTGGACTGTTTCAGTGGCCATGATGGATGCTAATGAGGAAGTCCAAGGGAGAGTTATATTCTAATTAGAATTGCTTGGTGTTGTAGATTAGCATGGCCATTCCTTGTGCCTCATGGAAGTCAACACAGTAAAAAAACACTGCCAACCAATATGTGACATATGATGGTCCCTCCACTGCCAACCAATAAGTGCCCTCTCTGGGCAAGTAATCAAGGAGCCTGAATCCTCACCACTGACACTGGAGAGGGACGTGCACTCAGAATACAACAGGATACAGTCAGTATTTCCAGATGGAGACTTCTCTGCATTAAGCACAATTTCTCTTAAGAGCACACAGGGAACACACTCAGGCCAGAGTCTGGATTTCTCTATATCTGTCTCCCTCCAATTCCCTAATAAGAGTCCCCATTGGTACAGCTGTAGGGTTAGGTCCTCAGTTGAGGGTCCAAGCCAAGTCATCCAGCACTCACTCTGTAAGACCAGTGCTTTGTGTTCCTGCCCAAGTAGCTGGCAAACACACATGAAGAGATTTGGTTCTTCATACAAAAACACACCTGGGATAGGCAGGCACAGATTTACCTGCTGGATCCCCTTCTGATCAGTGTATAAAGTAGTTATCACTGCCACCAGACACTCCAAAATTAGCTAGTCTAAGGGCCTTAACAAAGGTTGTCCAATTATAGTGTGCAATATTAAAACTAATACAAATGGTGGTAGTTGACCAACATGGCTAGGCCTTCTGGAGTGGCCCACACAGTGTCACTAAATAAATATAAGCACTCTCAAAGATTAAGTACTTTCTACAAGGACTAGCCAACATAAAAGTTTTAAATATATTTAATAATAAATAATAAAAGAGCATGAAAATACTGACTATATATTCACAGTAAACTACAGAGTTCAAATTACAAGAGATATTAAAAACAACACAGATGGCCAGGTTCAGACGAATAAAGAAAAACAATATCTAAACTAAGCTTCACTATATTTTCCTGACAGAATATGAAGAAATTACTAGAGGCCGCAGTGGTGCAGTGGTAGCATTGTCGCCTCACAGCAAGAGGTTCTCCTGTTCGATTCTCATCTGAAGCGCCTTCTGTGTGGAGTCTGCATGTCCACCCTGTGGTTGAGTGGTGTGCAAAAGACATGCATGAATGGGCATGCCTTTGTTGAAGGTTGGGTGTTGGCTTGGCACCTCGGCACCGTAATAATCTACTGCCAATCATTAGCGGACCGGAGTTCCGCTGTGGTGACCCCTAACTGGGAAAAGCCAAAAGAAGAACAAACAATCTGAAGAAATTACTGTTCCCTAATAACTTACTTGGACAAGGCAAGATGAAATATGTGAGCAGTCTTTTTTATCAGACTCCCAAATAAAATACTCCTCCTCAGAGATTACTCCCTATAAAATATAATATCCAAGATGGCTTGCAGAATGGCCTCATTTGATCACCTGACTCTAGGTTCTCACAGTAACCCCCTTTGAAGCTGAGACAGGAATTTGGTATAGACAGATACAATATTCATCTTATGTTTATGGCAGTGCCTGGGGCTTCCACTGTTTTTACTGAAATACTGAACAAAGGCTTCTTCCAGACCTAACTTCTCTGATCCTATTCAGCACTGTGGGGTGTCATTTTAATGGTTTAACAGCTCATTTAAATTTCCCTTTTTTTTCTAAAAATAAGCCAGGTGTTTAACCCTTGCTGTCCCAGTATACTCTGTTAAAACATCTACATTAAATTCAGTTAAATAATACATCTACATGTTTTCATTCCAGCAGGGTGCACTGTTAATACATTTAAAAAAAAGCAAACATCACAAATACATTTTCAGCACAAGCATCTGTACAAATCAGTTTGATATACAAATGACATATAATTATTTACAAATGTCCAGCTAGCTGTGCTGGCACAAGTCATACATCCACTGCCTACTTCTCCTGGCATGGCTGGCAGTATCTCCTATCATCACAGTACCCATGAATTCTAAAATACAGCATTCTGGAAACAAGGCCTTTTTTACTACAGCCCTTAACGTGATGCAGCAGATGATTAATGAACCCTTATGTATGTTTGTGCTTGTGTGTGTGTGTGTGTGTGCGTGTGTATGTGCATGTGTGTATGTGCGTGTGTGTGTATGTGTATACGTGTGTGTGTGTGTGTGTGTGTGTGTGTGTGTGTGTGTGTGTGTGTGTGTGTGTGTGTGTGTGTGTGTGTGAGAGCGCATTTTTTTAGGACTTGAGAAAATGATGAGAAAGACCCTTATGAAGTTACTGCCAAATGGACATATGACAAATTCCAAGAACTAAGTGGATGCATTGTAAAAACTCCATACCAAAAAGTGTCAAAGTTCAGTGAAACTAAAAAATAGAGAAAATTAACCACTGAAATTCCTAATATGAACACATTTGCCATATCTTTGAACTGCTTAATGTCTTGTATTATCCTCTCATTGATTCTTTTTTAACTCAATGTGATTTCTTTATTTTTTATTGTTACAGTCATTATATCTAAGCTTTTATTTTAATATACAAGATGGGATTTATCTCAGAAAAGGCAATTTTTTACATTTTGCTTTATTGGTTATTATGAAAATGTAAGTAGTTAGACTGGCATTTACACTAAGTTACACAGAAAAAGCCTTCTCAAAAAATAGCTTCTTCAGAATGGAATGCCCACCCTCCCAAAATCAGCAAAATAAAATGATCTCAAACACTTAAAGTCATACTCAAAGCTAACTTAAATGAACAGAGTAAATGTCATTAATTTTGTGATGACAGATAACATCCTATCCTATGCATATAGCTCTCACAGTTAACTTATTTATATCGTTCAACACAATATCCTGATTTCCTCAATACTACCCAGGGCATAGCTTACCACACATCTCACAGTTAACTTATTTGTATCGTTTAACACAATATCCTGCTTCCTTCAGTACTACCCAGGGCATAGCTTGCCACCAGTCTTATTTATTTATTTATATATTTGCAGTTTGTTTGCCAGGATGGTCCATTGGGCCTCGAGGAGCCCGTTTTCAAAGGAGTCCTGTGGAGAAAAGCTCCAATTTACAATTACAATTAAAGTTACAAAATAGAAAATTACAAAAAGTATGTCAGTAAGAAAAATACAACGTGACAATATTGCAATAAATTGGCATTTGAAGGAACAAATTAGTGTATACATGAGCAAAATTTTTACAAACAAATTAAGGTTCTTTAAAGTGTGCCAGTTCCAACACTTTATTATTAGTGGATATAAGACTGTAGGAGGATATTCACAGATTTATTAGCTAAAGTCAAGGAAGTTATGTAGGATGGGCACAAGAACATTCCCATTGTGAAGTTAGGTGGGAGTGAAGTAAAGTTTTGAAGGCAGAGGGACTGCTGGAGGTTCGGATGAGGGGCGGGAGAGAGTTCTAGTGGTGAGCTAGAGAGATGGACAGAAGATGTTTGCCAGGTGAACGGAGAGGTTTATATAATTCTATTAGATTTTGGAAGTTAGATCTTAGAAGTCTATGAGGTAGATGCATTTGAAAGGTACAGGTAAGGGAGGGGGAGAGAGAGGGGCTGAAAATAAGTTTGTGTGCTTGGATAAGTTGGATATAGGTAAGGTAATTGGGTAAGTCAAGCCATTTCAGTTGGTGTAGGGAAGTACAATGGTGGGTAGAGATTCTGTGGCCTGTTGCAAATTTAGAGATTTTATTGTAATAGAAGGAGAGTTTTGTTTTGAAGGAAGATTGCAGATTAGTAAGGATAGAGGCGCCATAGAGGAGGGATGGGATAAGGTAAGTAGCAGTGAGAATGATCCTGGTGGAGGGGAAGATGTAATGATTTTGGCAACACAGAATGCCAAGCTTCTTATCAGTTTTTTGATATTTACTTGAAGATGGCTATCAAACTTTAGCTGAGCATCAAGGAGGACTCCTAGTAATTTTGCAGTGGAGACTATTTTGAGAGGTGTATTATTTCGACTGGGGATAGAGAATGAGTTTTTATCAGGGTTGATAGTTTTAGAAGGGGTAAATTTCATAAGGTTAGTCTCTTGGTAGCATTGAGAGCTAGATGGTTGTCTAGCATCCACTGCTCAGTAGAAGAGAAGGCATCCTGGGTTAATTTTGTTAAAGAAGAAATGGAGGTGGCAGAGCAGATTATAGCTGAATCGGCGTATTGGAAGAGGTTGGTGTTGGGGATGGCCTGATAGAAGTCATTTATGAAAATATTGAATAGAAGGGGACCTAGAATTGAGCCCTGGGATACCCTGTGCGAGTATTTAGGAAGGATGAGGTGGCTTTTTTCCACTTGACTGCTTGTTGCCTATTTGACAGGTAACTGATGAACCTGTTGATAGAGGCGTGGGATAGATTTAGTTTAGAGAGTCTAGTAAGGAGAAGACTGTGAGAGATGTTGTCGAAGGCCTTGAAGATGTCTAGGAGGAGGGTGAATACAATGTATCCAAAGTCTCGGGCCTTATTAACAGTTTCTAGGAAAGACAGGAGAGTGGTGGAGTCTTTACATCCACCAGTCCAGCTATATTACAATGGTTTAAGAGACAGCTTCAGTGAGAACTTTTGTAGTACCTGCTACTCAAGAAAAAAATGTTACAAACTATAAATCTTTTATGCGGTGATAATAATAATAATAATACTTATTATTATTATTATTATTTTGCTTATAACTTTTCTACCTGGCATTATAAGCACAACAAACCACTATCTCTGTAGATTAACTTACATCACTTTATTACTGTCCTACCTCTCTTGAATATACTCATGTTAGGGATGATTCATGAAATGTCTGTTTTATAAAAAAAACATTGGTGCAGATTCAGTAAAGCTTATATGAGCCACTAAAACTGTGTGTGCATCGTGCAATAGTGCAACTTTTTGTATTCAGTAAGTGGATCAACACACCGTGCAGAACTGAGCAAGCACAGTAAATATTATGGCATGCTAATTACAACATAAGCAGCTAAACTGTATGCTAATCAACCAATCCAAGATGGAGGAGCTATTCAACAAGCTATAAAGCAAATGTGCAGACTCAGTGCAGGTTTTCCCCTGCAAATTCCAAAACTTATCGGAATATAGCCATGGAAACTAGGCTACACAGAAAGAATGTTGGGGGTTGCTGTTGCTCTTATTCATGTGTATGTGCACAGGCCCATGTCAATGCTGCTGCTGCTGCTGATAGACCATGGTCAAGATGGTGAAGGGTTTTTAGACCCCATTTAACTTTTCACAATGTACATGAGATGGAAATTGTAGAGTGCTGCAGGGTGGATAGAGACACACTACGGGAACTCTGTAACCTCTGTTGTCCTCAGCTGAGACCAAGGGCAAACCGAGGGGAACCAGTACCAGTGGAGAATAAGGTATGTGTAGCACTTAGAATTTTAGCTACAGAAACCTTCCAGAGACTAACAGGAGACAGGCTGGGGGTGTCACAGACATCAGCATTCAGGATCCTCCATCACTTCCTGAATGCTATGCTACAACATGTCAGTGAATACATATATTTCCCATACAGCTGAGGACAGAGCCAGAACTATGAAGGATTTCCACCCAGTAGCACACTATCCTGAAGTCCTGGGTGTCATAGACTGTACACATGTACAAATCAAAGCACCACCCTTGTAACAAGGAAGGGTGTACATGAATAGAAAGGGTTACCACTCTATTAACTTCCAGGTCATGTGTAACACTAAGGGAATCATCCTGAATGTGTGTGCTGGCAACTCAGGCAGTTACTATGACTCACATATCTGGCACAACTCTCAAATGTATGAGATGTTTACTGAGGGGATATCTCACAGGGTCATTTACTGGGTGATGTAGATTATGCAATAAAACTGTGGCTGATTATGCCCATCAGAAATGCACACACACCAGCTGAAGAATGCTATAATTAGGTACACATAGAAACAAGAAATATCATAGAACATGTGTTTGGGCTGATGAAGTTAGGGTTCGAGTGCCTAGATAGATCTGGAGGAGTCCTGCAGTACAATACCCAAACATGTGCTGAAATATTCACCTTCTGTGCCCCGCTTCAGAACATTATCCTGAGAAAACCGTTTCAGCAGGAACTGCAAGGGGAAGGACCACACATCTCACCACCACCACTGGCAAGGTCACCACACCCACACGCAGGTGAGGAGTCAGAGGGGGAACCAGCAGCGGCTGTGGGTGTAGGCAGACATAGACCTGCACAATATGGTCTCTCAATGGTCAAGAGGAAATGGATCGCACACATGCTCACCTCATACCTTTTAACCTCTTACAGCAAGAAATCTGGTCAAAGTCATAAATAATTGGGTACAAAAGCCCCAAAATAGGAACATTTTAAATACTGCTCTTATGAAGTTAGAAAGTTGATAGAATAACATGTTTTGCATTAGCATGTATTTTCTGAAGGATATTAAGTCTGAAACTCAATTGTCTGTCATTATTTTCTGACTTCAGCCCTGAATGATTTGCCAGAAAACCACAATTTATGAGAAACAGATCAAAAATATGAGGAAAAATCTGGACATTCTGCAAATATCTGTACAGTTGAGAGGTATGGCTCACCACCTAAGGGGTTAATAATGTTCATCCTATGCAGATACACACAGTAACATTGATGCAAGGCAACACGGACAGCCTTTACTTACCCATGGAATAGGTGTGTACTGATAGCATTAGATAGAGTCAGCCATGAACTAAAACTCTTGCAACTGCTGGATTTCCTATACAAGTGTTGAACCTGAAAAATAAAAATAAATGTGTAAGAATACAAATGAATAGCATATCCTTGCAAACTGTTAATTGGTAATGTAAGTAAGTATAATTACATCAAGATCTGACAGTACTGACATATCTGAATACATGTGTCCTCTATCAAGTAATAGGCCTTACATCTAAAACGTTCAGATTTTCAATGAATGTCCACATTTTGGCCTCATATGTTTATAATGGAAAATCATTAAAGAGTGAAGTTATTGAATAATGACACACATTTAAGTTTCAGACTTCATATCCCTCAGAAAAAAACATAAAACAGTAATGCAAAACCTTTTATTCCATCAACTGTCTAAATTTGTAAGACCACTATATTTAAAAACTCTCCTCATCATTGGGCATTTGTCACACTTTTATTTATGGCTTGGTCTAGCTTTGTTGGTGTAAGAGTTTGGCAGGGATGCATACATTACAAAAACCTGTAAAAAAAGCAGTATAATTTGCAAAACAGAACCACAAAAACAATTATGCAAAGCACTAAGTCAGCTATACACCCTCAGAATAAGACAAAATACTTATGTATCCCTGAATCCAAAAGATAGAAAACAAGGATATGGCACAGTTATCATCATTTGCTCAGGGTGTTGTATGTGTGCGGGGGGGGGGGGGGGGTAGGGGCAGGAGGCTGGCACAAAAGGTAGTGAGTGCATGAAACTATGTAACAGAAATAGGCACACATTTGAAAAAGTATCAAACTGTCAATGAGACATAATGGGCTTTAAGCCTCATGACTGACCCATTTAACTGTTATGAGTATGTGTGTGTGTGTGTGTGTGTGTGTGTGTGTGTGTCTGCGTGTGTGTCTGTATGGGTACTCCAGTTGAAACTGATGTATGAGTGCAAGCAAGGATACAGCCAAGCACTGTACTTGCTCTATATCCTGGTATGTCAGACAGGTGTGAGCCGTACATGGTAGAGGTGACAGTTCATCGTCAATGTCCCTGACCCTGAGAAATGGCTCTCCTAGGAGTACCACTGGCGTGTTAATGCCCATGGTCAGATGCACTGCTGCTACCTGAACATGACTGATGTCTGCTGGATAACTTCTCTTCTCGAATACATCTAGAACCTACTACCCCATGACCTGCCACATCTGGGTGTGGACACCTCAACCACTGATGGAGCAGTGGAAGTAGTGCCACTACTTGAGCATGATCAGGCACTGCCACATTAGCTAACATCAGATGATGTGGCTGACCTATACCCATGTTGGTGCCGTCCCCTTCTCAGGAGACGTTCCATCACAGACAGCACCCATTCTAACATGTTATTTATCTGATCCATTGAATAGGCAGTGCAGTGGAAGCAGTCACACATGTTAGCCTGTGCCACATCTACAACCATAAGCATTTCCTTGGAGGTCCTGTTGTAACATGCCTTCAGCTCCATGATGGCCCTAAACATACATCAAATGACATGGAAATACACATCTGGATCAGGTGGAGGATGGACAGTAGGCCTTCTCTTAAGCAACCCAAACAACCCTTCTGAGTGGCAGCTTGCCCACATTTTGGCTATGACCAGAGTCAACAGGCACTGCAGTGGCAATAAACACACTACCCTGATCAAGTGTCTCACTCTCCACTTGTCCAATATCTGAGGGCTGTCTGGAAAGGGTTTGTGTAGGCCCATGGGCTGTGTGCAATGTAATTACAGGGGATAGCTGAATGCTAGCCTCAGTGCCAGATTCAACCTCTGCACCCCTGACTGTGCCTGTGTTTGGCCGTAATCATCATCAGAGTCTGCCGATACTCTGATATCAGATGGCAAGAGTCCTACACTTCGACTGTCAGGATCACCTGTGATAACAAGTAACTAACACAGGAAGGAAATTAATAGCTACACTACTGCTATTCAATATATGATAACAAACTAACACTGGTGCCACTATCACAAATGGTTCAGCAATACAAACACAGTCTTGACAGCCACATCACACATACATATACATGAATATTTATGTGAAATGCTCATCAGTATTGAAATAAAAATGTCTAGCTTACAATGTGCAAATGACTCCACACTTACTAGGGAACATGGTCTTGCAAGAAGTTAAGCAAAATGTAAGGACATCATCATCAAAATAACAATGACATAGGGTGAAAATTTTGGCCTTTATATGCCCATTAATAATACATTTAAATGAAACTTGGATGACAAGTCTACCCCGAACCCATGTGTAATGAACCAGAATGTGTTGTTAACTGTATCAATTTAAAACTAGTCCCCCCCCCCCCCAAAAAAAAAAATGAAACAAACTTAAGTATTGTTTTCAGTATTTTACCATACAAGAAATATTTAAAAATTGTTGTAGGTAAGCCTGCCTGGAAGCTCCTTTGGGGGCATACTTGTCCTTCTTGAAACAGCAGCACTGGCCACAATCACATGCTGTTGTGCGCTTTCCACTGAGCTCTCTGGGTCCCTGACAGTGGACAGGAGCTCTTCATTTGGTGTCAGTGGTTGCTCTGTAGCAGACCCCCCTAGTAGCCAGCTGTCCACGGGCCACTACAGCTGCTATCCTCCAGGCTGATGGCATAATGTCAGTGGCCCTAAGACAGACCTGGGCATAAGTCCTGCTGTATCCCCCAAAAACATTTACACCATTCACTATCTGGTTCCAGATTTGCATTCTTCCAAACATATCCTCATGTCCTCTCTCAAGCAGAAAGGCAGCATGTTACAGACATGTTTGGACAATCATGTCATTTTGGGGGTCAATGGGGGGTTGCGATGATTGGGATGCTTGGGTGCCATAGTCCTAGGTGACATAAAACACAAAATAAGGATACTACACATAAATATCAGATAAATAAAAGTTCTGCTTAGATATAACACATATTATTAATTTTTCAGTATTACCCACTGGAGAAACAAAAAACTCTCAGGTTATTTAACTATAAAAAAGGATTATGTGGTTGTAACATATCACAGTCACTGATCCAAACCAAGGAGTCACAATAGCAAAACAAACCTCTGTAGAAACATTTTGGTTGCGGTAACACAAAGATGGAACTTGGCTCCCCACCCTGAAAACAACAGACAAATTACATTTCTGTATGAAACAAAGTAATAAAACATCAGTGAATTATTGTAAATGTTATCAAACATTATCTCAAAAACATGTGTACACATTTACCATATAACATTCATTTTTATGCAATTGCCAGTCACCTCTACCTGTGGCCATCACTCTCTCAGAGGTGTCTATGGGCCATCCTAGAAGGCTAACACCCCTGTGTCATTAGCAATATAAGACATTCGCATTTCCCTGAAATAACAATAGAAGAGTGTAAAGAGAAACAGTTGTAACATTAACACTTGTGATAAATGTTAAATAAGGTTGTGCATCTGTGAAAGTAAAATGCCCTGACATAAAATGTCTATGTCATCAGTAAACATCTAAGAAGTGCATACAGATAAAAATTATCTTTGCTAATGTATATATAATATATATATATATATATATATATATATATATATATATATATATATATACGGATTCACTTCATAACACTGAAAACTCAAACCATTAGCAACAAACACTGAGAGAGTGCCTGCACTATGTTTACATCTGCTACACGGAGCCAAGCATTTGGGTTTCAGCACCTCATTTCATCTTCACCATGCTCACAGGCCTGAATCTATATTATGAAAAGTGAACCGCGTATCTAGGGAACCTGAAGGTGAGGAAACTTGTTTATGTGGATAACACAGTAGAAGATTGCTATTATTTTGTATTTATCTGCACAGAAAAATACTGATCTTGACAAGGTATGATGCATTTTTCAGTTCTATACTGGATATACTGACATGTCAGTAGGGACAAAATCATGTGTGTGTGTGTGTGTGTGTGTGTGTGTGTGTGTGTGTGTATATATATATATATATATATATATATATATATATATATATATATATATATATGTTCACTTCATAAACACTGAAAGCTCAAAACACTGAAACCAAAACACTGAAACATCAAAATCTTGAAAACTCAAAACACTGAAACTCAAAACACTGAAAACAAAAGAGTTCAGAATCTTCAGTGGACTCTTTGTAAAGTGCCAAAGCCAAAGGCTTTTGCAGTGGGGCTATACTGGCTCCCAGTACAGGTCTGAGGCTTAGAATAGTCTGGCCAAGGCTGTCTCCATTATGACTGACATTCCATGCACTGTAAAACAGTGTAGATATCACTTTAAAGACCTGAAAAGGGACAATAGGGATATACTCAACCACTGGGTGGATGAGTTCAGGACTGCTGGCATCCCACAGTTGTGTAAGTATACTGATAAAGAGAATTTATAGTAGATGGAAAGCTGCATGTAGGCAAGACTTGTATGCATTATGCTCTTCTTTCGTTTTCTTCTCTTTATTCCTCAACCAGTGCAGAGATTATGGCAAATAAAATGGCCCACATACCTCTCAACCTCTTAGAGCAAGAAATCTGGACAAAGCCATAAACAAAAGTGGGACAAAGGCCTAAAAATGAGGACAATTTTTAAATATAGCTCTTGCAGACTTAGAAATTTGACAGAATAACAGGTTTTACATTAGCTTACATTGTCTGAATGGTATGACGTCTGAAACTCAAATTTCTGTAATTATTTTTTAACTTCAATCTTTAATGATTTGCCACTAATTTGCTAGAAAACTACAATTTTATGAAAAACGAATAAACTATGAGGCAAAAATCTGGACAGTCTTTGAAAATCTGTACAATTGAGAGGTATGATGGCCCATGCTGAGCATCTAAACAGACTGAGGAAAGCAAGGGGTATGTATGCAGCACAACAGAGGTATTATTTTAGCTTTTAAATTGATTTATTTTCTATACAGTTATAAAGCATGCATATTCTAACTGTAAAAGCAAGCATACATGGTTCAGTCTGTAGCACAAACAACCTGTAAGAGTCAAGTCTAAGACTTTAGTCAGATGTTGGGGGTTCATATACCAGAAGTACTAAATCCAAAACAGTAAAAACATTTAAAATATTACATAAATTAATTTCTACACAACTGGCTTAAATGCCCTGCTGTTAACTTAACCTGTATAATTTGATCATGCATATGTGCAATATATGCACACTGAAAGGATTACTTTGAGCAATCCTTACTTATAGTTTGCAGTTGATAAGAATTATACTAAAATGTAAAAGTTCAGATAAGATACTTTATTATTGTGATAATGTATTGTATGTCATATATGATGGTGCTAATTTTATCTGTGTTTTTTCTCTCACCCCAACCCTTATCTCTCTCTTTTTTTCTGTGTCATCAAAACATTTTTATGTCATCCATCTCTGACAAATCACAAAATAATTTGCAGCACAGAGAGGTAGGCCAACCTGATTGGCTCAGCCTGCTGCCACTCCACCAGTTAAGGCACCAATGCCCAGCACATCTAGGACCCAACCTGACTATAATGCCTCCTTTGCCTTTTTGCTACCTGCGCCATCAGGTAGAACTACCCTGGCAGCTGGTGCTGTGGTATCTTCTGTGAGTACTGGTAGAGGTGGAGATTTTATAACCAATCAGCAGATGCCAGGATTGGTGCATAGGGCCATGCACAACACCATTTGTGCATGCCTACACTGGATGGAAGTGCTGCTCCCCCATATTGTCTGTAGGAAAAGATGTCAAGCACTACAGCAGCCAGAAAAGTAAGGGGATAATGATGACAGTCCTGTGGATGAGGACTAGATTCTCAGTGTCCCCATGTTTGATGTGCATGGGCATCTGTTGTCCCTTCCCTAACCCCAATCATGGTGTCCCCTAACATATCATGTCCCTCATCACCCCTGTGCCTTGTCTTGTTTGTTCTGTTTGCATCTGCTCCTCCCCTACCCTATTTACCTGACCCAGAAATACCTACTTGCCTTTCCCAACAGTCTTCGCTTACTGATGTAAAAAAAAAAAAAAAGGCACCTGTCTCACAAAAAAATATATTACCATACATAGCTCTCCACTTTGCACATGTCTTCTTGATGCACTTGATTCGATCCATTTGGTTGTACTACATGATTGCATTGTTGACTACTCTCTTTGTTAAGGTGACAGTCCAGATTCAGATAATATTCTGTACCATATTTTCACGTTACACTGTTGAAAAGGAGGATAGCTATGGTTCTTTCCTACCTCCATCCTGCACATTCATATATTGCTTTCCCTTCGTTCTTTCCCCCTGCTTGCCCAATTTCACCACTTTCCAGTCTATCCCTTTTAATACCTTTAATCTGGTGAAAAAATAAAATCAACACAACACGCATAAGTAAAAAAAAAAAAAAGAAATAGAGCCCTTCACTTTTTGTTCTCAATGTTTAAAAGGAGTTTGGCATCTTGCACCAATGTCAAGTGACAGTGAACAGCTCTTCAATGCTGTGGTTACCTCTGCACAATGCTGCTTAAACAGGCTGCACTAAGGTAATACACAGTGCATGTAGAGTAAAGAATTATTTCATTGCACTATAAATAAATATGTAAAACTATTACATATACCTGGATTCAAACCCTATATAATCTGGGCTCAAAAGAAATGTGTCCATGCATTTAGACCTGCAGCCACAAAGCCAGCTAAGTAGCATGTGTGCTTCATACACTCAGTACTCTCATAGTCTTATCAGTGAGGCTCACATCTGCTTGGCGCTTGACTATGCACAAACAGGGAAAGCAGCAGAACTGTCTATCTCACATGTGCAAACACTTTGCCTTCGATCATGCAAACCAGCTGCTCAGCAGTGCACTATGGGAAGTATATTTTAGCATGTATTACTTATGTCTATTGTATGTTTAGTCTTCATGCAATGAAAGTACATGTAAAAGCACAAACAAAGGGAAGGCACTTTTTAAGTCATGAAACCACATTTGTTTATGTTTAAACATGGTTAGTGGCATGCATATGCAATTAGCACTGCTGTTCAACATGGAAATATAGAAGCTCCATGTGAGCTTCACAGTAAGCCTACATTGAGCTTATTGAATCTCCAGGATTTTCATATAAATACAGTATCCTGAAATATTATGTCTTATAAAGATACAACTCATGTAAACTGTCTCATATATGGTGTATGCATTGTCTTGCCTACAAATGTCTGGGTTATAACTGTATAGGGTCCTGGGATGAGATCCCTTATCCAGTTAACAAACATGAATAAATAAATAAATGTTTAGACATCTCATTTTATTATAGCTCTATATATTAATTATTTTTATTTAGTTCTTTGTTTTACTCAAAGCTATGCATATAACAGAGAATCCAGAAATTGGATGATTTATAACTGATTAAATGACATCTAAAATAATACCCTGGATTTAAATAACTTGTATTGTTTTCTATTCAGGGACACTTTAAACAGGCTACTATGTAAATAGACCCAGTTTAATCACATGTTCTGAGTAGACACATGTTAATGTTCTAGTTGCATGGGGTTGACAAAATAAACGGGCAGAGGTTATTATCTGTTAAGAAAATGATAAGTGTGTACCATTTCACAATGCTATGCACCCTGTATTAAAAGTACAAATTATTTGTATTAAGTAAGAGCCAATGTGCTGTGAAACAAATGTTTCATTTTTCAAAACAATACACATAAAACAGAACTTTATTTACTGGTGATGTTTACAATTTTCACAATTAAAAGAAAAGTATTATAGTGAGTTGATGCATAATATTGTTGAGGCTTCCAGAACAATGTAAAAACAGAACACTGGCATGATGATGAAAACAAAAAGAAAGCAAATATCATCTCCACTGCAAGGCAAGGAGGATGATCTAAGGAAACAAAAAAATGAAGGCACATCAAAACAATCATCATTTTACAACTAAATGCAGTCTGACGGTCTTACTGGACATAGTTAAAACACACTGCACTTCAATCACCATGAACAGATAAAACTTAAAAAAAACATGTATTTATGAATTATATTATGTATTTTATTACTTTATTTTTCACACTGAATGTTATATTAAACAGAAAACCAACACTCTTCAGTATTATTATGATACAAGTCTGTTATGATAGACAGATTAGACAGATAGATCCATTACTTTATTGAACATAACTGTATCACTACATGTGTTGTACTAAAGTCACACATTTGTCATATATTAAAATTCTTGTTGCAATCATAACATAAAACAAGTGAGCAAACTAAAAATTCACATTCATAAAATGCGGACAAGTAGCAGCTACCTCTTTTATCTTCTAAGTGCGTACTTATATAACAAATGTAAGAAAGAAAAAGTATACTGTAAATAGTGTGATGTTTCACAATGATTTGGCTTTGTAGTTCAAAATGATAGACCTGTATTCTGTATGAGTCTATATTAGATAATCGAACTTTCAAAAGTTTGACTGTCATATGGTCGACACCACTGAAAGTTTGAATGTTTTAACGGAGATCTCCGTACAGCGCAGAATGGGAAGATTTCCCTTTTCTGCACTGTAGTGCAGTCTCGGAGTTGGTATATTTAAAGAGCTGGGGATGGAGGGGTGCAGGGGGCTTGCCCACCTGCTTAAAACATCCATGTGGGTTATTTGTATAGTTTTTTTTTTATTAGATTTTTGAACTTTTAAAAGTTTGATCATATGGTGTTGACCATATGACAGTCGAACTTTTGAAAGTTCGATTATCTAATAATCTAGTATAGACCCTTCTGCATTATTATTAAAAAGATGAGTTTAGGCATTGACCTTTTCATATTTGAACTGGATTTATTTTCTTTCTGTCAGTTCTCTTCTTCTTCATCTTGTCACTGTTTCTCTCTCTTTCCCTCTTGCTTCATTTTAGCCTTTCTCACACTGATTCAGTGGTTTGCTTTACCCTTGCCCCCTAACACACACACACCACAAATATTCTCACTTACTGGTTACTCCAGCTCTTTTTTCTTTATATATTTTGTAAACATGCCTCTCAACTGTTATGATTTAAAAACAGAGCTATGATTTTTGCCTTCACTTTTGAGGTTACTCCTTCCAAAGTTAATGATATTTTTCATAAAATTATACCTGTTTATAGGTACATATTGTTAAATAACTGAACTAAGCCTATACAAAGATTCACTAGCAATAATTTCATGAGATCTAGCAAATGATGTATTGTAGCAGGTTAGAAAGCTGATAAAGCAGTGAGAAAGTGATTGATATCTTACATATTCCCTGTGTAAGGAAAGCAGTTATAGACAAAATACTGGGTGTACTTTAGCAGACAGAAACAGGAGTTGAAATGAAGCTGTTTCATGCTATGCTGCTGCTGTTTTCTAGTCAATTCTGTCTGCTTTTGGTGTAGACTAGATGTTAATAGCGTCTAGGTGGTGCTTAATTGCATTATAGTAGTGCTTAACTGAGATATTATTTGACTGTATTTTTAGCATAATCATGATACTTAATGCATTAAACATTTTATAACATTTTTAACAAAATGGCTACAGCATTATTCACTGGTATGTATAAAATAGCTACACGGTTGTTTGTTGGTATTTTACTCAGTTTCTAGTGCAGCAATATACAAAAGCAACACTGTCATTTAGACAGAATATGTTGTAATATTAAAGAACCCCCTCTCCAACTGCAAACTCTATTTCATTTTATTGTACCTATTTCTGTTACATAAGACTATTTACTTAAATTACACAGGACAGGCTACATTTACAGAGGTTTATTTTTTTCAATAATTATATTAAGCCTCAAGTACTATATATGCAGTGAAGGACACATTGATATCTCTTCAAGAACTTCATGTGAGCCATTACTATTTATGGGGGGGGGGGGTATAGCAGTACGCTCAGCTCCCTTCAGTTAGCAATATTGTAGAGTTTTGTAATGGCCCTGAATTGTATCAAGGGATGAATGCTAAAACTAGAAGTGCAAAAGAGGCATAATTTAGCTGAAAGCCTCAGGCATGCATTGTATTCCTGTCACAAAAGTGATGCTGAGAGGTCCTAATTAAAAGACCAATGAATGTGTGAGGGTTAAACTCACAGGGTCTGCTCATTAGCAGTTGTACACCTTGGACTATTTCAAGAGTTGCTTTTCTTGAAATGGAAAAAAGGAAAGGCCAGGGCTTAGTAAAGAAAAAAAAATATTTCTTTTTATAGCTTTTCAATGGAACCTATTTGTCCGACTCATCCTATAGTGCTGTCTCTGTTGTACTTCAAAGAGTTTAAAATGATGCATTTGTTTCTGAAATGTAAAAGGCCAAAATAAGGGTGGGGGGCATTCAGTGGCACTTTGTTAATTTTCTTTTCTGATGGTTGCTATGACAATTTTGGCTGCTAGACACCAGTGCAGAATGGCAGACCAACAATTCACACACTACACCCTTTCAGATAAAATGAATGACTGCAAAAGAGGCAGAACAGGCTCCATTCAAAAAACATGTGATCGCCACTCAATGTGCTACCTTTCATCCACATTTTCCAAATTGCAGTTAATTTAATTCTAAACAAACAACTAAGCAGTACAAATGAGGATTAGAAGGAAAAGAACATCTTGAGTGCTAATGGGGACAGTCTGTGAAAAGAACAATACAACACTTTGTTCTTTTGCCAAGGCCGTCTGATTAAAAGCTGCACCATCCTTCTCTTAATGGCTGATTTACACTCTATATCAATAAAGAAAGAAAATCAACAATGTCTCTTCTAAATAGAAAAAAAAAATCAACATTTTATTATAATGTAGAGGAGAAAGCAAGGAACTGTGAAAGGGCATAGCTGATCCATCAGACCAAGGTTTGATTCCACAGCCTTACCTTACAGTGAATTATAAACCTGGGCACACCAAATATATCCACCTCTCTTTGCACTCTTGCCAAATAAATATAAGTATCTGCAGAGAAGATGATACTTAGTTATGGCACAATAATTGCAGAAATATTTGAATAAAAAATATAACATTTAAAATCAATCTTCCAATCAGCTATAATTTGCAGTTAAATGGAAAAAATCTGCAATAGTGAGTCAGTTTCCTTTTTTTCAAAACATATAAATGTATCATTCTTGATCATTGTCATATGCATGGATGTACAATTTATCTTCATGGATAACATATCAGCTGCCCCATGTAGAACTTCAGATGAACAGATTTGCATGATTCAGACTTTTCTCTGGCTTCTTACAAGTATAGTCTAGTCTTGCTACGGTGTCTTCTTCAAATAATGCTATAAAATGTTCTGTTTGTAAGTGGCAGTGAATAAAGTAGACTTCCTAGAAGATGATTTTAATTTACGTAACAGAATATTATTCTCATTTTTGATATACAAGCGTTTAGTTATCAGTTGGGCAGTATCCCATTTAACAAAGCTGCAATAGCACAGACAATGCTCCTTACTTAATACTTGTCAGATAACAAAACAACCTTTTTCTGCATATTCAGAACTGTAATTTAGGAATCTTGACTTCTGTGGCAAGCCTGTTCAGAAATTTCAAACATGGTGTAAGAATCGCAGACTAAGTTGCTTCACCCTAAAACAAAGGGTAGGTTTCATTTCTTTAGTGAATGAACCATAGTAATATTAGAGTGTGGATTCCTGTAATATTGTAAACACTCTCCTTCAGAGACTGGCAAGTTCGCGTTGAAGTTTTTACGATGACATTCTCCCAGAAACTTCATAGGTTAATAACATCTATTAGAATATCACAAGTATAGCCAAAAGTATTTAATCTAAAATGATTCATTCATATATGTTTTTTTTTAATGAATTCAACAAATCAATCAAAGAAGCTTACAATGGGCAAGCAATGATATATTGTTTGAAAACTAAATGATAGAATAATGAAGGAAGCATGGATGGATATAAATGAATGTTTGTTACAGATAAATTTGTTAACAGACTTAATAGTTCATATCACTGAATTAGTAGCATATAGTCCTGTTAACCATGTTTGATACCAATTTTATCCTACTAAGGATCATGGGGAGATGAAGCCTCTCCTGGCAAGCATGGATCACAGAGAGGGACTCAGTCTTGGACAACATGCAGATCCATTGCATATATGTAACCAATGCTTTGCAGGATCAGCAGTTGACCTAATGACATGACTTTGGGATATGTAGTTAACAGAAGCACATGGAGTACATGCAGATATCATCCCAGTCATTAGCTGAACAGGAGGGCAAAGAGATGTGAAGAAGCAATAACATATGCCTCCGCAATGTTAAAAATAAAAGGTGGATAGAATAATCATTATCTAAGGTTAATTCATGGCTTTGAAGTGTGATTAAAATAATTAAATACAAATGGAGCTTATGTTAAATCAATGGTGTGGATAAAGGGAAAAAAATCATGTGGCATCCAAATGTGATAAACTTTATATCAAACCATATGTATCTAGTGATTTTAGTGATTCTTCTATTTTAACAGTTTGAATGCATTACTTAGTCATGTATTTAAGGGAAATGTTATATAAGCCTGACACTACGTATGAAAACAAAGCTTAGATAGAAATATATATTCTTGAAGGAGAATGTACCATCAAGAAAAGGCCTGAGCAGAGTCAGGCCAGAAAAACAGCTGCATTATCTGGTACCCTATCCATTTCTCACATCTGGTACCCTCTCAACTCTAAGTTGAGGATAAAAAAATCCTCTCAAATTTGAAGGCAAAATTAAAAAGCAAGCATGTTTGCTCTGAAAGTACTGCTTACCACTTGCTATAAATGCAACAAGCAACTTTCTACAGTTGTAAAACTGATTTAAGCTCTTCATTTATGATGGCAAATCAAGTAATGACAGTTATTTTTGAAAGGGAATACTTACTTGAATTATTGCCCCATGGACACCTGCAAATTGTGCTCCCTAACTTCTTGTACCTGGTGCAGCTTCCCTCTTCAAACCAAACTAGCTGTGCTGGTATAACAAAAGTGAATGGTCTATGGTCAGTGGCATTTCTTGACAGGAGTATGCTTTGCTACTGCATGAATGTATTCTTTAGTAAAGCCAACCACAGCAAGCCAAACGAAGGTAAATTGCTGTTTCAATGGAATCAGCTTGGTGTATCTAAGACCGCTGTAATAATGTAATGAGATGCTTCCCCTAAGCAATGATGACCTTGAAGGTAGTTTCATAACTTAGAGTAATTAAGGAATTCAGCTTTTTGCATGGAGATGTGACTGGTTACATTTCCCCAGAAATGAACTGGATTTTGGATAATCCATCACATCTCATTCCTAAGACATGCATCTGGAGTGTTTTTCCCAAGGCTTCTGCTGAAAATAGGCTCTGCCCTAGTCAGACTTTCCTGGTCAACAAATGTTAAATAAATAAATAAATAAATAAAATTTAACTAGCGTTCCCTCCCCGTCAACAAATACACACGCGCACACACACACACACACACACACACACACACACACACACACACACACACACACACACACATCAACATACAGTAGTATGGAAAGTGTGCAACTCATTTTCTTTTTGAAACTGGAACCCTATTGGGAATAGAGAACTTATCTATATGAATGAATGAGGTAAAGTGCACTCCACTGGGGATTGTAAACTTATCTATTAGAATGACTGAGGTATGGATCTATAAGCAATGCTTTTGTGAATTGGATTTTGGCTAATTCATAACATTCCATTTCACTGAAAATGCCAGCAGTCAAATGTGCTCCACCTCACAATGGTGCAAGCCTGGCATTCTTGCAGGGAGGATCTGCTATAGGTTTATCACAATGGGGTGGATTCACCCCTTACCTAAATATAATAATTCAAAGATTGTATTAGCATTGAATAAACTGCCAACTTTTGACAAGTTATCCTTTTTAATAAGTGGAGACATGCTGAGGTGTTTGGCTCCAAATGAAGCCTACAATCACCCCTTCATGTAATGTAACTATGGACATCTTATGTGGCTTCTTTTTACCTGTGGGGTTAGGTCTGAAGTGCTGCAAATCAAAAATAAAGAAAATGAATACCCTGAAGTCAGCCCCATATCTGGATTCATACGCAAGATATTCTAGTATTCACAACTTACACTCACTACATGCGTAGGAAAGTTTTAACTTTTACAATTATCATTACTGTTTCAAATACTCAGAATCATTCTAGTCTCAAAAAATTGTTTAATAGAATCTGAAATGACTGAGAAGAAGCTGACACTGAAATACTTTTCTTTTCAGGAATTCCAGGCAACTGGGCTGGCAGTTGTCTTAGAGGATTAAGGAGCTGTTGACATGCTGTTTCCTTTGGTCCAGTGGTTCAAAATTTGATTCTTTTCAGTCTTCATTGCCTAACTGTGTGACTCTGAGCATGAGACATAACCAGACACTGCTCCTGGGCTGAGTATCAAAACGTTCCATGGAGATCAGTGCAATATCTCAGAAAACAAATGCAAATAAATAAGCAAATAAACAAACAAGTTCTGTTTTCTCTTAATACCACTTTCCCCTGACAAGAGATATCTCTAGCCATGTAAACAAGCTTTATCCTTATAATGCAAACAATAGTTCATAGGATAATAGGAGGTCACTAGGTTAACGGCCTTAGAACCTTTTTCAGCCTAGCCATTTATGCACTATTTTTTCCCAATTACCAATCTCCACAGGCTAGAATGGCTTTAGGTATATACGTATGACTTAGCACCTGTAAAAACTACCCTGTCCATAAGGGCCACAGGCAACCAGCCAGATGTGAATTTGCCATATTCTATCTATTGGTCCAAATTGCATTTGAATAGGATAAGGGAAGAGCTCTGTTTCATATGAATGTCTGTTCCAGAGAAGGAGGCATGTCTGAGACACATACCTATCCCTCCAACATGTTTTGTTTATGTCACAGATGAGGTTTAGATTCTTAGATTGGGTGTTTCTAGTGCTGTTAGTTTTGTGAATGTGCAGCAGATCTATCAGAGTGGGATTGGAGAATGTCTTGTAGGTTAGGCAGGGAGTGCCCTTGACTAGTTTGTAGGAGACTGAGCACAAGGGCAGGACTTTCATGTGGTCATCATAGGACATATTATTTATACCCTGTATTCTTGTAGTGAGGAACTTCTGTGGCTGCACCAGTTGTTACAAATGCCTGCTCAGTTACATGCTGAAGGGTGTATTCTACATGATTACTGGTCTAATGAGGGCTGAGTATAGTGGGATTATGATCTTCTAAGGACTGGATGTCTTGCCCTTACTTATAAGTTATGCCACATAGAAAGATTTTCTCACTGCCATGGACACATGATGACCAAAGTTCAAGTTGCTATAAACCTGACTTCCCAAGTCCCTTACCATTGGATCTACTCTTAGAGGAGTGTTACCAGTGCTGTAATTTGCAGGGGTAGTCATCTCCCAAAGGGTATAATTATGTATGTTTTGGCACTGAGTTTTAGGCCATGATTCTGGCACCAGTTATGTGTCTGTGTCAGAATTTCCTGGAGGATATCTACATCTTTGGAGGATTCAGTGATTGCACCCAGCTTGCAGTTATCAGCAGATTTGGTCAGTCAATGACCCTCTACATTTGCATTGACTTCAAAAAAGTATATTTCAGACAAGAGAGGCCTCTCAAGCCCTGTGGGACGCCCCTAGAAAAGGCCCCTTGGTGTAGGTGAATTCCTCCACCTTAATCTTATGTGTCCTGTCAGTCATTTGCCTATCCATCAGATGACATAGGGATTTATGCCTAAATTTGTGAGTTTGTCTATAATATCCAAGTGTGATATTGTGACGAATGCCTTTGCCAGGTCAAGGTAGCTAGTATGCACCATTATGATCTTGTCCATGGCTCTAGTGACCTTCTTGAAGACATCCACCAAGTTTAGTAGGCATGGCCTGCCCTTATCAAAACCATTTTTTTGGGGGGGGGTCTTCCTTTTGAAAAGTATTTATCAAAGATTTTAAAATGATGATATAAGGCTCTCTACTGCCTTGTAGTACACTGCACACTGTTTTCATTAATAAAATTTGCTCAGATCTTTGCGAAGGATCATGCATCAAGATCATAGATGGGCCTTGTCAGCATTATTTATATTCTTAGGCATGCAGCTCAAGAGCAGGGGTGTAATAGCATTTGTTATAAATAATCCTACATATTTCATTGCCAGATATATCAAGTGCCAATACCTGGTAGGGAAATTCATAATTATATAAATTATATAAAGATTATGTTGATTTCTGTGATGAAGAAGTGCTAGATACCTGAATGTGCATGTGGTATTTAAGAATGAAGACAGTCTCTTTCAGCAGTGTGGAGAAATGGTGCTACAATTTATCATCATTTGCATCTGTTATGATTAGTGTTCCTCAAGATACACTGGGCTTATCCTTGACATGCAAACATGTTATGAAGTGTTTTAACGGAATATACATATGATTCAACTGTCCTGCTTCCAGCTCACCTCAACTCTCAATTACAGTCTGAACAGCACAAAATGTACAATAGCTTTCAGAAATGCCTACCATCAGCAGCTCCTCTCATTGAATATCACCAAAAAAAAAAAAAAAAAAAGATGCTTTTCTGAAGCTGTGACTATAACTATTATAATGCTATATCCTCCCTATCTTATGAACCATATACCATCTGGACAACATTATTGTTGATCAAGTCCCCCAAGATTTGAGACTTCTGCTAACTCCATTGTCACTGTGAGAGAGAGCCCTGAGTATGTGTAAGATGACCTGAGTATAATATGTAGTTTAAGCACAGGAAGAAGAGCCAGGAAGGAAAGTAAAAGGAGTAATGAGGCATGGCCTGCTTACTGTGAGATGACCATATCTAGGATGTCCTTCCTGTATAAGAATCCCAAGTGAAGATCACAAACTACATAGGAGTATGTATTCTAGGGGCTAGGGTTTCTGAGAGTGTTATGTCATTCACATAAGGCATTAACATCTTCTTAATAATGTCAGTAGAAGAAAAAATCTGATCATGCCAGTGGAAATCTTTGGTAGGTACTGTTAGGGCTTAAGAGCAAACCCTCTGTTATGAAAAAAAAAGGATACTAGCACCACTTCTGTACCAGACCTTCATACTTAGGGGCCATTTGGGTGTGTAGAGAGAATGGGGAACAACTGGAGGTCACATGCTAACTGGGTAGAAATAACTGCTGAAAAACATCAATGTCTATCTATGGACAACCTGCTTAAACATAAAAAGTACATTAGCAAAGTTGTCATAAAATGCATGAAAACAGAGCTAGAGCTTATTTGTTAACAAACATTTGTCATTTCACTGACACCATGTAACTTATTTGCTCAGTGTTGTTATTTGTCAATGTATTTGCTATTCTACAACAGCAAGTTAGAACACAAATATAACCACTTTGCCAGATTGTTGCCTCTTACTATTGAAGAAACCACTACAATAGCCCACATTATAACCTAAAGTAGCTACACTCTAATTGCAGCTGTCATATATGCCTGAAATTTGTTCAGAAATTATTGCACTCAAAAACTGTTCATGTTTGAATATCATGAAATGTGTCTTTATTGATACTTAGCTTTCCTTCTCTCTCTCTCTACATACATATATATATATATATATATATATATATATATATATATATATATATATATAAACACACACACACACACACACACACACACACACACACACACACACACACACACACACACACACGATTGATTGTCTAAACAGATAGTCAACAGTTGCACAATTCCCTGGGACAGGGAATCTCTGAATTAGTATATAATGTTATTATTATGTGAGGGACAGTGCAGCTTGCCCCTCAGATTTTTATTACTCTTTGTTTGTTTTTGTTTGCATCTGCTGATAAATTCCACCCATTTGTCTTTTGACATATCAGCCAATGTGTGTTGATATTTTATTGTTGACATTAACAACATCATCATTTGAGTCTGTCAATCATATATATATATATATATATATATATATATATATATATATATATATATATATATATATACGGGTCTCTTTCAGTAGATCCAACATTTATAAGTTCGAACCACATATGTCCGAGACCATACTTTCAAACTTGTAAAAGTCCTATCTGACTGAATGGAGATCTCCGTACAGAGCAGAAAGGGAAGATTTCCCATTTCCGCAATGTAGTGTGATCTCGAAGTTAGACCCGCGGTGATGGTGCTGCGGTAGCGTTGTTGCCTTACAGTAAGACGCTGTCTGGTTTGATTCTCAGCTAGAGCGTCTTCTGCGTGGAGACATGCATGAATGGGCGTACCTTCGTTGAAGGCTGTGTGTCAGGCCTGGCAAGCCGGTATGTAAAAATCAACTGCCAATCATTAGCGGACCGGAGTTCCGCTGTGGCGACCCCTAACCAGGAAAAGCCGAAAGACACAAACAAGTGTGATCTCGAAGTTGGTATATTTAAGTAAGGGGGGTGTGGGGGGTTCTATAAACGTTTAGTTTTGTGTTTTTTGGTTTTATGTGGTTTTTACGTCAGAGTTCGAACTTTTACGAGTTCGACTCGGCCATATGTGGTTCGAACTAGTAAAAGTTGGATCTACTGAAGTAAATCCATATATATATATATATATATATATATATATATATATATATATATATATATATATTTACCAGGGTTGTACATTGATCAGTATTAAATAATTTGGGCTCAGCCTGGGTTAAATACAAAATACAAATAAAAACAAAGATTTGAAAAGAAAAAACGCAATAATGTAAGAATAACAGTAGTTCAAGTTATTTACACAATTATGTCAATTATGGTAAGAAAACAGAGTGCAATGTTCACTATTTACATTAACATTGCCTATATATTACACTGAACAAGATAATATTGATTTTGTTTGTATCATAAGTGTATGTAATTTTCTGTTTTCATCACTGTACAAATATTATACCTGAACCAATGAGGTTGTCTCTAATGTGTGCTATACACTATACTGGTGGAAAATTCGGGCATCATTTGGGCAATATAAACCTGACCACACTTTTATTTTCATTTATGCATCACAGCATGCATTTTCCAAATATTTCCTCATTTGGATAGACAGAACTGTCACTATTTTAATGATTTCCCAATCCACAATCTGAAAAGAGATAACAAGAACACTTTTTTGCGGCTTTAATGATTCAACTGTTATACTTTACAACACAAAGAAGCTTTCTTGGATATTTGTACAAAGCAGCACAGATATCAGTCTACACCTCATGATTTTTCACAAAAGTATGACTGTAAAGTAAAATAGGAATAAGACAACTAATAGACATCTGGTCAGTCCCCAGGAACAAATGATGCTGACGACCACAGTGCTGACTACACTAAAAACCACCTCACCTCTAAGGAGATTGACCAGAGATGATGACCACACTAAAAAAACACCTTACCTCTAAGGAGAATGACCAGGGATGATGACCACACTAAAAAACACCTTACATCTAAGGAGAAAGACCAGGGATGATGACCACACTAAAAACCACCTTACCTCTAAGGAGATTGACCAGAGATGATGACCACACTAAAAAACACATCACCTCTAAGGAGAATGACCGGGGATGATAACCACACTAAAAAACACCTTACCTCTAAGAAGAATGACCAGGGATGATGACCACACTAAAAACACCTTACCTCTAAAGAGAATGACCAGTGATGATGACCACACTAAAAAACACCTTACATTTAAGAATGACCAGAGATGATGACCACACTAAAAACCACCTTACCTCTAAGGAGAATAACCAGGGATGATGACCACACTAAAAACCACCTTACCTCTAAGGAGAATGAGCAGGGATGATGACCACACTAAAACCACCTTACCTCTAAGGAGAATGACCAGGGATGATGACCACACTAAAAACACCTTACCTCTAAGGAGAATGACCAAGGATGATGACCATACTAAAAAACACCTTACCTCTAAAGAGAATGACCAGGGATGATGACCACACTAAAAAAAACGCCTTACCTCTAAGGAGAATGACCAGGGATGATGACCACACTAAAAACACCTTACCTCTAAGGAGAATGACGAGGGATAATGACCACACTAAAAACCACCTTACCTCTAAGGAGAATGACCAGCGATGATGATAATGAAAAATATCATGCTGTTTTTGAGAGCTATGCCACTCAAGACTATTAGACACAGCCTGACTGGGCCAGTTTTTTGCTTCACAGTTGACAGGCATAGCATTCAAGGTGAAAATGGACAAGGGAGGCATTGACTAGGTGTACTATCAATACTAAAAAAAAAACCCTAGATTTGATGGACTTCTGAAACACAAGACTCGAATCTTCATAAATGGAAATTTAAGTAAATTGGTAAGACTTCTAATGACTGATTTGTGTTAGAGAGTACAATAAACAGTAAATGTAAAGTAATGGATATTCTGCAGGTGGTAAATTCAACATGGTGCTTCCAAGTAACTTACATAATGTGCCTTTTACATTAGTCCTAAGAGTAGTGATAAGCTGGTTGTACTAATTGAAAGGTCATTAGGCCATGAAGTACTGTTTAAAACTGAGCAACAAAAGCCTGTAACTCAAAGTTTGCAGATGTTTATGAATACACAAAATCTATCAGCAATGGAAACAGTCTGCTTTCGATGTAGGTAAAGGATAACTTTGTGAAAATTGTTTAATTAAGAATATGAATGGTATAAGTAATAGAGGATTTTATCCAATATGTTAGTAAGGAAAATGTAACTGTACCTATAAAAATATGATTTCTAACCAACACGCCACTATTAAGTTAGCCACATGCATAGTACTGGTGGATGGAATAGAATGAATGGGCTACTCATGTCTGTGATCACTGTTGCGCTTAATAAGGGACCTTCTGTCTGAAGATATAAAACAAGTTAAAAGAGGAATGATGAAGTGGCATGTGTTGTGTGGACAGGAAGGAGTATCCTAAAATGGGTCCACTTCCTAATTTCAAAGTCTCAAACATCTGAACGTCGGGATTCTGATATTTGAGATACTAAGATTTCAAAATTACGTAGTGGACCCCCTAAAACATAGGCAGAAATTCAAACTCGGTTGAGTGAAATCCATGTCTTTTAGCTAAGGTACCAAATTTAACACATGATGACATAACAGGTTAAGACTTCCATTATTCCAAAGTACTGTTGAAATTATTGAGGAGGGGCACAGCTATTTATCCCGCATCCAGAGTATAACCCTAGCAAAAATGGAGTGGATATAGTAGTTTGCCACACTGTCAAGAATACGCAATCCTGAAAATATGCTTAATAAAATAGGGTGTGACAGTAGCAGCTGCATAGCACAGTGTCTAAAGTAATCAGCCCTGATATGGAGAAAGGTATATATTTAGAAACCTCAAAAATAACTAGAAGTGGACTTATCAGGAATCTGTTGGTGAGTCTTAGCAGAAAACCTCAGTTATTATGATACTGAAAGAAGTCAGAATAGAAACAAAGGGGATGAACATTTAGTTCATGATATGGAACCTTTTCAGAAGATTCCAGTCAGTAAAGTACTGAATGATGTCTCTGTGAAGAAAAACAGGGACATACCTATAGTGAAAAACTCACTAAGAAAAGAAAGGGAACATGAAGAAGGCCCTAGGTTTCCCTCAGTAAAATCAAACCATGGGGGTTAATCATTTGCAGAAATCTCAGTGGGAGATACGTAAACAAACAAAAGTGATGGATTGAAATATGAAGGAATTTTCAAATGCAAATTCAGAATAAGTCTACAGATAAAAGAGTAGGAGAAGAAGATTAATCCAACCCTGTGTTCACAGGAGAAGAAACATTACCCTGTTTTTCACATTAATTCACTGCATTAAGTGAGCCTGACCTGGCAGTCGAGCAGTGAAAGGTTTAAGAAAGCACCGTGGGATGATGATTCATTAACCAGGGCTAGCAATAATATTGCTAGAAAAGGAAGAAAATAGATGATTAGATTGGTAACATCCTATAATCAATATTTTGACATGAAGAATGGTTGACTAATTTGTTACAAAAGGTAAACAAAGACAAAGAAGAAGTTCCACACCATCTATCAAGACACTTGTGATGAAACTGACCCATAGCCATATTCTGGGAGGACACTTAGGGATGGAAAAAAAGCTGGAATTTTAGCAAAGTTTTATTGACCAAGTTCAACTAAAGATTTTTTGAACCTGACACAGATTGCAGAGAATGTAAAAAAAAATGTTATCTATACTTTCTAATGATTATTGACTATGTCACTAAGTGTCAAAAGCCAAAGAGATTGTGCTATTTTTTCCAGAATATGGATTCCCAAAGAAATACACAAGCTATGGGACTAAGTACCGAGCAATTCATTAGCTTTGGAAGTACTTTAAAATAAAGCATCTTCAAACTAATGAATCATTGGAAGACTTTAGAAAAACGTTGAAGTTTATGATAAAGAAAGCCATCAAACAAGATTGTAAGAACTGAGATCATTGCTATTATTTGTATTTTATTGCCTTTTATGCATAAATGAAACATAATTTATTTTACCCTTTAGCCTGTCTAATGTCTAATAACTATTTTAAAATAGAAATCCCTAATCTAACAATAGCACTCTCAAAATACATGTCAAAGGCAAGTATGAACCTACCCAGAGAAGCATTTTATGTTCACCAAGAATGATTCTGCAGGATGAAGAAAAGATGATTGACTTCAACAATCGGCTTAGATTTTGCTGTCATTCGGGGGGGGGGGGTACATTATATATGTCAGTCTAGGATGACATAGGAGAGTAGACTGACCTACCCTCCTAAGGCTTTCTAATATTGGCAAACAAATTATCCACCTCACAGTACTTTTTTTTTTCAGAAAAGGTCAGTCTTCAAAAGCTTCCAGTATAACAAAACACAATTTGAACAAAAGTTGCTCTGGTGGCATAGAGGAATAATGCCCTATGACCCAGGAAACCCAAGTTTGATAAGCAGCTTGTGTGGCTGTCAGAGGGGCATGGAGGGATGAGCTTACACATAGGATCATAGGAGGCTACTAGACTAATGGCCTTGGGGCCCTTCCAAACCTAGGCAAGAGTTCATCCCCAAAAAGAAACCTCAGTCAGCACCTGTCACCTCTGTCAATGAGGGGCACAGGTGGAACCCCTGGGACAAATTTGTGGTTTTCCATCCACTTATCAAGGTAGCGCTTGAAGAGGGTCAGCTAGGTGCTCGTAGGGGAAGTTGGTACATGGGTGTCCCTTAGCGACAATCTTTGGTGGAGGCCAGGGATATCGGTAGTGGAGGAATGGTTAGTAGGGTGAGAAGTGGGCCTAGTCAAGCTGCTGTTTTTAGCAGGATGATATGCCACTTGCGCACATTGCACTTCCACCCTAGAACAAACCACATTGCCACAACATAGGAGGGAAATGTGTAGGTCATACAGGAAAATCCCTCCTTGGTCAGATGCTCAGACATACCAGGTCCTCATTGCCAAAGGATCTGAGACCAGCTCCAGCAATGCCACAATAAGTCCAAGGGGCAAGGAGTTAGCTGTCAGACCTGTCCTAGACAGGGCACAGGGGCCAAGCTAGCAATAACTGCAGAATGGAGGGACCAATAAATAAATAAGTAAATATCTACTCTGGATATCATTAAGGTATTGCTGCTCAGAGCCTTAATAAGAAACGTCATTCCATATAGGCACTCCTTACCCTGCAATATTTTAATACATGCATCATCACAGAGACCTGGTTCAAGGCTATTTAGAATATACCATCAGTGCAAAGCTTAAAAACTTACCCCATGTTCAGGCTCACCACACTAAATGAAGGCAATAAAGATAGTGGGCTCTCTATATTGGTAAAAAAATAAAAAATAAAAAAATCACCTCCAGACTCGTTAGTCAGGGTAATCACCTCTAACTTCTCCATGTCTAACTTACCATTAACAAAATCCCATATCATATTGTAACTAACAATAGTACCTCTTTTATGCCCCCTTTAGCCCATAGCTCCTACCTGACTAGTATGGAACCTACATTCAGCCAAACACCATTCTCCTACGGGATTTCTATTACTCTTACATCAAACAGGAGATTTATACATTCTCCAGCATATATGTCCAAAGATTTCTGGACTTCTTAAATGCACACTTGCTGCACCAGTTAGTTCATACCCCAACTAGGAGAGACAAAATCCTATATTGAGTTTGTACCAGTATGGGATAGCTCTATTTGCTACCAGTTGCATCCTCCCCCATATTCAAACTGGACCTTAAATGAGTAATATTAATCATAAGAGTGAAACCAGAAGCATCCTCCAATAACTCAGTATTCAGCAATTATATTAAAGCTAATGTACAAAAATGGAGTGACGACCTGGCTAAATTAAACATTTCCTTGCATCCCCATGACCACTCTGCAACTGTAGAATCCTTAGCTCCCAGATTCTATGCATATGTAAACAGCTGTATTGTTGCCTATGTCCCCCTCCAAAATAAATACGACAAATTAAAGAAAATGAATAAATAAATCCTTATGGTGGAACCCAAATATAACCAGGCTTTACAATAAAAGAAAAAAGCCTATTGCATGTAAAATAAATGTAACACTCCAAATGCTAAAAATGTTATTCTGAAGTTAACAAGGAACTCCAGTCCCTGGTCAAATCAACTAAAGCCAGATGAGAGGTAAAATCCTACCCTAGGAAAAAACGATCAGAAAGCCTTCTTCATCTATGTTAGAAACCTCACAAACAATGATCACAACTGTAAAGAGCTAATAGTAAACAATACCACATACTCTGACCCAGATGACATAGCCAATCTGCTAATGAATAAATTTATCTTCATCTTTACCCACTCTACATTTCTTCCATAGTTCCAAACACATACCAATACCCATACCTCCTCCTCATCTGTCTCATGATCAAGTCTTAAAAGCATTATCCAAAGCCAAAAACACTGCTTCTATGGAGTTGGATAACATACCATGTCACCTATTGGCCAGCCTAACACAAGACCTCTCAAGCCTCCTACACAGGCTATTTAATATCAGTCTCCAAATGGTATTTTTGCTGGATGAGTGGAGGACCGCAACAGTCATCTCCCTGAAAAAGGTGGGGCACAAATGGACCTGGGCAATTATGGATCAATAAACTTGACTGACTTCATCTGTAAGACTGTGGAATGTATCATTATGTAATTAATAGATAGGAAAACAGACAGCCTACAAAGTCGCAATCTGAGCAAGTTCAGTTTTGCCAAGGGCAGATCCTTCCTAGTTAATCTGGTACATTTCTTCAAGAAGGTTACTAAAACAACGGATGTGGGAAAATCTGTGAAAATGCATACCTAGAACTCACAAACCCATTGACACCATCCCATAGTCAGGTATAGTTGATAAACTCACCCAGTTAAACAAAAATCCCTATGAAACTCATTGGAAAGCAAACTAGCTTACAAATAAAACCCATGAAATTAGGGTGGGGAGGGGCTCTACCTCCTTCAAAAGACCTGTTACTGGTGGAGTACCTCAGGGGTCAGTCCTTGGGCCACTCCTCTTTGGGACTTACTTCTCAGAGGTCAAAGCTTATGTGAAGGGCTTATGGCTGACCAAGTTTGCAGATGACTGCCATCATAATCTCTCTAAAAGACACCAAGCCTCTTTTGGAATGCATTTCCAAAACAAGTAGTTGGTGACAAAAGCATGGCTTAAAACTAAATGCCAAAAATGTATAATAGCATCCATCAGAAATAATTAAGTACACTGCAGCTATCACATTGACAACACACCCTTGAAAACTGACCCTGTAGTTAGTGACCTAAGAATATGTGTTGACAATGAGCTGTTCTTCAATCTTCATGTATTCACTAATGTAAGAAAGTCAATTTCATTGCACAGCTTGTAAGTAAGGGTATGGTGTCCACATCCAGAGTGCTAATTATTCTACTTCATTCTGTGATTATTAAGCCAGTCATTCAGTGTAATGTCCTCTTCAGTTTGCCCCTTTCCAAACAGCTGGCAGAACATGAATGACCATACTTTGTTATTGTGAATATAAGCAGCCTACATTACAAACTTTATTCTGACCATCTCAAAATGTTGTCACTCTTCTCAGTATCACACAGATTATTTTAGGGCAATCTCTGCCTGACGTACAGAGTCTATACTGACTTCATCCTTTCAGACCTACTGCACAACCACAGGTTCAATAGTTGTGCAAGCACCCACTCAGGAGATCTAAATCTCTTCTGCAGCATAAACAGAACATGCTAGAGGGACAGATACATTTCCAAAAATCTCACTTCTCTGGAATGGTCTTCCACTCTTATAAAGCAAAGTACATCTTTCTTACACTGTTCAAGTGTAATCTGAATGAACTGATAGGAAACCACAAGATCACCCCTGGATTAGCACCCTTGACTCTTATGGATAGGGGTAACATGTAAATGCCTGCCAGCTTTGGTTATTTGTACTTAAATACGGATTAAGAAGCAGATGACACTGGATTAATTGTACTTATAATACAAGGACTAATAAACCTCTTCAGAATGAATGGCTAGGGTTTACAAATCAATAGCCCAGCAAGTCCCTATGGACATATATAAATGTGTATATATATATATATATATATATATATATATATATATATATATATATTTACAATTCTGAAGGGAAGGTTCGATGACCAGAGGATGTTTAATTGGCTGACCCATGTTGCCAAACCTTCAGTTGTGTGTGAGTCTCGGTGCAGCTAATGCACAGTGCATTCGCATAGATGAGGTTGACCTTGTAACTAGAAATCACAGTACAGTGGGGGTGGTGAAATTTAATCTTTACCCCACTGTAGTGCGATCTCAGATTTGGAATATATAATGTGCAGGAGATGTGGGGGGCATAGCCCCCCATGGGGGGTGCAGGTTGGCTTGCCCCCCTGCAAAATCATCACTTCATGTGGTGTGCAGTGTCAGATAGCAGCCTACGGCTGTCGAGAAAGGTGGAATTTGCAACATGAAGTATGTTTGTGACATTCTAACCTTCTCAACATTCAGTGTTCAACTTTTTAGTCGGCATTTAAAGTAGAAATGTCTTTTGAGTGTCAACTATATAATAGTAAACCATGTATCTATATAAATGTATGATATAGATGATATGTGCAATAAAGCACAGGATGGAGTTAACATGGTAAAGATATTACAGCATGCCCTAGAGTGCTGAGAAGCACAGGACTGAAGGCTGAGTGCCTTACTACATCTCCAGGTGTGTGGTAATATCTGAACTTTGCAAAATCCCAAGTGTCTTATTAGACTTTTGTAATCCAGATTTGTATTTATTGCATTTTATGTACATTAATTATATATTTTGCAGAGCATAATAATCTAAAATAGTCCCTCCATCAATTTTATCTACTTTTATAAACCTGTGTAGAATTTTTTTCTAACAATTTCAGGCTAATCTTTTAATGGACTCCACAGTTAAACCATTGTGCACTGTTCACATTCCTGTTTATAAACAGCTGCTGACACTACAAAATGCTTCAATTGAGTTTTGTCAGATAAATGACCCCATGAGAGGAGGCTGACATATCAGTATACCAGTGCTTCATATACATGTATACTACTTTTCACGTAGCACATTGTTACAAATATTCACACGAGTACCCATTTTGATGGCAACTCTAAGAACTGAAGGAAACATATGCAAGCTGTAGTGCTTTCCCACACAGCATTTTCTTCACTTCCTGTCTCTTCATAGGACGCTTTAGTGGTTCATTTTTTGATTGTGGAGTTTTTCAATTTCTTCAGCAGATTTTTGTTTTACCTATGTTACTATTATTAAATAGGAAATGTACTTTGAGCTTTACTACTTTTATTACTGTAAAGTATGTTTAATTTGTATCATATTCCTGTATTGTTCTGCATCCATTTTTTGTTACTTGTTATGCAGACTTTGTAAAGCATTTCAGATGGGGTATGTTTGTCTGGTGTTTTATGTTTTTTCTTCTTTTGTTTATGCAATTTATTTACTACTCTGTATGTGTGTGTTTCTCAGCTTTTCCTTGCTAAATGACTTTTGAAGATGGTGGCAGCTTGTTCATAGGTTTGTACTAGGTTTACTGCTCTTGTGGGCCATTTTAAGCCTAGCCAATTATCCCATCTGTGAATCAAACCCTGTCATTGGTGATTATAAGGTAAAAACCTTAACCGTTATGCCAACTTAGAGGTTTTAAAACTTGTGAGAAAATGTGAGGCCCACAGTGTTCTGCAATGGCTTTTTCACATGCATGGAAAAGATTGGATGCACAAGTAGCAAGCAACTTGCTCAGTTTTAATTGCTCAATATATACCCAAATATGGGTGCATGTATACATACACACACACACACAGACACACAAAGACACACACACACACACACACACACACACACACACACGCAAACACGTAAGCATGTAAATACATGCATGCAGAGTCTGGCAATTCAACCTATAATCAATTCTGTGCAAGGATTCTTTCACTGAGCATTCCTTTTTTGTTGTAATGCTCTTATGTTAATGATGGTAACATGATATTTGCTACATAACTATGGATGTGAATCAGAAAGATCCTATTTTTTTCTGTATTATAGTTAAGATATTATCATCTCTTCATAGTATTTGTTCCATTTATGAGTATCATAGTCAAATAATACTAAGATAAATTTATTTGACACATTTTCCTTTACCATGCTCTGAAAGAAATATAGATGGCATGTTGTTGCTTTCTGTAATATAGTACATGGAACATGTGGACTAAGCTCCAAAACAGGTGAGAAAAATAAACAAGTTATGTATATTTCTTATATCAGCAAGTTGCATAAAAAATTTTGCTTTGTACCTTCTGAAGCTGTTATTGTCTGATCTTTTGTTACAACTCATATGGAAGCTACTAGGGGTCTGTAATGGAATAGTTTTGGCAGCTTTATAAGCTGCAAGACATCACTCTACCACACACGGACAAGCACACACACAAAAAAAAAAACCTCTGGCAGTGAAATATTTAACAGCTCATCAGTGATGCACCTTACTTTGTGTCTCTATTACATAATCGAACTTTTAAAAGTTCGAACATCATATGGTTGACACCATATGATCGAACTTTTAAAAGTTCGAAAATGCAATAAAAAAAATAAACCAAAGAAAAAAAACTACCTTAACGGTTTAAGCATAGCAGCATAATAAATAACTGGGCAACCTACCTGGAAATATCCATGATGCTGGCATATGGAGGGAAAGTGGAATGATGGCTTCATTCCAGCAAGGTGAAATACCTGAGGGACTACTGCTGGGTAAGTACAAGAACACAACTAGTATGTAAGCTAAAGATACCCCTCCCAACAATATCCATGTTGACCAAATGTGTTTTTATTCCAATCAACAGGTGACTGTGGTTATCTACTTAAGCCGTGGCTAATGACCCCATACAATGAAACATCCAACTCTGCACAGGAGGCCTACAATAGAGCTCACACAACCACCCAAAACACCAACAAAGCACGTGTTTGGTGTACTGAAAGCTAGGTTCAGCAACGGCGGTCTTTCAGCTGCAGGTGTGGATAAACTCCCCAAGAACCCCAGATGTCTGAAGATGACATCCCACAGGTATCAGAGGAAGAGCAGGAGGACATAGGGGGCAGAAGACTCAGGTGTAGGTAATGTAGGACGCAACCACAAGTGCAGGCCCAGGCAACACAGCAGTGTCTAACTCACATCTTTGAGTCACGACAAGCAGCACATACACGAGTACACAGACTAAACATTGATATTCAGATATTTCCCCAACAAAGCAGCACATATTACATCTAATGGCAATTACCCACTAGATGTACAGACTGGGCATCAGACATAACACCTTAATCATAATATATAACATTATGAACATATATAAATCTGTCATAACAGGGATTATCACCTCAGGGCACAACTGACACAGGTATGCATGCAAACTCAGATTGATGTGTCAGTATATGGCAGACAGTAAAGACACATATCACTGCAACACATTCGTATCTCTACACTATAATAAGAGGAAAAAAGAAAAACAACGCAGTTCATAATGCAGAACTTTTAATATCACAAGACAAATATATCACAGCAAACCATGGGTAAAGTAATGTAATATATGGAGTTAGCTATGTTTATTAAATTGGATTATAACACAGTCTAGGTCAACCACACTGATGGCTCACACCATAGTCTGCTCTGCCCCTACCACACTTGATCCAGGTTGTTCCAATTTTTACATTTATCATCCTTTTTTCATTGGATTGTTGAGACGGTTACTTCCAGGAGGTTCAGATGTGTCTGTACTCCCAAATGGACCAAGGAGGAGACCACCCAGATGCTGACCATCTAAGTCAGAATGAAGCATCAGATGAGAGCCAGGACAAGGAATTTCATGATGACTGACATCTAGAACCAGGCTGCAAGGGAAGACCAAACACATACGGGGATCTACTGGACTGGAGTGCAGGTTCACTACCATAGTTCTCAGCTATACAGATTTTTGCAAAATGTCCAGATTTTTACTTCACTTTTGTTTTGTCTATTCCTCATAATGTTTGTGGTTTGCTGGCAAATCACTATGGATTGAAGTCACTAAATATTGACATACATTTGAGTTTCATTCTTACTATCTTTCAGGAAATGAAAACACAAATCCTGTTAATATAGCAACTTTCTAAGTTTATAAGAGCAATATTTAAAATATGTCCCTATTTTTAGATCTTTGTCCCCCATTATTTTAGGCTTTGTCCAGATTTCTTGTACTAAGAGGTTGAGAGGTATGTTTGCCACTGCTATGATGACTTGCATCAGATTTATGTGGAGGAGTTTTGTCAGAGGATCGCTGATGTGTGGAGACAGCCCGTGGAGCCGTAAAGTAAGTGTGACTATCCTATATATACCTGAGCATTCCTACATAATTTACAGACATATCTCTGTCCCATATATATTAGATAGCTGTATTTTCTAACCATTAAGAAGATGCTGTAATAATTAGCTCATCAGGGTAACAGTAACTAAACGGATGTAGTAACTGCTTGCAATATAAATATGGGTTCGACTCCCATGCAGTCACTTGATTTAACAATGTTTATAATATACATAATTATGAACTTTGTGGATGTACATCTGTTTTTAATCATAAAATGACATAATTTCATACATCCTCTGTCCTCGTGCATCACTGATGCCTAGAGTTCCTAGGCTGCTGATGACTACATATTTTGTAATTATTTGTTATAATACGACAGTATCACCTACATAGCAGTATATGTCTGAATAAATACAGAACAAATAAATAACTTCTTTAATTCATTCCTCCTAATAAAGTGAACATTCTTACTACAGTCACATTTTTTAAACCAAAAGGAAAATGAATGCCTGTCTGACTGCTTACATATATGTTTTCAGTTATATGTTGATAGCTGTTATTTCTTTAGAGTATAATGGCCAATAAGTGCTGGAAGTTTGCATATTCATCCATTATCTGCAGGAATTTGAATAAACACTAGCAGTACCTGTTTGTTAAGAAGCATTATTGTTGCCTGTTTGCTTGGCCTGTAAGGAAACTAGCTGGCATGTCTACATTTTGTCAAGTTGTGGGTTCCAATCCACACAGGGGAAACATATCATTAAATTGTTATCTTGAATAACTTCAGACATAGCAGCTACGTACAGAAGAGTATTACATATATTAAAGTTTATTTTGTACATTGTTACGAATAACTTGGTTATTTATCAAATTCTATGAATATACCAGTAATGTATAACGTGCAGCTCTTTAATTGCAAGGTTATTAAATCAGTACCAATGTATTATAAAAAAAAAACGTGTGGTGTTTTTGTTACAACACACTCGTATTTTATATTTGATGACACTTGTACACGTAAGACATTTCTTTGTAACATTTCATAATCAGCATGCCCTTCAGTTCAGTTCAACATTAGTATTGCATCTGTCTACAACAACTTCGGTGTTTTTGTTACAACACACTTGTATCCTAGATTTGTTGACACTTGTGCAGATAGACATTTTTTGCAACATTTCATAATCAACAAGCATTATCAAGATGTTTGTATTTTTCAGTCTAATGCTCAATACTGATTGTAGGTAGGTACTGCATACAGTTGTAGACATACAATACTGTTAGTACAACATATATTAGATTCTCATATGTAACAGGCTGTGGTGGTTGAAAATATTAAATATTTTTACTGTTGTATTCATTATATTGATGTGAGCTCAGCCAATTATACTGCATGGCTTAGAAGTTTGAGAAACATGGCTTGCCTATTTCCCACAATATTGTCATCTCACTTTGTCCTTATTTTAACAATGAAAATAATTGCAAAATGTAGGAGGCGCAGCACCCAGCAGGATAAAAGCACTCTCATCAAGCTAAATAAACAAAGAGGAAAACTAAAGTATACCAAAAGCAAATTTGAGGTAAACTTGCCTCCCAGGCCAAGGACAACCACAAGACATTCTTTAGATATGACTGCAGCATCAAATGCAATACACAGTTGTGTGGAGCACATAATTAATGCCGCCACCTATACTGAGCTAGAAGATAAAGCAAAATCAGCTTCAACTTTACCCCCCTTCTACCTCCCCTCAGGAACTACCATCAAATATATCTTTCTTTGCTATCACTAGGGAACAGGTCTTTAATGCTGTATTTCTAAGGCTAAGAACACTGCATCAATGGGCCCAGACAATATACCAGGATTTTTTCTAAATAGCATGAACCATGCCCTGTTAGGTCCTCTAGAATAATTATTTAACCACAGACTACAAACAGGCTTTGTGCCTCATGAATACAGAACAGTGACCATCATTTCTCTTCACAAAGGTGGAGCATCTACAGACCCTGGAAACTACAAACCCATAAGTCTCACTAGTTGTATATGCAAAACCATGGAAAGAATTATCATGGAATTAATCAGTAATGACATAGGAAAACTTCATACACTGCACCCAGCCCAATTTGGTTTCATAAAGGGCAGGTCACTCCAACTCAATCCGGTGGGCTTCTTTGAGAAGGTCCCCAAAGCAATGGATGAGAGTAAAATGGTTCACACTGCCTACTTTGATCTAACAAGCCATTTGACACAATACCCTACACTGGCATTATTGACAAACTCAAGATGTTAGGTATAAACCCTTATGTCACCTGGTGGATAACAAGGTGGTTTATAGACAGGACCCAGGAAGTTAGAATTTGTAAGTCCACCTCTACAAAGAGGTAAGTCACAAATGGAGTCCCTCAGGGATCATCCTGGGATGGCCCCTTTTTAGCATTTGCTTCTCTGAAGTCAAGGCCCAATGTCAGTGGCTTCTGGCTAACTAAATTTGAAAATGATTGTAAATCAGGAACAGTCATGGACTCCCCCACTGACCCAAATGTTCTCCAGGAAGGGCTGGCACAGACAAATAACTGGTGTCAGAGCCATGGACTAAAACTAAATGCCAAGAAATGCATAATAGTATCCTTTGGGAAGTCATCCACCCTTGGTAACTATCATATTGACAACATATCGGTAAGGGATGACACAGTAGTCAAAGCCTTGGGGGCAAACATACACAGTAATCTAGCCTTTAACCATCATGTGTCTACAGTACTGATGAAATCATTCTAAGTTGTGCAACTTAGAAACAAAGGTATGACATCTAGGTCCAAAGAGGTCATTTTTCCATTGTATTCAGCATTTATCAGATCTATCATATTTACCTAACCAGGCACATCCAACAATTAGAATGTCCATAGAGGTTCCTCACTAAAAGAATACAGAGCATAAGTAACAGGTCCTATGCAGACCACCTGAAGGTCCTATCCCTTTATTATGTCTCCTACAGCCTGTCGAAGGTAGCTCTATGCCTGTCATATAAGGCATTGTCAGACTCCACTGAAATGGACCCCCTGCACACCCACAAAACAAGTAACACTAAAATTACCCTTCCTAAAATCTTAAACCTTGCCTGTGATATAAATAGAACCTGCTAGAGAGACAGGTATGTGTCCCAGAGACTACCCCTTCTCTGGAACAGGCTTCCCATCTATATGAAGCAGAGTTCCTCCTTAACTCAATTCAAGTGTAACTTGGACAATTGAATGGGGAACAGGAAATTCATTCCTGGTTTGATGCATATGTCTGTAATGGACACAGAGAGCCTGTAAATGTTGCATCTCCCAGGCCCATGCTTACACTTTTCTAGAGTACCAGAACTTGTCAGAGATTTGGTATGCATGGCTAGGCTTAAAAAAAGACCTTGTGATCATTAGCCTAGTACACACCTATGAACTTTTGACACTTGATGGCTGTTCATATGAATCATTACATGTAGAGACTACAATTTAGCAATGCCTATATTTATAGATTTTTACTATACTAATGACCTAAGGGTGTCTTTCTATGCCTAGCCAAGTTTTCAAGAAATAATAATGACATCCTGTATACAAGTAGGACACTGAGGACCAGGTATTTGTAAGGTATCTCTGTCCATAATGGACACTGGTGATAGGCTTGGTATAAATTTCCAGCTCCCCATCCATTGGTCTAGGTTATATTTAAATTGTGTAATAGTTGAAATCACACGGATTCAAAGCCTCCTCATAGGAGGTGCAGTCTGTGAGACACATATCGGTCTCTCCAGCAGGTTCTGTTTAAGTCACAGGTAAAATTCTAGTCCTTGGACCTTGCATTTTTGGTACTGTTTAACTTATGAATATGCATGAGATTCATAATGGTGGTGTTTGTGGATGCCGTGCAAGCCAGTCATAAGATCAACCATCAGAAATGTATATAAGACTAAGTAGTGTGGAAGGTCTTTAAGGCCCTCTGCATAAGGTAGGCTTGCTACATTTTGTACTCTTTTGTTTATTGAAACTCTGAAGTAGTTGTAATTTCTGCATATGCTTGATCAGATACATACTGAAGGGAGCATTGTACACTATGATTGTTGTCATGAGAGGAGACTACAGTAGGATAATGACCTCTTTGGACCTAGCTACCATGCCCTTAGTTATAACTTGTACAACATAAAAGGATTTCCTCACCACTGTGGCCATGTGGTGGTTGAAGGCAAGGTTACCGTCTACATGTGTACACAGATTTCTGATCACTGAGTTGATTGTTGGGGTGGTATTATCAACATGTTAACTATCTGTTGTGGTTGACTTTCCAAAGGGTACAGTTACACAATTCTTATAATTGATTTTAAGACTATGGCTTTACCACCATTTGTTAGCCATAGATAGGCCTTCTTGAAGAATACTTGTTTCTACATGGGAGTCAATGATAACCTCCAGTTTGCAACCATCTGTGAAGTTAGTCAGCGATAAACCTTCACAGTTTGCTTCCATTTCAGAGAAATAGATATCAACAAGCAGTATCCCCAGTAGTAAGCCTTGGGGACTCTGCTAGTGACTGAGCTCTTGGCGGAGATGGCCTCACCTATTTTGACCTCCTGGGTCCTATCAGTGAGACATTTGGCTATCCAACGGGGGATAAAAGAGTTTATACTTATTTTACTGAGCTTGTCTATAATGTCTCTGTTGGATATTGTATGAAAAGCCATGGCCAGGTCGAGGTAAGCTGTGTGCACAGTCTTGGCCATATCCATTGCTTTGCTGACACTCTCAATGAAGTCCACCTTATTTAATAGGCACAGCCTTCCTTTACCAAGTTGAACTGTGATAAGGCCAGCATTTGCATGTTGCCTATGTCCTCATTTATCATGTCCATGATGAATCTTTACATGAGGTTGGTCAGACATATGGGCCTGTATTTACATTGATCAGTAGTTTTAAATTCTTTGATCAGGGAAATGAGTGCAACCATCTTCCATTATTTGTGCACACAACCTAGCTGTAAGCTACAGTTGAAAAAGTCATGTTTTGTGCTATCTAGTAAGCATTCCATGATATTATTGGGGCCCACTGATGCAGTGTACTTTGCCTTGGAAAGTGCATTGAAGATCTGTTCCCTAGTTGGATTTATTGGCCTGCATTTGCCCATAAAGAGACTTAAAAAGAAAAAAAGAGTCATGGACATTCAGAATTGGCATATAGCTGAAACACCTGATGTCCTTAAAGGGTCATTTGCATATATCCTATGTTGCCTCTAATACAATAGGTTTAAGGAATCAGACAGTGGAAAGTCTAGCCTTACAAGAATTTTCTTTTGTTTTTTTACCGATTGGTTTTTCTTTTTGACCTTTTTACTCATTATTTTAGTGATGTCTGTGTGAAATGTGGTTTACAGTATTTACTTTGGACTATCTGGTGGTAAGTAGGAGGAGAAATTTCAGCTGAGGCTCACATTTACATTCACACACAGACATAACTACTCAGGGAACACATGAAAGGGAAAAAGAAAGGAAACAATGGCATACTGCCAGACACGCAGATGGGCAGTTTACTGAAGCAGACAATATTATTAAGCAGTCATGATAATACTGCTGTGTTGGCGTTTACATGCTTTTTTGTCAAAGTTCAGTTATGTTAATGTGACACGAGGCAGTTTCAGGCATGCGTCGATTCAAATGTCAAGATATGTTACATGCTCCTTAGTATACTGTAAAACCAGCTCTGAGACACACACAGTTGAGGGCAATTTGGAAAATAAAAAAAGCAGTCATGTTACAGACAGTATATAAGATGACAGTGACTGAAACTAATCCCATTATATGTCAACACAATGGGAATACACCACTACTGCCTTATCATGACTCATAAAAAAAGCACACTTGAAATGCATTATGGGAAAGAGAAAGGCTTGAAGAAAAACACGATCGTATTGATATGTCAAGCCCCATTGGCAGCCATTTTCCAGAAAACATATAAAAATTCTATAAGAAGCCATCAGGGTGATTCTGAGGCATTAAAAATAGCTCAGAAAACAAATACAGAGTGTAAACTATGGTGGAGTTTTCCTTTCATCTAAAATTTTTACTGCTTTGAAGCATTGCCTACATTGGCTCTAGATGATTATCACTGATGAAGTGACACCCTGACCCCATGTGCAAAAATGGGAAAAAGACGTTGTGGGTGGTTATCCAGACAAAATACCAGCATTCCATATATGACAACAAGCACAACATTATGCTGTTTTATTAAGTCAGCCATTTTACACTAAACAAATTCATGTGCTGAGGTTATATTAAATGGCCACCACTTGAACAGATCCTTTGCAATGAAGTAATAAAGGCTGTCAGATTCTGGCTATCTTCGTCAAGGGATACTTGACAAAACTCTTCCAGAATCATGTAATGTAAGACAGTTTAACATTGACTAATCTTAAGTGCTGTGGCTTCCAATGCAGCAGTGCCGGTAGAAAGTACCATACTTCTGCTTCTGGTTTTTTTTCTGCTTCATGCAACTACAGACACAAAAAAAACTTCTGTAGTCAGCATGCGATGTCACTGTAAGATTGGCCCCATATCAGTTTTGAAGGTTACTCATGTTCCATAAACAGGGAGCTTCACTTGCCATTCTACTTCATTACTGAATATAGAAGGCAAAAAACCCAGCAACATGTTTTCTGTATATTACTTTCTGTTTTATTTACAGAAGTGACTTCATTAATTAACTTTGCCTTAGATACAACAACAGAATGGTGCAATTTTTAATTCTTTCACACCTAGTCTGAGTGAAATTTCACACCTGATACCTGCAGACTTCCTGCATGGACAGCATTTGCCTTATGTATGTACCTCAAAAAATTATTTTACTTATGGATATCTTTATAGTATACGTAAGCATATCTCATATTTAATCGCATGATAACTTTTCCCAAACCTGACGTTTCTGTCATAAATACCCAGATTTTATATATACACACGCATACATATACATGTTTGTGGATTCCCTCCTAAATATCAAATGTGTGTTTGGTTGACAATTGTTTAGTCCACCATTTATGATCGACTTAGCAGTTGGTTGACAGGTGCCTGAGACTGCACAATTCCCATGGTTCGAGAATATTCCCTTACCCCATATTTGTGTAACCATGGAATTAGTATATATAATTAGTAGTGGGGGTGTCTGGGGTATCTGGCACATGGGGGGAGCATGGGTACTTGCCCCCCTGCAAAAAAAAATGTTTTTCTTTCTTATTTCAAATGTATATTTTGCATGTGCTGAGGCTTTTTCTCAGTGAATGTGTAGTTGTGTGTCAATGTGGGCATTCTCGATATTATTTCATCGACATTTTGCATGTTGACATTGGGTGCATTCTGTTTATAGTAATATACTCACACACACACATATATATATATATATATATATATATATATATATATATATATATATATAGAGCGAGAGAATGAATCGGATATTTTGCTACTATTTTCTTCTTCTTCTTCTAAGTTAGACAATGCTATTCAGAAATTAACAGATAATGTGATGGAATCATTCTGTAGCAGAGGATGGATCAAAGTAGCATGGATATAACTAGGTGAATTGCTACAAGATAGAGACAAAACCAATTAGGTCAAAAGAGTATGGTGTTCTTAAATAAGGTATAATAATGGGTTTGGGTGTCACCAATGGATACCATCCAGCATGCAAAACAAGGAGGCGGCCACTCTGGGGTCTTAACTATTACAGAGAAAGAGATGCAGCACTGAGAAAAATATAATCCAGTCAAGTGGACTTTCTTTGCTAGAGACTAAATTTGTTCCACCCTTAAAAACAGTGAGCTGTGAAAAGCTAGAAATATGGATGGGGGATCTGAGTAATACTCACATCTCTTAGAATACATTCAGTCTTTAATTAGGATGGACAATCAAGAAAATGTGTATTCAGCAGTATTTTTAAAGGAATCATTTGGAATATAGGTACACCTTAAGACAGTATTTTTTTTTAAGATTGCTGTCTTGCAAATCATTAAGTTTTTATTGACCACTTTTATTTCAACGATTTTATGTTAAAGTGATTTTAATTGCAATGTGTTGTACTGTGTGTGTTTCTTTCCCTATTCTCCACTGTGATGTAACCATGTAATTGAGTATACAGCTCTGGGAGTGTTAGGGGCTCTGTCCCTCAACATGAGGTGGTGCAAGGGGACATTTTTTGTGTTTATACATTTTTTTGGATCACCATTTTCAAATTAAATTTTGAGTAAATGATGAGCCAAAAAATATGGTTGATTACTTGTAAGTAAACCATTTAAGATACATTTCTGTAATGGGCAGTATATCCAGTTTGTAGTGAAATATCCCAATATACATCCAAATGTATTTGGACAAAAGAATACTGGTTCAAGATAGCATCACAGATTTTAGTAACAAGTTAATCACTTTCATTCCATATTGTAAGAAACTTCTTCAGAACTGAAAGTAACACCATCTTTATGTGCTTTAAAAGCACTTCATGTTACATAACAGATTACATCATCGTGCATGCATAATTAATTAATCATTTGACTAGGACCCTTACAGTTTCAGAACAATTTTAAATCCGTCATTAAAATATGGACCATTTTAAGCCTCGTTAATAACCCAAGGTTAAAATCAAACCCTGTACCTTAGGTCTATGAGGTGAAGACCTTCAGCATTATGCCAATTCCATACTTGCATTCATAACCATAAATATGAAATATAAATACACATACAAAAGAAATATATACATAAAAAACATTTGAACATTTTTAAATTTTTTTTCTACAATCAGGCTGTGCTGTGAATACAAAACATATATATAGCATTAGCAGTAATCAAGTTAATATGTAAAGTATATTAAATGTATATGAAAATACTAAAAGGTGTTTTCACTGCAATATATCTGAAATGTTTGCTTGTTTGAAATTTATTAAAATAAGGTGCAACTCTCTTTAAAAGGATTTTTTTCTTTTTGCTAGGTATTACAGTTTAGCTGCTAAGATGGTGATCTTGATGCTGATTAGATAGCTGAGTGGAGTGAAGGATGTTAGGGTTTGTGTGTACTTGGAAAGAGAAGTTATATGAAGCAAATAGAAAAATAGGTAAGTGAGAAATGTCAATTCCGTACATGGGACAAAAAGATGCTTATTATAAAGAGAAAGAATGACGTAGCCCTGGTGAGGTGAAACAGCTGGATGAGAGCAATGACATTTGGCTGATGGCTGCAGGTATGGCTTTAGTTGATTCCTAAATTTTGGCAAGATGAGGTGTCTTTTATTTCTGGGGAGAATACTTTCCCAGAGTTCTGGACTTACTATAAATAAACAATGATCTGTTCAAAGCACTTTAGTTTTGGGGACTGAATGTCGAGACATAATTGCTATGGTTTATGAGGCTGTAAGAGGAAGGTTTTCCAATTTGCTGGGGAGAGATATTGTTAACAAAAATCTTTGAAAACTTGGGATCTTAATAGAATGTCAACAGTGTTGAACAGAGAGACATTTTGCTTTGGTTAGTGTTTTACAGTGGGATTCATTTTTAGGGGTTCGGGTAATAAATTTCCGCATTTTAGTGGCTATTGTTTTAGTGCATGTGAAGTTTGTTTTTGATGTTGATGCTATAAGATGGAGACTGTATTCAAGTAAGGGGCACTTCTGCCTATGGCTGTTCTGGAAGTATTTGTAAGAAAGGGGGAGATTTTATTTGTCCCAAAAAGGAGATCATTAATCTTTTTCCTTGTGTAGTCACGGTGGAGGGGTCTAGCCAAATGCCAAGGTACTTATGTGGAATTGCTGTGGCTTTAAATATGTAAGTGTTTTTGTTATTTGTGTTTTTATTTATTTATTTATTTTAAGTTTCTGCATGGTGAAAAATCATAGTTTGCTGTAAAACTGAAGCATTATAGAGCAATGAGTTCAAGTAGAGCTGCTTAACATTAATAGTTCATTAGCATCAGCTTCCTCTTCAAAATGCTAATGTAGCACTAAAGTTGAGACATCTCCATTGGTGAGGAATGTTGGGTAAGTCAGCAAAGAGCACCTTCTTTTATTATACAGTAGCTAATTTATTTCTGTACACATTTATGACATAAACAGAAAACATTCAACAAGTGCAAGGCCTATGAGTTAAATTAGAACTCACCACACTATTAAGTGTCAGTAAAATGGTAAAGTCTAGTGATCAGTAAATACTAGTCCTTGATTAATTCCTCTTTTATATCACAGACATTATACAAAACCATACCATACCATACCATACCATACCATACCATACTTTTTAGCCTTTTAACTAGAAGTGTTTAAATGCAAATACTTAGGGCTTCAGTTATGTGCATGCTCTTTTGACACCACAATTTTAATTAACCACAAGGGTATTATAGCTGTAAGGAAATGACAGGCTCACTACTGGAGCTGGAGATATTTCAATTGCGTTAGGATACACATCTCATGCTTTCCTTTACTAAGGATGCCTTTCACTGAGCTGATGTTTTGTCTGTGTTGAGCACTCAGTGCTATCTCACACATTTACATGATATAAGATAATTGTAGACACTACACACACACACAAACTCACACACATACTAAAGTATTCAAGTAATGCCATAAACATACAATGTACGATATTCATTTGCTGATCAGTTAAGCTCCCTCTTCAGAGGCAACCTAAGAGCTTTGTCTAATTATGTGACTTGTTCAGTCACACTGCAAACAGCGGTGAGAGGAATCAAACTTGTCAACACTGACTATATGACTATTTGCACAACTACATAACAAATGCCCAGAAGTATATGCACATCAATCAGCTACTCAAAAAAGGAAGTAAATAAATGCAGTTATGATAAATAAAAGAAAAAAAATATTTGTTACAGAGAGCAGACATGACAAGAGCTGATGATGTTAAAATTACCAAGGTAAATGTTCCATCCAGCCATTCATCCACAAACCCTTTTCTCATTTTTGCACATGGGATTGAGGTGTCACATCAACACAATTGTTTACTGCTGATGTTCTACATATCAAAGCAAAATGAATTTATATAATTTATTTTTGTCACAGATGGTATAACTGTCTGCATGTGGGATTGGACAATTTTGCACCACATGCAAAAGAAGCTTGTTGTATGGCCATATGGTATGTGGTATTTTACTGAATGGGCTTTGATAAACCTAGTGAAAAATTAATGTTTTAAATACTTCATCTTGAAGAGAACAAAAATGAAGGCAAGACATTTTCATTCATACATGGAACAATAAACTACTGTCTACAGTTTTATACCAGTTGATATAGATTTGTGATCCATGATAGTGCATTGATGGAGTGATTTGCTTTTTAAACTTTGTGACTTTAAACTCTCCACCCTTACTGTAAATTGACCTTTATAAGCTCCTCCCTTTCTACACTGCTATTTATATCTTGAATTATTTATTTGTCTTTCCTTGTGCTTATTTTGAAAAAAGTGCATTGTTGCCTTTGATTGTCTGGTCTACTGATTTAATTACTCTGACTTCATTATCTAGCTAACTGTTGGCTAAACTCTAGCAAGCACTTTTCTGTGTTTTTACATCAAGAGGAGAGTAGATTTTCCATATAGTGGCAATGGGTGGCAGCCTGGTTTGTATGGGTTGGGGAAACACATTAGAGATTCCTGCATGCAGTTGTTTTATTGGCTGGAAGGCTTATTAATCAGCTTACTTTGTTTTTACTGCCTTTATAAATTCTGCACAATAATGTGGTTCTTGGCTCAGTTCTACAAAGCAGAGTACTTTTATTGAATAATCACACTTTTATAAGCTGTTTAAAGTACACTGCTATATCTGTATCTTTAAGTTTGTTTGTGGTAGTATTTCACCCCCGACACTTATTTACTGTGCTTTTACATAAGGAAGACTGAGATTATTATTAATCGGGTGGCAGCAGGTGTTTACCTGGACTATCAGAGTTGGGAAGCACATAAAATGGCTTTACGTGTAGTTGTTTTATTGGCCAGCGGGCTCAGTAGTCAGTTTTTCTCTATTTCAAGTGCTGGTCAGCATATTTGCACAGAGATGTGTCAGTGTCTTGTACAGACACACAATTTTCGAAACATTGTTTATTTGAATTATGCTGTGAAAGTTTACTGTGCTAGTTATCCTATTATAAAACTTAGGACTACTGTTGCTCAGACAGCATCTGATTAGGCTCTGGGCAGCATCCCTGGTTAGGTTAGGTTAGCTGCAGATTACACCAACCAAGTACCCTTCCCTCATCTGGTTACAAACATCCTCCATTCCTGTCCTTTCAAGTACACATTAGGACCTGCAACCTTGGATGAGCACTTTCCTGCTATCTCTGCATACAGATCTGTGGGCATCAGTATCCTGAGGCAATGTAACAATTGCCTTATGTACACTGACAACCGTTTAATAGTCAAACAGACAGAGTATGTGAGAGATGTAGTTACTCATTGATACGAGAGACTAGACTCTTAGATACAGACACACAAAGTGACAAACAGGATGTCAGTAACTCACAAACATCACTCACTACACCCACAAAGGACCACACACACACAGACCCATGTATGCAGAAGTGCTCACATATAACTTACCCAAGCCTCAAAGGCTTTTAAGGTGCAGTCCTCAGAAAATCCACATGTACACAAGCAAGACACTTGCCATCACAACACATAACGCCACATCTGATTGTGCCTCGATCACCAAGGCTATAAGACAAAACATTCCACAACCCAATATTCTGATCATAGGAGACTTCATTGTGAGACACAGTGATGTCCCACTTACCAGGCTGGATATGGAGAAGGTTACAGTTAGTAGCTTGTCATACGCTAGGATTTTCCAGATCATGCAGCCACTCATGTCACTTACCCCTCAGTACCAGTATGACTCAAAGTTCATATGGGCATGAATGAATGGAGATGCACTTCCTTGGACTATATGAAGAGAGACATGATTGAGCTTTTAGAATATGTGTCACAAGAAGGTATGAGCCTAGCATTGAGCAGCATTCTATCATCTCCAAGGATGATGCCACAATAGCAGCAGAAAATGATTGACTTTAATAATTGGGTTAACTACTGGTGTCATTCCAAAGAGGTCCAATACTTGTCAGCCTGGGAGGACATGGTTGATGGGCCAAACTGCTTTGCCAGGGTAAGTCTTCACCTGACAACTCTAGGCCTTCATGCTCAGTGCTAGGAATCTCAACAAGAAACTGCACTCATTGGCATCTCTCCTCACCTTGGAGAATGCAGACATTGTGTATTTACTGAAACATGGTCCAAAGCTACAGAAAGCACAGTGGCAGTACATGGCTATAATGCCTTTCATACATTCTAACCACCCACAGAACATGAAAGAGCAAAATGCATAGGTGTTATCAATCTACATAAAGAATAAGCACATATCAAGCCAGGTCAAACAATATGCCATGCTATGCCATGTCCAACTAGCCATGGGAAAAAGCCATTTCCATATTCTTGCTAGCTACAGATCCCCCACAATATACCAGGAAACCCATACATCATACCTAAACTTACTAGAATAAATCACCATACAGCCCGATACCACACTCATGAGTGATTTTAACTGCCCCTCCATTAATTGAGAGGCATACGGCCACTAATACGCAGGCTCAAATATTTCTTGACTTTGTAAATTCAAATGCCCTGGGGCAGCTAGTCTTCACTCCAACTAGGGGAAAATATTCTAAATCTGGTACTCACAAATATGGGAGAGTGCTGAACCCCTAAAAGTGTGATGTCCTCACTTGTAAGAACATATCACAAAGTGGTTTCCTTTGAAATAAAGGTAAAACTAGTCCCCTCACCTATACCCAAAATCTTTAAGAACTTCTGTAAGGTAAATTATCCCCTATTAAGAGATGGCATAGCTAGTTTCCAAGCTCCCCCCAAATCCAGAAAACACAAAAACCTATGCAGAGACATACACAAAAGCTCTGTACAACCATATTAACAACTGCATAGAAACAGTGTACCAGACTGAAATAAATCCAGGTCAAATTTCAAAAACACGCCACCCTGGTGGACCCCTGGTATTAATAGGTTATATAAGAAAAGAAAAAATATCCTGTCAAGAAGTAAAAGGGAATATGCACAACAGAGCAAACATTTCTTCATTAGTCTAAACAAGTAAATCAGTAATTAGTCAAGTATCTGAAAACTTACTTTGAGGTAAAAATTGCATCCAAAGCTAAGGATAAACATAAGGCATTTTTCAGTTATGTCCACAGTCTTAAAGGCAACACCCAACAATGTGCGGAATTAGTTGTAGATGGCATCACATATACTCAGCCAGAAGATATAGCAAATCTGTTGGCCAACAAATTCAGCTCAGATTTAACCTCCCCATCACTCCCAGTTCTCCACCAAGAAAAACTTCCATTGCTTCACTGATAGTCACTACAAACAGGTTGCCAATGCACTCTCTAAGGCTAAAAACACGGCTTCAGTGGGGCCTATATACCACGTCGCTTCTAAAACAGCTTAAATTAGGACTTATCAGGCCCATTAGGATCTCTTTTTAACCACAGCCTTTGGACTGGCTTTGTCCTGATAGAGTAGAGGACAGCAACAGTCATCCCTATACATTAAAGGGAACCATCTATTGACCTGTGAAATTACAGACTTATAAGTTTGACTAGTCTTATATTGTAAGCCTATGGAAAGAATAATCATGGACCTAATAAATAATAACATAGGAAACATCCAAACACTGGACCTGACCCAATTCTGCTTTGTCAAGGATATGTCATGCCTACTTAATCTGATGAATTTCTTTGAGAAAGTCATTAAGGCCATGGATGATGGTAAAACAGTACATACTGCCTATCTCGGCCTGGCCAAGACATTTGACACAATTCCCCACTCAGGTATTATAAATAAACTCACAAAACTGGGCATAAATTCCTAAGTCACAGGATGGATAGCCAATTGACTCACAAACAGGTCACGTGATTAAAATGGTTGAAATCAGATCTGGTAATAGGCCATTTACTAGGGGTATGACACAGGACTCAGTGCTGGGTCCACTCCTGTTCGAAATATACTTCTCTGAAGTCAAGGCTAATATGGAAGGCGTCTGGATGACAGTGTTTGCCAATGACTGCAAGCTGGAGGCAATCATTGAATCACCCAACAATACAGTTATCCCACAGAAGGGATGAGATCAGACAAATGATTGGGGCCAGAACCATGTACTGAAACTAAATGTGAAAAAAATGCATTATCATACCATTTGAGAAGTCAAATACCCCTGCAAATTACAACATCAATAGCATGCCCTAAGAGTAGACTCAGAGGTGAAAGAGTTGCTACACAGATAGATAGTAGCCTGAACATTCACCACCATGTGTCCACAGTGGTGAGAAAGTCTTTTTATGTGGCACAACTTATAAGTAAAGGTATGGCATCCAGATTCAAGGAAAGTATAGTCTTGTTGCACTCAGCCCTAATTAGACCAATAATTGAGTACAATGCGCAATTTAGCATGTACTTGACTATGCACTTACAGCAGCTGGAGTGACTTCAAAGCTTCTTCACAAAGAAAATACAGGGTGTAAACAACATGAACTATGTGGATAGATTAAAAGCCCTGTCCCTTTACTCTGTCTCCTACCAACTACTAAGGGTTGACCTGCACCTAACATACAAGACCTTCACAAATCTGGCCCTGATGGAGCTGCTACACATCCACAATTCAAATAGCACAAGGGTCACCCATTATAGGGATCTAAAGTTAGTCAGCAACTCAATCAAAGCCTGCTGGAGAGACAGATGTGTGTCACAGAGTTTGCCCCTTCTTTGGAACAGGCTTCTTATTCACATTAAGCAGAGTCCTTCCCTGGCCCTCTTCAAATGCAGTTTGGATCAATGGATGGGGAATCGCAAAGTCACACCTGGTGTAATGCCTGTGTCCCTTATGGATGGGGCAATCTGTAAAATACTCAATGTGCAAGCAGAAACTATGCCATACTGTTGCCCCTAAAGGCGATATATTGGGTAAAATTGGGTTATATTGCTAGGCTTGTAAGGGCGCTTAAGCTGTTATCCTAGTAACTTTCTATGAACCTATGACAGCAGCATTCTTTTTTACATATGTTTAAACTTGGCCTTCGACTGAGTTACAGTCAACCTCATGGCTAAATATTCAATAGGTATAATAAATATTTATACTACCATCCAGGATGGTTACAGAATGGAGGTGTGATCAGATTCAGTCTTTCAGTGTTCTCCGCAGTTCCTGGTCATTTGGAATAAGTAAGCTGCAGCAAATGTAGATTAACTTGTTGTGTCTTCACCTTAATATTTCTCAAGGAATTGAGGAATGATCCTTTAGTCAGTGTAGCGGTCAGATGCATTTTGTGGTGTATAAATGTCATATTGTCTTCAAGTTAAAGTGTATTGCTCTGAACCAATAAATATCAAAACTTTTGGAGATGGATTTAACCTTCTTCCCAAACACAATACCAAATTATACAGTTGTTCATTCAAAAAGAGTGTTGTTTTTGTATTTTATGTTGTTGATAAGGATGGCCCCTTTATTTTTTTTTCTCACAGCTGAAAATCGCTGCTATGACATCATGGAAGCCTAAACCCACAATGCCTCACTGCGTAAATTACTGTGCAGGCTACTGAATGTCCATATTAAATGCATCAGTAGTAGTAGTATTTTACTATCTAGAGAGACAAGTTTGTCAATTAGTTCTTGCTGTTGAGATACCTCATTTTAAATATTAACACATAAGATGCTGTAGAAATGAAACCACGATGAAGGTAAGTTGTTCCCTTCAAGAGGTAATTTGTTTTGTTTGTCCACAATGTTTTGCAGCTATGTAGAAATTATTTAGTGCCTCCCATGGCATCATTTTGTCAGTGTGTTAATAGAAAATAAACTAAGTAAACAGTGAAACTAAAAAAATCAAATTGCACACTATGGTCATAATTCTTTGCAACATCACTTGAGGCTTTAACATGAAAACTATAACTCAATATTAAATGACACTAAATTGAAGATGCTTCTGAACATGACTTATAATATACTTTAAGCTGTGTGTGTTATAGAGTTATGTAAAAGAGGTTTGAAACATTGCTGTTATTGTTTTGTATCTCACAGAAATGTGTGTAATAATTAGATAAATATATGTGTGAGTGGTACAGATTGCCATATATAGAATCATCAAACCAGTTTGATAACTGACATATACTGCAATTTTTGTTAACTGGATAGTTTGGATGGTCTACTGACCATTTCAGCTACAACCCAAGCTCTGTTTGAACAACAGTAAAACACTGAAGAAAGTGGTATTGAGCAAAATCAAATCAAGTTAAACTATAAATAAATCCTTGTATAAACCATAGTGAAGATGGAGCAAAACAATATCAATACATATATAATTCTAAAAATGTTTGCAAAATATTTGTTGTACCAATAAAATGTGTACTATTTATTCAGGGGTTACAGATACTAGCAGAAAACCTTTTTTTGGAAATCATTTATCAGGGAGTATGAAAGCAGTCACACTTCACATCTTTCTGAAAATGTTCTTTAAGCTTTGCTTTGAATACTTTTAGTGTCTGTTGAGATTTTGTTTCACATGGGAAATGATTCCATTTGGCTGGAGTTTGTTTTGCAAATACCCTTTCACCTGTTGTGGTTTCAAGTCATGCTCTTATAATCCAAAGACTATCTTCATGGGTGCCTCTAAGTGTGTATGCTGGGTCCTTAATAGTTAAGACATGGGTATTGTTCACCAAACATGGGTATTGTTCACCAACAAAAAAAAAAAAAAAAACAAAAAAAAAAAAAAAAAAGTTTGACTTTTGATTTCAGGACTAGGAAAGTGTAGTTAGCAAAGCTGAGACTTGATTCTGTAACCCTTGAGTGACGTCTTTGATTAATACTGCAATGCTGATCACAGGCAGAGAGCACAGAGACAACAGCCTGCTGGGATATAGAACTGTACAGCTACTGGGTACTGCAACAGCGAAAATGTCTACAGAAACATATTCAGATAATACCAAATTTATAGACTTGATGAGTAAGTAAAGTAAGCACTTAAGATCAATGCCTGCTCGTGAAAAGGGAAATGAATAAGCTGATATAAAAACAAAAGTTTAATGATTAGGTATTTCTGTCTTAACACTAACATTTACAATTGGTTTTCTTTTAGGGTGCAAAAAAACAAATTCACCAACTGCCCACATGAGAGGAAAGCAATTGTCTATGCTTGAAGGCATTGTGAACAATGATTTAATCAAACAGGTTAACAATATTCCTAAGAGGAAAAGGTCTTAAACCAGTTTGCAGTACTGGCTAGCTCAACCCCTTCTCTTCTTTTCCTTTACATCTGTTACACACAGCATTTACTCTGATAATATATGCAAATATGATCAGCTGAATCTGTAGAGATAACTATCATTGAGACAGTGCATCAAATAAACGCAAGGAATTACTTTATAAGACATCTATATCAAAAATGAATTTGTTTTCTTTAATGAAGTAGCTGTTATATCAATAATCACATATTTTCCATGACTTATTTTTTTCTTTTCATAGATAACTCAGTTAACGGTAATAGACCAAATGTGCTTGTAAAGACTGACACGATATTTAAATACAATACTATATCAAAATACATTATGATTAAATGATGAAAGAAAAATAAAAAGCATTATCAGAATGAACGAACAGATTTTCTAGTGACATGACAGTTGTGATGGCAGAACACATGCTTTATGTGTTGCATCTCTCTTGTTAAGATAACATGGGACTGAGAATGTCTAAAGATAAATTGCAGTGCTTTTTGCTAGATCAAATTCTTCTTTCATTTTATAGATTAAATAATACTCTGTATTGCAGATATGTTTTGAGTTAGATCTTCAGACATATATGGGCAAACATATCACTGTTTATATGACACATGATGAAAACTGCATTCTTTTGGATGTTTGGATTGAACACACTCAATCCGCAGTTTGCCAGCATTTTTAATAATAATGATAATAACTGAATCTCTTCTATCTTCTGAGCATTGCAAATACTCATATCTGTAGCACACTGGATAGAAATTACTTGGGACTGGGCCACGTCAATAAATAATTTATAATACAAGGCTAAAATGCTTGCTGCCTTCACATGAAGCAAATTTTAATGATCTTGTTACAAAAATTACACAAATCTGTAACTGCAATTAATGTACCTAAATATAATTTTCAAAAACTCAAAGTGGTAAAGAGATTAAGTATAATGTGTTTTGTGTGTGTGTGTGTAAATTTTACAGCCACAACTTTTGCCATATTAAAAAGTCAGGGTAGGTGTGTATCCAAAAGACAAACATATGAGAAGCACTTAAACCAGGAAACTATAGAATATGCATAGCTTTAATGCAAAAAAAAAAAAAATACCCTGAGGAAAAGTCCTTCTTTGCAGGTAAAATATCTGTAAATCGGGATGTATATCAGCTGAACAGTATTATAGTGACACCATGTGGATCTAATGATTAAATATAAAACTTTCATTATTAATAAGTTGTTCACTCTATTAGAATCATTCCACATTTCATAATGTACTGACTAAATCATCCACACATAGCCTTCTTATGCTTATAGCCAACATATTATTTTATAGACAAAAATAAATGACTGTGTTTATGTATTTTTGTATCAGTAAAACTGACAGTGTCCAGTATGCATTGAAAAATATTATCTTAATTATACACCTGGTTTTCTTGCTTCTGTGAGTGACTTTGAAAATAAGCAGATAATATATTTATTTACGTACTCACTACAATTTAGAAAGTCTACTTTTTCTGTAGTTATGTGACTTTACAAAAACTGTAATAGATCTCCAATAATCCATGCTCCCCTCCACCACGTCCAATGCTTTTAAATTTTATGTACCATTAAAATAGGTTTGCTTGTTTGAACTTTGAATAACATAATGACATACGTCATGGGCCATATTCTAAGACATTGGGCCAGCATTGCAGAAGCCTAATGGTGCAAATTATTTATATCTATTGTCTGTGGACAGTGCTAAATAATGTATAATCCAAACTCTGAAGAGTTTGGTGTAAAAAGCAGCTCTCCTAGTGATGTGGTAACTTTATTCTAAGAAAAGATGCAATGCTAAAAAAATTCTGCATTGCAAATATGCCTACAGTAAAAATGATCACATAATCCATTGATTAAAGCAGAGTAGAACTGCTGTAATAAAGAAACATGACATAACCATGCAGAACAAGTGGTAGTGCTGGCTCTTTGGCTAAGTGGATGAAACTCTGAGTATGACCTAGACTGCCCAGGACACAAACTATGGAACAGGGCCTGGTTACCTCTACCAGAAAATAAAGTTTGGGCATATCTGTCCTGGTATATGCATTCTTCCAACAATCCTTGGTGAAGACCAAAGATGAACAGTGGGATCTGAGCCCTCTCACTACTCCACTGCATGCCCAGCCATTGGAAAATTGTGGGCATCTGCAGGGGAATGGCAGCTATTAAAAATTAATCTCCTGTGATGGCTTCCTGAATGATGACCATGACATAGTGCTGTCTATATACTATAGAGGGGAATGAATTAGCAATACTGGCACAGTACTGGCTTGATAACCAGGAAGTGTGGAGGATAAAATAAATAAAAAAAAAAGAAATAAAATCATGTGACATCATCATTTATGTCTAAATAAGCATTCTGCCATCATGTCTGTCTCTGTGCAATGCTAATATAGCAATATAATAATCTAAGGGAGATGTATAAGATAGACATGTTCACCCTGATGAAGAACACAGATGCCTATTGATGACCGATTATGCAAACATTTTCTATTTCATAATTTCTGAATAACAGATGTGGCTTAAAAAGTAGAGTTTTATCAGCTTTATTTTTAGACTGAATAGTTGTACAGAAAATCACTTCATGTGATATAAAACTCAGAGCAAATCATGAGCTGCTCTCATTTAAAGACAGATAAGCAAATGTTACTGCCTACATTTTTAGAAGTAAAACATTGTATCATTTTATTTAAGGTAAATGTTACTGTAAATGCTGTAAATAACTACCCACTACAGCTTTACAGTAACCATCCCAATAAGTCACTGAAGAATTCAGGACAACTCTGTTGTATGCATTACTTCACTCTAGGATATTAATCTTTAACAGCATGCTGCTTTGAATCCTCATCACTACCAAAGTAATTTCAAACACTGTTACTTTCTCTCAAAGAGCCATTTTGATCATATTAATTTTGAGTATCTTGATGTTTAACATACAGATTACTTTTGCTGTAGCCTAAGCTACTTGGGTCCTACTCCTTGTGAACAGCCACCCACCTTGAAAAGCTTATGGGCATCTTCCACATGCACTAACTGTCAAGAATATCCACAGAGCTTTTTTTACCACTGAAGAGTGCTTCTTCAGCAGGGCCTTAGAAATCCCCTACTGGTGAAAACCTTCCACTATATTGTTCCTGAGCAAAACTTTTTAGGACTGTTATTGCATTTCTAAAGGAGTGTGTTATGTAAATGCTTATGTGAAATTTTTTATGTAAAATTTTAACTTTTGATTAAAAGTTTTTGGTGCTTTTGTGTTTGAGGCAGGATACTGTGATTGTGTGGGGCTGTCAATATTTTAATTAATTTAGGAATGCTTGTTCTTTGCCTTTCATGTTACCAACTCATACAGGTTGTGTTACTTAGCTTCAAGTTCTATTTTTCATCTTATCTGTAGAGTACCCTTGTTCTCTGCAGCTTTACCTTCACCTGTCCATATGAAAAAAAAAGCTATCAGGCAGTCTTTGGGTGTCAAGTCAACTCCTGTCATGCCTCTGTCACTGGTGGGGGACTCTGCTGTGGCTATTCATTGGTCTTCAGACCACCTAGCCTTTTCCCTAGTTTCTTTGGTGTAGCATATGAAGACACCTAAGCCCCAGGATCAACATGTCCTTTCCAGCTATAGGGATATCCTTGATGGGGAGGGGAGAACCACTATTATACAATTCTTCCTCTAAAACGTGCACGCTGATTGGCCAGCCCAACCAGCATGCCCGTTGTAAATCCCTCAATATACTAACGGAAAAAGGTCCGGTCGCCCGGACTTTTCCGTTAGTATAAAACACTGTCTCGCTATGTTAAAAGAGTTTAACATAGCGACACAAGTTTAAAAAAAGCAACGCAGATCTCCGTTGCTTTTTTTAAAGCTGTCTCGCTATGTTAAACTCCTTTAACATAGCGACACTGTGTAAAAAGCAATGGAGATCTTGCGATCTCCGTTGCTTTTTTTTTTTAAACCTGCCTCGCTATATTAAATGGGTTTAACATAGCAAGACAGCTTTAAAATAAGTAACGGAGATCTCCGTTGCTTATTTCAAAGCTGTCTCGCTATGTTAAACACATTTAACATAGCGAAACAGTAAAAAGCAATGGAGATCTAGCGTTCTCCGTTGCTTTTGCCCACAGCTCTGATGTACTGCGTAGGCATGCGCAGTACATCAGAACTGCCGCGGAATACCAGACAGCTGCGGAAGGGCAGCAAAGAGGCATTATACAATGCCATTATTTAAGAAAAGTAATGATTTCTTTTCTTAAATAATGTCATTGTATAATAGCAATAACCCACTTCTGGGTGTGGTAATGCGGGATTTAACCACGGTTGTCTTTGTTTGGTCCCTCGGGCTTCGCCCTCGGGACCAAACCACGCCAACCGTGGTTAAATCCCGCATTACCCACACCCAGGCGTGGGTTATTGCTATATTGTCAGTTGCAGGGGAAGGGGCAAGTGAAGGTGTTTTACTTAGCCAGGATATAGAACCTACATCTGGGATTACTATGCCTTATGAGAGTCAGTTTTTTACAAGGGTGATTCCCTGGAAAAGAGTACAATTTGAGTAAACCTTCTAGTCTCCTGTTTCTACTTATATGGATAGGGATGATTTATTAGGGTTTGCTAAGGAGCTCATTTCCCTTGTCTTCTGTTTCTTCAAGGAAGAAAAGAAATAGAGCTCCTTCTCTTTCTGACTTGAATTTTCTCAATGAAAATCAGGATCCACAGAAGGACCACTGTGCCTTAAGAATTTCTTCTCAATTTGAACATCCTGACTGAACAAAATATGAGTTCAGATTTCCCTTCTGAAGTTTTATCCTTTTCCAAGATGTTATGTTTTCCATGATAGAAAATGAAATTCCTTTGGAGCAGAACCAGCTATTACAGATGGATATACCTAACTATGTGGCTGTTCCTATGGTGTTGCCTACTTTAGACAATGCATTTCACTGCTTCTAATGTACCTGAAATTCAGCTCCCTGCCCCTAAGAAGTCTATGCAGACTCATACTTCTAAGCATTAGTCTTCTAATCTTAAAGTAGACCCAGTTTTGATTTATCTTTCTATATCTACTTCTGCTAAATTTACTGCTGCTAACCCATTTCCTCATGACAATAAATGGAATGCACCAGATAAACTGGGGAAAAAATGTATTCTGTTTTTTAACATTCAAGATTTTAAACTGTCAAGTACAGATGCTAAAGTTTTTGCTTTTACCTTTTGAAAACATGCAGAAGTCAGCAGTTACACTTTCTCCTTCTGAGGCAAGAAATATTCTTGAATACCTCTATCATTTCAGCTTTCAAGTTGCTAAACAGGTATGCTTTATGATGACGCTGATTCCTCATCCCCTAGACCTGCTGGTGGAACAGCGATGGCAAGACTGGGGTACGTGCCTTCATTCTCAAAACTTTCCTGAAGATGTTAAAACTGAAATTTTAAATTCTCCCCTAGGTAAGGAAGCTATGTTTGGCCCTTTAGCAGTCAAGGTGATCAAGATGTGTGATTAAAGAGGAACGATGATTCAATGGATAGCTACATTTTCAGCCATCTTTTTTTTAAAGCAAATAAGAATTTACCTTCCTCCTCAGCTTCCCTTTTCAATAAGTAGCTTAAGTAACAAAGAGCCATTAAACAGGAATTTAAAAATAATTGTCAAGGAGGCTACAGAAAGAAAGGAAAAGTCTAAAAAAAAAATCAAGAGCAGTCCTTGTTAGAATGAATATTTACCTGTTCACCCTCCACCCCCGCCCCCACACACTGGCAACTTCTCCATATCACTGGGGCCTTATATTTTCTTGGGGTACCAGATTTTGACAGAGAGATGGATTCTAAATGTAATTCAACAAGTACATTGGACAATAGGAATCTCTCCCCCTGTTCTAAATAATTTCTGCTGTGAACCAAGTCTCCATATGTCCTTCTAATCTGCATCAAATGCTTGCTCAAGGAGAACTAGAACCTGTACCAACATCAGATAAGCAATGGATTTTATGCCTGGATTTTTCTGGTACCAAAGAAAGAAGGATCATGGAGGACTGTGCTAGAATTTCTTTTCTAAATGTTTTAATCAAGTTTCTGAAGTTCAAAATGTTATTCCTTCAGTTAATTTTACATCTCCTTCCTCTAGCATTCTTGATAAAACTAGATTTAAAGGATATCTATCATCACATTTCAATTGGTGAACAGTTCAAGTACATTTGGTGTGCCTACATTACCAGTTCTGTTTTACCCTTTGGACTCTGTACTGAACCAAGCTTATTCACAAAGTATCTGTCTCCAAATATTGCTTATTGCAGATATCAAGGCATTCACAAATTTCCATATGTGGATTACTGTCTTACCTTAGAAGACTCTTTTTCCACTTGTCAAAAGTCATTAGCTACTATGCAGTCTTCTTCTCAGTCTGTGTTTTGAAATCAACTTTCAGAAATCTTCACTTATCCTTTCTCACAAAACTGTGCTCCTGGGATGTTGGTTAGACACTGCTCTGGGAAGAGCTTTTTTTTCTTCAGACAAAGTAGAGATGTTGTAACTGTTCTTCCTAAGTTTATCTGATCAGACCCTGATGTTTGCAAAAAAATTTATCAGGATTTATCAATAATTGTCATGCTCCCTTTGGCTGAACTCCACATGAGAAAAATCCAGTGGTACCTCAGCTCAGCCTTGACTCAACGTCTACATCATTTATATTTTCAGATCCCAGCTTCGGGATTTTTAATAAAGGAAGAACTTATGGTATTGCAGGCTAGGTCTCTTGCAATCCAGGTCTCCCTTTCTCCCTTCCAAACATCCTCCAGTCTGTTACTACAGATGCATAAAACCATTCATGGGAAGCAGTTTCCAAAGGAATTATGTAGACGGGCATAACCACATAAATATCAAAGAAGTGATCAATGTGTTGAAAGTCTTAAATCATCCCTGGTTCCCAGGTCTCTACACGTTTTCATAGATAACACCACAGTGACAAATTACATAAACAAAGAAGGGTAAAAAATATAACAAACAGCAGGACCACCATGGCAATAGGAAAAAAAAAAGTTTGATACTAACAACCGCTTTCACGTTAGAATTAATGCTTTTTTGGGTTTAATACAATACAAGAATAGTGTAAAACCAAATGAATAGTACATTCATAATAAATTGACAATCATAAAAGCATTACAATCACATGATGGCAAATGATAAAACTGAAGCAATTAACATAGCTTACATCCCTCCAGGGCTGGTTTTAAAGGAATACATCCATTTAATCCTGGGTACCTATCAGCTTGCATTCTAAGTATCCAGTTTACCTTCAGCTCTTTAAGCAAAATTTATTAGATTTCCCCCTCTCATATTAGGCTATATTTGCTGAAGACCTTTAAAAAAAAAGCTGTGTCCCTCCCTCCTGTTCCAAAATATGTTTTGCTAATGCATTCTTTACATCTCTCTTCCTGATATCCTACAAGTGCCTCAAATTATGTCCCTTAGTTTTCTGTTGGTTTTTCCTACATAAAAACATTTGCATGAATTGCAAGTAGCCAAATAAACTAAATGCTGTCTTGTGCAATCCATGTAATGATGGGGCACAAATTTAAAGTCTATCTTAGGATGTTCAAATGTTTGTTCCTTTGAAATGCTACTGCATGCATTGCAATTACGGCAAGCATACATCCCAAGTCTTACAGAAGCAGTACCTTGTGCAGATTTGTTTTTAACACCAAATAAATGTCTTTTTAAATTTAAAGAATTTCTAAAACTAAAGGAGGGGTTAGCACCTACAACAGAAATAGTCATCATCAATAGTTAAAAAATTCCAATTTTTACATATGTTCTCACAAATATGGCCTACATCATTAGTAAACCTAGTTGTATATCTTAATCTAGATGGTTTAACTCTATTCAGAGACTTAGTAACAGTACCTGTATTCGGTGTACGTGAAGAAAAAAAAAATGGCTTAAAAGCCATATCCCTACCATCACATATCAATTTCTTATTTAAATTGACATAATTTTATTATAACCCCTTTCTATAAAATTACTGGATAATAAGGCCATGTCTTTATCAAATGCTACCTCAGAGGTACATAACCTTGAAATTCTCATAAACTGTCCCAACAATGATCGGATATATATGTCTGGGGTGCATACTGTCATGGCTTAATAAATTATTCTTCCAACAATTCTTATGATATAAAGAGGTATTAAGTTGACCAAAATTATCCATCTCTAACTGTACATCTAAAAAATCTATAGCTTTAGATGAACATAGGTTCATAGGTAGGAACAAGTCTATCAGCCCTAGGGCCTATACAAGTCTAGTCAAAAAAGTACCCTGGCTTTTGCCACCCAAGAAAATTATTTTCCTGTGCCCCTCTGTGTTCTTTCCTGAACCTGCAAACAAGGAAGAAAGAATTCTTCATTCTCTGGATGTCCAAAGGCAGTTATTATACTACCTAGACAAAACTCAAGCTTTCAGGAAAGCTGTTCAGCTCTGTGTATCCTATAAAAGTAATAAGAAAGGACAATTTGTGACAAAGCACATGATATCCAGATGTCTCAAGCTATTGCCGATTATTATACATGACATTGTGATGACCCTCCACTTCTGGGCCAGTAATAAAGAAGCCTCAATCCTCACCACTGTCACCAGTGCGGGATGTTCACTGGGAGGATAACACATACATAAAAAGTATTTCAGATGCAGCTCTCTGCATCAAGTGCAATTTCCCTTAAGAGTACACAGATACCACGGTCTGTCCAGGGCTGTTTTCTCCATCATTCTCCAGATCTCCAGAAAGACTCCCCACTGGCACAGCTATAGAGTTGAGATCTCAGCTGAATGTCCAAGCCAAGGCCTCCAGAACCTCATCTGTTCAACCAGTGCTTTATGTCCTTGCCCACATAGCTGACACACACACTCTTTGAGGTTTGATTTACACACACACACACACACACACACACACACACACACACACACACACACACACACACACACACACACACACACACACACAAACACACACACACAAACACACACCTGGGAAAGGCTGGCACAGGTTTTCTAGCTATGTCCCCTTCTGCCCAGACTATAAGGTAGTTATGACTGCCACCAGACACTCCTGCTAGCTACCTTAAGGCTCTTCCCAGGGTACCCAATATACTAAGTGAAATTAATATTCATACAAATGATAGTTTGACCAAGAGCAAGGCTATTAGAAGTGGCACACACAGTGACAACAAATAAATATGCAAGTACTCTCAAAACTTAAATATATCTGCAAAGATTAGCCACAGTGAAAGGTTTAAAGATATTTAGTAATAAATAATAAAAGAACAAGACAGTAATACATATCTATTCACCGTGACATCAGATTTCAAAATCACAGAAAATATTCAAAATAACATTGAAGGACAGAACCATACAAATAAAGAAAAAACTAAACTAAGCTTCACTCTATTCCTGACTGAATCTAAGAGAATTATACTATCCCTTAATAACTTACTTAATAGAGCAATTCAGATGATGTGGTTAATGTTCCTTCTTGTTGTTAGGCCCAAGACAGAATACAGAATGATGTGTTTCACTAAGAGACTTCTCAAAAATAATATCTAAAAAATTACTTCTGAGATAGCTTCCAGAATGACATCACTTCTAGTGATCTAACTTCTAGTTCCCATGCAAACACCCATTGCTAGAAGCTGGCAGGATTTACCACCTACCTGTAAAAATACACACTCAAGGGCTTTTGCTCAGATCTGTGGCAGGTGCTGAAAGTCATAAAACAACTTCATACCTCCATGCTTCCAGAGTAGTAATTAGTTTACCCCAAAGACAATACAGAAAGTTTCCTAGTACAGACTTGCGTCTCTGGCTGCATTGAAACCTGTGAGATAGCATTTATGGACTAGCCCATAAAGAGATTTAATTTCAGATATATTTTAAAGTTTGTAGGACTGAGGTTAACCTTCCAGTTTCCTCTGTTAAACATATACATTTAAACAGTTACAATAGTGCATGTATATTTCTGTTCTCTCCAGAAGGGCACACTGTGGATACATTTCAAATACAAGCACTTTACAAATACCTTTTCAAAACAAACATCTGTACAAATCAGTTTGATATACACGACATACAGTTCTAATACATTTGTAAAACAAGCATCTTTTATAAATCAGTTCGATAGTCACAAATGACATATAATTATTTAAAAAATTACAGCTAGCTCTGCTGACATTACTTTCTGTCATCACAGATGTAATAAGTTACTTCTAGACAGGCTTAGGGCCCATTCTATAAGTGCTTCGGATTCATTGGTGACTTTCTGGAAAGGGATGGATTCTAGAAGTATTCTAGAGGCAGCAACTTGGACCTCTGTGCGTATCTGTACAAATCACTACAAACTGGATTGCTTTTCCTGGTCCTGAACATGCTTCTAAATGCATGCCTCTGAATGCTAAGTCCATTCTTTAGGGTCTCTTAAAATCTTAATTTGCTTGACACCACTTTTTATTTTCTAAGCTATGGAAATTAACTAAAATAGTGTAGGCTACTGAAAAAGTGATCTATATATCGAACATAGTATAATTGTGTGAGTAAACTTACCACAATAGTAGATGTTGACAGATAATTCCAGTAATTGCCCCTTCTCCAGTTCCCATTATACTGGAGTTTCCCTTTCTTCTGCTAAGGTATGAATTTATACACACTTTTGTATATAGTTTACTGTTGGATTTGTTTCCTACTATTGTTCTTTCAGGGCTCTCACCCTTTTTAGCAAAAGATGCTATGAGAATATTTGTACTCTAGCTCTCTTTATATAGAACTTTTTTGAGGTCTTGGCAGCTACTGCTCTTTGAAGGCTGGATGGTCACAAGAGGGCAGGATTCCAACAACTTAGGTGATTCATTAGAATATACACTGTTATAGTAGCTTTACTTTGACAACTGTACTTTTCTTCTAAGCATTTCACCATCAGCAGTTTGAGCAATACATGACCACAGTCAGTCTCTCTTGAGCCACAACTGCATTATAAGGAATCAGTAAAGAATTCTTGATAGGAATCCTTGATTTTAATGTGTAGCTTCTAAATAACCAAGCAGGTGGTAGATTGAATTCTTGTAGTTAAGGATTTCTATATCTAAGAGACAGTTTTCTTAGACATTAATGTTAATCTTTTACTGTTTCTTCATTATTTTCGTTGCAATCTATACTGCCTTTTGACTCAGCCATTACATTGTGAAGAGCTGGGACTATGCATACCATTGTGAAATTCCCATTGCTCCACAAATCTCTTGAATTCCATGCTTCCAGAATAGGGACCGATATCTGCTACATCCACATGTGGACTATGATGACATATAGTGCTATAGCATTCATAATACTGGCCATAGCTATGTTCACAATATCTTTTTATCTTTATGACCTCTTAAAACTTCAAATAATAGTGCAGACTAGAACTGCATTTTTATCATACTGCAGTAAATCTGTTTTAGTCCAGCTCCTTGGTCTTGTCTGAAATAAATAAGATGCTATAGCTTCTACTGGATTACTCTTACTGTAAGCACTGCAAACATTACACCTTTAAACTTCTTGCTCAGTAGTAATGGACATACTTGGCCAAAAAACACATCATGAGCTCTTTGTTTATTCTTGACAATGTGAATTTGAGAGTTGTGAATTTTAATAAACATTTTGTTCCATAACTGACTTGGTAATATTAGTTTACCTGCACTGCCTTTAACCTTTGCATGCATCAGATCTGTCCTTTAGAGAAAAAAATAAGGCTGCATGTTTTACCTCATGGCAGTTTTCTGTTTTTGGTGTACTCTCATAATAAATTCTTTAAGCATTCTGAGTAAACTTTTAAACTCTCTTAGCTTCTTTGTCCTCATCAGAAACAACTGTGAAATTATCCATTTAACTTTAAGTTCATCTCCATGCAAATATTCTTGTGCTGTTGTAGTTTATAACAGGTCAGCATATCAGTTACATGCAGTTGTTTTTCCCTCTCCCTCTCTCTCTGCATTATAATTCACACTCAAGTCATATTTCTGACAATGCATTTACATTCTTTGCAATTAAGTCATTAGTTTGTGCAATGACTTCTTAAATCCTCTCTGCAATGGTCTTCACTCAATTTCCATTAAAAAAAAAATCTTTCTTAATATACTTATAGAATTTAACACTAGCAAACGTTTCTAGATGTGTATAAATTTTCCCTAATAGTCAGGAAAATCTCCTGATGAATAAACTGCCATATTAAGTTGGAGAAACACTATGACAGAACTATTGAGGCAGGCATCTACTTCCAATATGATTGGTTTATTCATATCAAAATATTTCAGATAGGGTAGGTAACAATTTGAAATTTTGGGACCTGCTAGAGTGAGTCCCAAAACATGGAGACTGAGTGGATAAAAACTGCACTGCTGAACTACCTGTACAAAAATGGACTTACATATACTCAGTATGAAATGGCCATTTTCCTGGAATATTCTCTTTTCTCCAATGTATGGTGATCTTGATTTTAGTATTTATACATGTTCTGTGGGTAGGGCTGGGGCTTACCACCCTGAAAAAAAAAGGTTATATTAGAAAAGCAGTGATCAAGATTTACTTTTCTCAATAGGTAGCCATGGGTGTGCTGTAATCAATAAGCATTTAAGCAAATAGAAATTATTTTCATTTTTGTCTCCCTCATGATCTAATTTCAGGTCCACTAATATAAAACATGGCCTATGTATTTAATTTCTATAACGGCAATTTTAAAGTTCCTTTTATTTAGTTACGGTTACACTGTCTCAATCATTTTGCCATACCACTGATATAAAACATGGCCTATGCATTTAATTTTTATAACTGTGATTTTTAAAGTTCCTTTTATTTAGTTACGGTTGCACTGTCTCAATCGTTTCACCATATTAATCACTCTCTTGTCGCGCCCTTCCTTGATCACGTGCTATACTAGTATATTACCAATGATGTTAGCAATACTTTCAATTTTTTGTCTACATAACAGCTTTTGGTAACAGTTCAAATGCTAATAAAGTACCAGACTGAAGTCTGCATCTTCCCAATAGGCAAATTAAATAGTTGTAACTTAGACTGCTCCCCATCAAGATTAATTTGCCAGAACCCTAGGTTAGCATCCAGCACTGAACAATACTTTTACCTAGTATAGCTATAGCCACCTTTTTGATTACACTAACTAAATGATGTCCCCATCAGCTTTTTACCAGTATTAATTATGTCTTTCTTTATTCTTACATTCATTTTATGACCAAATAGTTTCACATGATCTCATAGTTTACATGCAGACACCTTCAGTTCACTCACTTTTAGACACAGTGGTTTGAACATTAAAACAGACATTGCATTGCACGCTGTTGGAGACAAAGGCACTGGAAGCTGTTGAAGACTGGGGGGGTGAGAGGGGTACTTAGTGATCTAAAAAGGGCAATTTTTTAAAAACTATTTACTACCATAACATAGGTTCACTTGGAGAACATTTTAAGCTTAGCCAATGTCCCTTTTGGTGCTTGAATTAACATTTCCTGAACTGGTCTTACCTATCCCATGGCTGTTAATTGTATATTAGCCCTAGTGAGAATAAAGGTGATCATACTACAGATAATTTGAGGGGACCCATGTAAGGGATGTAGCATTTAGGAACTGCCTCTATCCATTAGAGGCATGAGGGGCAATCCTGGAGTACATTTTCTATTACCCATCCTTAGATCCAAGTTGCATTTGAATATGGGCAGGATGAGCTTCGTTTTACTTGAATGGATAGTCTGTTCTGGAACAGTTGTAGCCTCTGTGATATATATCCATCTCTCCACAACATTCAGTTTAGATATCTTGACTGAGTATTTCTGGTGCCATTTGACTTGCTGATGTTCAGTAAGTCCATCTGTATTAGGTCGGAGGATGCCTTGTATGCCAGATATATCACCTCTAAGCACTCTGTAGGATACTGAGTATACTGATAAATCTCTGAGGTGGCCCATGCAAGACCTGTTGTTTAGGACATGTATCATTTTAGTAAGGTATCTCTGTGGGTTTTCCAATTATTGCATGGATCTGGACAGATACATGCCAAAGTGGGCATTATACAAAATGATTGACCTAATGAAGGCTTTGTAAATGGAGACAATAAGATCTCTAGATCCAGTCACACTCAATTTGTTTATAAGCTGTTCAATATAGAAAGACTTTCTTATGACTCTGGGCACATATTGGTCAAAAGTTAGGTCACTGTACACACAAGTTCCCAAATGCCAAACAACTGGGTCAGTTCTCAGGGCGCATTGCCAATTTGGAAGTTCCCTGGAGTAGATGCAAAGCATTCTATAGCCATATCAAGAATCTTAATGGCAACACCCAGATCTGCTCTGAGTTACAGCACAACAGCATGAAAATTACAGAAACAACTGATATTGCCAACATACTGGCAAATAGGTTCAGTGCTAACTTTACCCCCTCTAACCCCCTAAAGGGCCCATCTATACAAGAAGAATGCAGAGTCCCTGTAATCACATCTATGCAGGTAAAAGCTGAACCCTCTAAAACCAAAAACACAGCATCCATGGGACTGGACAACATCCCAGTCTGCGTTTTACACGAACTTCAGAACGGACTGGCTCCCCACCTAAGAACCATGTTCAGTCATGGTCCCGCGTCAGGCTTTGTGCCCACTGAATGACGCACAGCAACAGTTATCCCACTCCACAAGGCCACCACTGATCCTGGGAGCTATCTCTCTATTAGCCTGATGAGCCTGGTCTGCAAGGCCATGGAACGTATCATCATGGAACTCATAAACAAAGACAGTGGTATTCTCCAAACTCTGGACCCCATCCAATTTGGGTTTGTGAAAGGCAGATCATGCCTTCTGAACCTGATCGACTTCTTTGTGGCAGTCACTAAAGCCAAAGAACAGGGTAAGGTGGTTCACACATCCTATCTTGACCTTGCCAAGGCTTTCAACACCATCCCCCATTCTGGAATTATAGCTAAACTAGGTATAAATCCCTACGTCACAAGATGGGTTGCCAAATAGCTCACTGACAGAACCTACACTGTAAAAGTTGCAGACTACAAATCTGACTTCAAACCAGTGACAAGTGGAGTACCACAGGTATTAGTCCTGGGATCTCTCCTGTTTGGTATCTACTTCTCTGAAGTACAGGCTAACACAGAAGGTCTATGGCTAATGAAGTTTACAGATGAATGCAAACTAGGAGCCATAGTCGAGTCCCCAAATGATGTGGACATCCTACAGAAGGGCCTCAATGAGACAGATACCTGGTGTCAGAGGCATGGCCTCAAGCTCAATGCCAAAAAGTGCATTGTCATCCCCTTTTTGTAAAAACTCTGTACTCATGAACTACCACAAACGACAGTCTACTTAATGCTCAATGTGTGATAAGAGACCTTGGGACCCAGGTGGACAGTAGTCTCTCCTTTGATAATCACATCACCACAGTAGTCAGGAAATCCTTCTATGTGGCACACCACATCACAAAAGGGTTCTCATCCAGGAAAAAAGGAGGTCATTGTTCCCCTCTACTCGGCACTCATTAGACCCATTATAGAGTGGAATGCCCCTTTTGGAATGTACCTCACAAGACATCTGCAGCAGCTGGAAAGGCCACAGAAGTACCTCACAAAGAGGATTACTGGCCTCAAACAGATGCCCAACACTGACCATCTCAAAAAAACTCCAGCCTTACTCTGTAGCATATTGCCTACTCTGAGGAGATCTCTGCCTAACAAATAAAGCTATGTTAAACCCAGAGCTGTTGGACATGCTACACCTTAAGAAATCCCAATCCCTCCTAGCTACATGCTCTAGGGACCTAAACCTTGCCACCACAATAAATAGGACATACTGGAGGGATATATTCCTGTCCCAGAGACTTCCCATACTCTGGAACACACCACCCATCTATGTCAAGCAAAGCTCCTCATTAGCACTCTTCAAGAAAAATCTTGATGAGTGGATGGGAAATAGGAAATACACCCCAGGGATAATTTCTGTGGCTATGCTCAACAGCGGCACAGGAATATAACTTTCTTGGGTGGTGTAAGCCAGGGAACCTTGTTGGGTAGGCTTACTTAGGCCCTAGGGCCGATAGTCATGTACCTACCTATGAACCTAAAAGCCCTTGAAGGACATATATGTCACAAACATGAATAAATGTCATAGAAAATGTACAGATTTATACCATAATTTGAAAATCTGTAATCTTGAAGTACCCTAATAAGCTATCACAAATGGTACAATAACGTAAAGGAGAACTTTAAAACAGAACAGTTACTCTAGCTATAACAGGATATAACTCATATTAATCAATACTGGAAAGTGATATCATATCTAAACTGCTTATCACTGTAATGTGTCTACCAATAAATGCACCAAAATGTTGTGTGTGTGTGTGTGTGTGTGTGTGTGTAGGTGTACACAAGGTGATCAAATGATTGCGAAGTAGACCTCAGCTTGGTTGACACCATTTGGTCAATTGAAACAAATGGTTAAGAGGTATATAAGATTGACAGTCCATAGGTAGTGGAATATTCCCTTTCCTCAGGGATTGTGTGATCTCAGACTTAGCATATATGTGAGGGGGCACAGCCATCCCTCAATTTAATGGGTGCATATGGAACTCCCCCCCTACAAAAATCTTTTATTTTGCCTTCTCTTAAGTGATTCTCAGAGTATGCACAGAATATGTCACTATAATAACCCAAAGGTAAACGTACACAAATGTGTGGAAGAGGGTGACTGTGAGAAGGAGCCATCGGAACCCGTTCCAACCAACACACAGCCAAAGGGCCACAACCACATGAGGTTCAGATGTCACTCACTGTAGATACTAGCCATCAGTATCTGTCAGCATTACAGACTATGTGGTGCACTTGCTAGCTTTGCAACATTACTGTACAAAGTAGTCATCTAGCAGCTGTATACATGTACCTGTGGAATATGACCCTGTGTGTGCCTGCATGTGGTCTGTCAACCTGTAGATGAAAGGGTTATGGCCCATGCACACAAACTGCCCTCCCCATAGCCCTACTATGACAAGCCTGCTGAGGTAATCCACTGTGAAATACACCTTTGGAAGGAATGTAGCCCAGTAATCTCCATGGCATGTCCCATAACTGCATAATGCTGTAGTGTGATACACTAGTTAGGTAGGAGTTCCAGTCCCAGACATGGCAACTCTGTGTGTGTGTGTGTGTGTGTGTGTGTGTGTGTGTGTGTGTGTGTGTGTGTGTGTGTGTCTGTGTAGAGGGCAATGCGTTTTTAGTGTAGTCACACTCCCTACAATTCAAATGCTCTAATTTTGCATGGCTGCTGATGTCATCCACCTAGACATACACCTCTGGGAAGGCTGTAGTCCAGTAATCTCTGTAGTATGTCCTAGAACTGCACACTGCTGTAGTGTGATAAGCTAATTAAGTAGGAGTTCTAATCTCAGACGTGGCAAGTTTGTGTGTGTGTCTGTCTGACTCTGTCTGTGTAGAGAGCAATGCTGTTTAGGATAGTAACACTCCCTGCAATTTAAATGCTCTACTTTGGCAAGACTGCTGATGTCATCCACCTAAAAATACACCTCTAGGAAGGCTGTAGCCCAGTAATCACTGTGGTATGTCCTATAACAGCATACTGCTGTAGTGTGATAAACTAGTTAGGTAGGAGTTCTAATCCCAGACTTGGTAAGTGTGTGTGACTGTCTGACTCCGTCTGTGTAGAGAGCAATGCTTTTTAGGGTAGTCAAATTCCCTACAATCTAGATGCTCTACTTTGGCAAGGCTGCTGATGCCATCCACCTAGAAATACAACTCTGGGAAAGCTGTAGCCCAGTAATCTCCATAGTGCATCTTATAACTGCATACTGCTGTAGTTTGACAGAATAGTTAGGTAGGCATTCTAATCCCAGACCTGGCAAGTGTGTGTGTGTGTGTGTGTGTGTGTGTTTTGTGTGTGTGTGTGTAAAAAGCAATGCATTTTAAGCTAGTCACACTCACTACAATTAGAATGCCCTACTTTGGCAATCCTGCTGATGTCATTCACTGTGAAATACACCTTTGGGGATGGAGCTCTCCAGTAATCCCTGTGGTGGATCCTATAACAGCTTCATGCTGTAGTGTGCTATAGGCCTCTGTTAGGGGTTCTATACCCACACATGTTGGTTGTGGATGTTTTGTGCATGTTTCAATGTCTGTGTAGGGAGCAATGCATTTTAGCCTAGCCACAATAACTACAATTCGAATGCCCTACTTTGGTAATCCTGCCGATGTCATCCAATGTGAAATATACTTTTGGGGAAGGATCTCCCCATTAATCCACGTGGTGCATCCTATACCAGCTTCATGCTGTAGTGTGCTATAGGCATCTGTTAGGGGTTCTATACCCACACATGTTGGTTGTGGATGTTTTGTCTGTGTAGGGAGCAATACATTTTAGCCTAGCCACACTCACTACAATTCAAATGCCCTACTTTGGCAATCCTGCTGATGCCATCCAATGTGAAATACACCTTTGGGGAGGGTGCTTTCCAGTAATCCCCATGGTGCATCCTATAACAGCTTCATGCTGTAGTGTGATAGAGACCCCTTTTAGGGGTTCTATAACCACACATGTCAGTTGTGGATGTTTTGTGTGTGTTTCAATGTCTGTGTAGGGAGCAGTGCATTTTAGCCTAGCCACAACCACTACAATTTGAATGCCCACCTTTGACAATCCTGCTGATGTCATCCAATGTGAAATACACCTTTGGGGAAGGAGTTCTCCAGTAATCCCCGTGGTGCATCCTATAACAGCTTCATGCTGTAGTGTGATCTAAACCTCTGTTAGGGGTTCTATACCCGCACATGTCGGTTGTGGATATTTTTTGTGTTTCAATGTCTGTGTAGGGAGTAATGCATTTTAGCCTAGCCACACTCACTACAATTTTAATGTCCTACTTTGGCAATCCTGCTGATGTCATCCAATGTGACATACACCTTTGGGGAAGAAATACTCCAGTAATCTCTGTGGCGTGTACTTTAACTGCATACTACTGTAGTGTAATAAACTAGTTAGGGAGGAGTTCTAATCCTAGACATGACAGGTGTGTGTGTGTAACTCGTATACTGTTTGGAGGTGGGTGCGAGTGTGTAACAACTGGGCCCAATGTGGAACGGGTTTTGCAAATTTCTAATATGGTGGCCCTAGTATATATCACAATATCCACCGTACAGGGATAACAGATGTGAAACAGCCAAGAGGCTGGGGTGCAAATCCATACCCATACATGTGACATCAAAGCCATGCAAATAAAGTTAGCAACCCTAGTATTTGCCAGAGAACACTCTCAACCCATGTCTCATACACACACACTTGCCAAAGCAACAGCCACTATGTTGGTAGTACACTGCATATTACCCACTGATAGTAACTATGGAGTGATTGCAGTGGCCTACAGAGGGCATGGCACCCTGTCCATCTGTCCAACAGGCATGCACATGCAGACAGTGCACCTTCCCTATGTTCCCCACTGGACACCTGCAACACGTATGGTGCCATCAAGTGTGACCCACAAAGGACATACCATGCCTGAAAACATGGCCTGTATGGACAGATGCCACTGACACCAGGGAATGCCATTAGCATGCTATCAATGTAGGTGCAGGGTAAACCTGCTGTCCATTACCAGTTCCCCGCCACATGAGGCTAGGACTGGCACATCTGATGATAATCTGTGTACACAACATGGGCCAGACACCCCAGGTGCAGTTCAACAAGTCACTGTACATGCATGCGGGAGGTGTGCACATCACAGACACTGTCCATTGCGTGGACTAAGGAACACATACATGGGCAAGCAATGCACAGCATTGGCCACACGCAATAGTCACCCAGGTGAGTGGATGGTGAATACAATACCCAACTGTGTGTGCAAATCCAGAAACTACAGCCCTGAGCCACAATGCAAACCATTGTCATGTGGCCTGATGCCAAGGTATACCCATCACCTAGCCTTGTATAGCCATCTGGCAAAGTTGACCACTACACACCCATGAAGCAATGTGCCCATGCATGTCAGTACTGGCATCCTGTGTGTGTTGTATGTGTGTTGTATGATGCTTATGTTCACATTCACACTCACTACAACCCCCACTGGCATACTGAAGCATGCTGTCTGATGTCAGACACCTCCCCATACCCTTTGCCCATATAACCTCCCTATGACCCCTGTGGTGCATGTGGAGTAATGTGTTGTGGCAATCTCACTAGTAATGAGTTGTATGCCTGGTCCTGCCAAGTGTGTCAGTGTGTGTATGTCCCTGTGAGAATGTGGCTGTGTTGACGCTGGCACCTGTTCATGCGGACAGGCATTTGTACTACAACTACCGTATAGCTACCATATTCCTGTTGCAGATGTCACTCACCATCACATATACATTCTGAGGAGTCCACAACATGTAACCTATGTGGTGCATCCAATAACTGCATAGAAATATGATAGCACTACATAGTCGTCAAGGGTTTGATACCCTTTTCTGGTAGGTGTGTGACACAAACATGCTTAAGCTTTGCTCTCTCACCTCTTCCTGACTTGTCTTTGCCTCTCTCACTCCCTCACTGGTGGATATGGAGACCTACACCTGCTTTGCTTAGGCAGCAGCATGTGTATTTTAAGTGATGCTCATGATCAGCTGATGGCCTCTGCACAAATTGCAGCCCTCCCCTAGTTGACTGCATGTGGAACAGCTGTGGTAACATTCCCATAGCCAATTGCATGGAAACACACTCCAATATCTAGGAACATTGTGTTGGTGTTGGGCCTTTTCATTCACTGTGAGCAGGAACTCAATCTGTTGTTTGGCAAACAGCATCTCAGATGGACTGTGGATTTACCTCTAACAACATACACTGTGGAAATAGGACAACACTGTGGAAATAGGACAACTTACAGAAGGGGGGTATGCCTGACCTGACTACAGACTATAAGTGCCGCTATACTGCATTTGGAGTAATGTTGGTTTAACAGGGTATGTGTGGATATGGCTGTTCTACATATTTTAATACCTGCCATGTCAGTATTATGTTTATGAGGAATCCCAATCTGTAGGGTCATCTGCAGACTGGGCAGTGTGTGGTGCCTTTCGTTTCATGTGTTACCCACAGAGCATCTATCTGTGAACTGCAGAAGGTAGTGTGAGGATCGCAGTCTGTAGATGGTGAAAGCTGTGGCAGTTACTGCCTTCATATCACTCATAGGACATATGTTGCAACAAACCATGTTACAACAGTAAATGTATGAGGTTATCACAGCAACATGTCAATGATGGCCCTGTGTATGTGCTTCCAGCCACAACTCTGTCAACCTTTGTACAAATGTCATGCATTAAGAGGTGCATATGCGCTGGACACCATAATTAGTGTCATCATATCCGATAACAAGCCAGTGAGATATCAGACTGATACACATATTATGTACAGTAGGGGTTATATTTGATGACATAACCTGGACATTCTGTGGTTGTTTGTACAGTACTGAGGTTTGGGTACTTATGGTGAATGTTGACAGTGAGCGCATTGTTAATATGTACTTTGGCCTATGTACAGACTGTGGTAGATGTAATTCTTCTTGTTCCCATCCTATCTTATATCACATGCTGCTCCACTGTATGTTACCATATTGGCTTACATGTTTGTAAGGCCATATGCACACACATGTCCCATACCACAGACAGGCATCAGACCACACTGTGTAGCGGCCCAGTATATGTAGGGTTAGTGGGTGAGTGGTACATATGAGGATGGTATTGAACAGATAGTCCATATACTGTAATATTATGCTAGCTTACCATATGTGGCTGTGGCTGTGTTCACATTGGTTGCGGTTATGCACTTTCACACAGGTGTATCTTATCCTGTGCTGTGACATGCCTGTAGAGCCTGCTATATATGCAGGTACATGTGTAATCCCTCATAGAAGAAGACATAGGCCAGTGTTGAGCCAGTTTGCCTGTAGCCTGCACAGTGTTTTGTTACATGCCTAGCAGCTTAGTGTAGTTACCCAGTGAGATGTCATGTCCAGACACTTGTCAGATGTACTACTGCTGGGCCTCCCTTAACAGTCATGTATGTCAGACAGAGCAGTGGGATGCTGTACAGATGTATGTCAATATCTAGGTAGGTAGTATGTGGCCATGGCACCTCTGTACCAGCAGTTATTATGTATCAGGACAGACAGGGGTGTGTGAATGCATAACCTATGGGGGAAAATTTATACTAGTCATTATGTGTTATACCCATTTACATGGCTGTTAACATCCATTTTGTCAGGCTTGGTTCACATGTTTTGCACTAAGGGGTTCTGTGTATACCTCTGGACTGTACAGAGTATGTCAGAATGTCCACATACATTGGCCAATATCTCTGCTGTAGTCCACAGGAGCATTATGTGCTAGCAGCAGTACTGTACTATGATATCCTTAGCATGTCTGTCAGTAGCCAATGGCGCACATGTGAAAAGCAGATGTGACATCCCACACACACCATGTCTATGAAGACAATCTCTATTACAGTAGCAATAGTCTATTAATATACCTGTTATGCATACCTGACATCCCCTTGCACTAAGAAGTTGGGACTATAGGGGTTGAGGTAGTGCTACACTCCATGTTCAGGACATATGGTGAAAATATATGTATATATAACTATCCAGATATCTATATAGATAATTACACATGTACATATTGACAGATATAGATGGGTATGTATATGTACATAGATATACATATACACACCCAGATATATATACATATACAGAGCAAAATATGTCTACACATATAGAAATAGTGATACATATGCACATATACGTATGGATATCTACATATATATTGACAGTAGTAGGTATATCAGAATAGATATGTATGTACATATAGTTTTGGATATCTACATATATACCAACAGAACTAAGCATATCTGTACACATAGGATGTGCATATACATATATATACACATATATCTATATATACATATATCTAAATATACACATATGTATATATCTATATATATATGTATATATATATATATATATATATATATATATATATATATATATATATATATATATATATATACATACACATATATAATATATATATATATATATATAAGTAAATATATCTATCTATATATATATATATATATATATATATATATATATATATATATATATATATATATATATAGATATATATATATATATATATGTATATATATATATATATATATATATATATATATATATATATATATATATATATATATATATATACATATATATATATATATATATATATATATATATATATATATATATATATATATATATATATATATATATATATATATATATATAAATTATGTATATACACACACACACATACACACACACATATGTATATATATATATATATATATATATATATATATATATATATATATATATATATATACACGTGTGTGTATATATATATATATATATATATATATATATATATATATATATACACACACACACACATATGTGTGTGTGTGTATATATATATATATATATATATATATATATATATACACACACACACACACATGTGTATATATATATATATATATATATATATATATATACATACACACACACACACACACACACACACACACACACACACACACACACACACTTCTGGGGATTATACCTAAACTAAGGCCTAGACCTTTTACTAATATTGTTGGGAAGTGTTTAGCGCATTGTTCTGTGCCTCCTGGACCCCATACAGACACTTCTGGGGCTTATTTTGGACTTTTATCCCTATTGTTTTTTTTTTTTTTTTTGCTATGATTATTGTAACCTTCATTGTATGGTTTACCATTGTGTAAACTTCTCAGTACTCTGCCCTGCCATTTTTTGGGAACTGCGTGTAGGTTTTGGAAGTGGCCTTACATGTGCAGACTGGGCTCAGGTCATACTCACTACAGGGCCTCCCTATACTCGGCACTCTTCTCTACTCTACATTATGGATTAATTTGTTTGCCTTTAGATGGAATACCTGTGTTTTAATTAAATGGCATACCTTGCGTTTTTAACCAAACTGCTGCAAATGTCCTATTGTGGATATGTACATGATTTAACTTGTAGACACCTTTTAAACTGCGTATCTATGCAATGCTTTGCCTAAACACTTATTTTTGCCTGACGTACACTGTTTTTAATGTATTATATGATGAAGCAGTGTATTTGATTACTGTATTTGTGTATTTGGTTACTGCACTATATTGACAACACTGTATTTGTTTATTTAATTTAACACTATTGTATTCTCTCCCACTTTTTCTCCTGTACCAGCTAATTTTCCTGCCTTACCCAGTGTCTGTTTGCCTGGGTTGGAATCTTCTACTACTCTACGAGTGTACTTTCTGCCTACTACCCTTGGAAAACTCTGGACCTTTGCACTCTTCTACAACCCACTACTTCAAGATTTTAAGAAAGTATGTCTACTTAATTGGATTGTAGTTTATGACCATTTTTACCCGGTGAAGCTTCTGTTTTGCTCCCAGCTAAGCTTGCCAGCAGCAGCACCCCACCCCTTTACTCTGTTTTAATCTTCCTCTCCCTTACCTTAGTGTTTTACTTAGCTTGTACTCTCCCTCCCAGTAGTGTACGTTTTTCTGCCCCAGAACCTTTATGACTCTTCTCTGTACCTCTGCTCTTTGCCCACTAGGTGTCACTCTGTCCACATCTAGACTTACAGTATTGGTTTATTCCCCTAACTTATTCTTCCTATTTTCACCTTTCTCACTCCTATCCCTTTCCTTCTTTGTAGTGCTCTGTGACCCACTCCTCCTTACGCTACCTATCTTAAACCTTCTATCTGCTAGCTTTTTCTGTTACTTTTTCCTTCCTCTCTGGACTCTGTGTATCCCGCTCCGTTCGCCCTGCGGGCTCACTCCGCTCCCCTCCCTACCCCCAATTCCCACCCACCCCCAGGGGTCCTAATCTTATACTTCCCTAATCACACCCCCTTACC
>NC_056731.1:81259940-81272440 GCF_019279795.1 Protopterus annectens
TAAAAATTGTTTCAAATGTAATGACAGTGTAAATAAATAAATCAATTAATACATTTTCTTTCTTGTTTTAAAAAACTTTTATAACGGAATTAATATGAATGTTATTGAAGTTTGAACACCAAAGAGAAACTAAAAACTATCTATAGTTTGTTCCTTTTCATTTTCAGTATACTGTTGATACTGATGTTCTCATTCATTCCTGGGTTCCTTGAGGCATCCAATTTTAGTTGCCAGGTTAACTCTCTGGTTTCCAGGTAACTTTCCCAGTCACCTCCCCTTGGATCACTAATAACTCGTTCCAGGACGAAAAATTTTAAAGACATATTGCTACAAGTTACAGAATGCTTAAAAAAGGCATTAGTAGTTTTTTTTCTCTATTTCGTATACATGTTCATAAATCCGTTTTTTGAGCATTCTAGTGGTCTTTCCCACATAAAAACCATGGCAGAATGTACACATACCCAAATAAACTACCCCCATTGTGTTGCAGTTGTGGTACCCCAATGTCCTCAGAATGCAATTCCTAGCTGGAAGAAATATTTCCTCAGCATTAAGTAGGTACTTGCATTGTTTACACGCACCACATTTGTATGTGCCATTCTTCCTGTATGGGGCCATAGTGTTTTTTAACTGTCTTGTACTGGTGTTCTGTTCAAACATTCCCTTGAGGTTTATGTCACGTTTTCTAACGAAAGTTAATGTTTTTGGTAAATAATTTTTAATATCTTCTTGAGCTGTTAGCATTGGCCAAAAAGCTTGTAAAGTATTCTCAATATAAGTTGCGTCTTTAGTGTATGTATATATGAAACTTCTCTGAACATCATTATTTCCCCTACTGTTGTTCTTAGGTAGTGGAAGTCCCTTACTAAGCAGGGGTGGAAACTTAGAATCCCTATTTTCTAATATTTCTTCTGTAATTGTGTTAATTAGCTGGTTAGGATAACCTCTTTCTACCCACATATTAGTTAAAATTGCAACCTCATCGAAAAAGGCATTTAAGGTACTACAAATTCTCGATGCTCGAATCAGCTGACCTCTAATAATTCCCTTTTTAGTATAAAAGGGATGTGAACTATCAAAATGTAAAAATGTGTTGGAGTATGAAGGCTTCCTATAAATAGTTGATTCAAAATGTTCTCCTTTATTGTCCTTAGTAAGAAGGATATCCAAATAATGTAGTGAGTTACTACTTAGTTCATAAGTGAATGACAAGAAATCAGTGGTATTGTTGATGTAACCAAAAAACTCCAAAAAAGATTCCTTAGACCCCTGCCACAAAATACAAATGTCATCCAAATATCGCTTATAAAATAAAATCTGCTGTTTCCATTTAGAAGAATGTATAAAGGTTTGCTCCCATTTGCATAAGACAATGTTTGCATAAGATGAAGCACATGGGGAACCCATGGCTACTCCCTTATTTTGCCTGAAGAATTCTCCATTAAAGAATATATAGTTGTTATTGAGGATGGTTTCCATAAATTCAATGAGTGTATTAATCTGGTTATTACTTAAGTCACTTAAACTTATTAAGATGTCAGAAAACCAGTCTATTCCTATGTCATGTGGTATACTTGGGAACAGTTCTACTACATCTATTGTAATCATCAAAACATCCTTATTACAAATATTAGGTGGAATACTAGCTAAGAATTCCCAAGAATATTTGCAAACATTGGGGAGCTTGGAAACAAGAGATTTAGTACTGTGTTCAACAAATTTGCCTAACGGTTCCGTGATACTATTAGCTCCGGCAACAATTGGCCTGAATTTCAAAGGAGTAATTCCTTTGTGAACCTTAGGTATACCAAATAGTATAGGGGTCTTAGGATGTGGTACATTCAAATAGTTAAATAGTTCATTTAACACACCTTGAAGTAGATGGTCATTCAAGATGTATTTGATGTTAGCTTGTGCAACATTTAATTCATTGATAGAGGCCTGTTCGTATGTGTTGGAATCCTGCAAAATGTCATGCATTGCATTATCATAATCCAGTGCGGTCATAAGAACCATACCACCCCCTTTATCTGGTTTCATAACCCTAATTTTTTGTTCTTTTAACAAATTCATAATTTCTACCAGATGTTTGTTGAAATTATGTGGAGGGTCTTGTCTGTTTGACAAATTAGTTCTCAATGTGTTTTCAATAAGTTCTTCAAATGTTTTTAAACTCGGATGTAGGGGTGGGTTAAAAAGACTGGACCTAGTGATGCTGTTAGTTACGATATCTTGCCCCTTAAAGAAGAGAGAGAGGTTAAGATTTCTAACAAAGAGTTTTAGCTCGATCAATAACTTAGGCACATAAGCAGGTCTAGCTGGAACATAATTCAGTCCTTTAGTAAATAATTCAAAATAGACTGGGGTAATTTCCAAATCAGTGTAGTTGTAAATGTTGAAATTATTCAAAGAAACTACAATATTGTTGTTGTTAGGAATAGGACTTGTAGTTGCATAATTACTGATATCCATGTTTAATTGCGTGTCCTCCCCCAAGCCTGTTGGTAAGAGGCATTCAAATTCCTCCCCATTGGTCTGCCCTGGGGGAAATGAAAACCCTGTGGTGAATTATTATTGCCTTTCTGCGCTAACCTTTCACTTCTTCGTAAAGGTTCAGAATTAGGTACATTTCTGGTGTTTTGACCCCCTGTTCTTTTTTCAATTTCATCCTCATTAGTTCCTGCAACTTGATTGTGTTTCAACCCTGTGGGGTAAGCCCTCCCTTCTCTATATTCCATAAGATCTCTGTCAAGTTTTTTAATTTTTCTGTCAATTACTTTTTGACAGTGTTGGTCTACTTCAGAAAAAACTTCGTCATATTTCCTTTTGTGTCTAAGGAAATTCTTGTGTTGTACAATATTGTCATTCAAAACAGTAAGTTCATCTAAAATCCCATTACATTTATTCTGGTAATCCTTCACCATTAAATCTAACATTTCCAACCCAGTTCAATTAAAAAGTTCTAGTAATTGTGTATGCAAAACAGAACCAACAGTAGCATTATTCGGAAATTTATAACATCTGAGTCCTTTCGGCACTCTTTTAACATTAATGCATTCCTTTAAATAATTAATTTCAAGTTGACAATTCTTATACATATATAATTTGTTGCTGAAAAAGTCAAAATCTATGTCCAGTTGTTGTGTGTTATGGTGGAATGTACCTTGTTTGAACTCCGGTTGGAGTTCTGTCCATTTTTTAAAGTTAAACAGTTTGTCTGTAACTCCACCGTTCAGTGCCCTGTTGTTACAGTTTCCTTCTTGTGAAGATGTTAAGCCAGTTCTTAAATTGCAGCTGATGCTTGCGGTGCCATTCGGCTCCTGCGCCGTAAGGGATCTCTGCTCAAGCGGTACTGCTTGTTGCTGGTTTCCCGGAAAAAAAGGGGAGTCAGGAACATCGGAGTTCAATTGCCCCATAAGTGCCTTGTTAATGCTGGAAAGTAACGCTAACACCTGGTTGAATTCAGAACGGGTAACCGGTGTATCGTCACTGTCATCCCTTAATATAAGGGGTGTGTTGAAGAGGTCCGGGGTATATATATATACATACACACACACATATATATATATATATATATATATATACATATATATAATTATTTTATATATATATATATATATATATATGTATATATATATATATATATATATATATATATGTATATATATATATATATATATATATATATATATATATATATATATATACATATGTACATACAAAGAGATGTACACATGACCATATATATGTAGCACTATACAGATGTGTATTCAGACATATGTATGAGTATACATGTGTATGTACATGTAGACATATATAGACCTATTATATGTATACAACCATATTCCTGTCATGAGTAAACATCACGGTTGTGTATACTTTCCCACATGTATCTCACCGTTTGTATCTGCTATGTGCACATTATGATAAAACAACATATGTGATGCAACAGTCATATTAATAACAAGGACTACACAATTTAGGAACTACAGGCAAATGTTCAATACTACTCAATATGTGTATTGACAGCTATATTGGTAAAACAACAGCAGTTGTCACAGTGGTCATGGCATAGTGGTTAGGTGTTGTGATTTCAATGTAAAGGGTTCTGGGTTCAAGACTGTAAGGGCTGTTCGTTTTGTTGCTGGGCAGGACAAGGGCTGTCAGATACAGAGTGGTTAACCCAGTTTTGAGCAGCTTTAAGCTGGTTGACGTGGTTTTGCATGAAGGTAAACAGTGCTATGCTATGGGTAAATGTACGGGCACTTACAAAGTGTAGGCAGCGCTTACCAGTGCGCATATCAGCTTAGCTGTTATATTGCAGCAATGCTGATGCTTGCTAAGCATAGCTTAGCCCTGGTAACCAGAACCCACAACCCAGTCTGATAACCTGTAATAAGTGTATGTAATGCCTAATTGCTGTCATTACAGTAGCAAGAGGTGTGAGTGTCATGTGTGGGGCACAGACATATACGAGGCCTGTACAGCAATGTTATTCATGTTAAAGTGTTACATGTATAGTTGCCCAAGGTATGTGCTGTCACACTGGCATGTAGTGTATCATGGCAGTACTACTGTTGACAGTGCTAACCCAGGCAAGAGCAGAGTGCTAAATATAGTACTGACAACAGGCACAACTGCAAGCATGGCTGGACACCAAGGCCTCCCTGTTGTATTCCTGGTGTGAGAGCTGTGTCACAGTATATACCCCTTACTGGTCTGTCAACGCACTCATGCTACTGCACAGCTACCTGCCAAGCTGATGACTGTCGGTCACTGTACAGATGTTAAGATGGCAGGTATCCAGCTGGGATATGTACAGGCAACCTACACTTGTTTGACACCCTATTATTCGTGTGGCATGTACATGAGATGCATATCCCTGTATTACCAATGTTGGGGTATACTATGAGTTGTATCGCAGTCACGGCCAATATGTGATGGTGGGTATGGCAGAGTGTCATCATGGGTTTCAGGGAGTACAATATCCAGTGGGGGATGTGGGTGCTGTGTACACTATTACACCAAGGTACACCAGGTATATGTCCCATGTACCACATTATGGTTACCACTGTCACCATCAATCTTACAGGTAACTGTAACCACAATCCAAGCCAATTATGCATGTGATGTGTGCAGCCTACCTGTAACACACTGGAGACATGGTCATGTTAGCAGCGATAGACCCTGGTATCTCAGATGTGTGTCTGAATGTTGTGTCTGTAAATGTATATATGATGGTATGTCACACTACGTATCATCCAAATACACCCATTACATCCCCCATTAGCATACTGTACATGTCGGGGGATGTTCTGCATGTACCGTGTAACCTGGGACACACCTCAACCTAAACGCTGTGCGGTGTGTGCAATGTAAGCCACACACATCAGTATCACGACATAGCTAGGCAGGGGTCTAGTCCCAGTGTTGCAAGGTAACAGTGTGCGTGTATGTGGAAGGGTCTACATCAGGTTGCAAGGTATACATGCCTCAGTGGGCTACCTGTCCATGTGGCACAGGCAATAACCAGTTTAGTAACCTGTGAAATGTGTTCAACTGTACCCCAGATATGTCACAACCATGGTGTCAGCACAGTGACATACCCGATTGTGGAATATGACTGCAGACTATCCTCGTGCTGACACATGTACGCCTACAACACAAATGGATAACATTATAGGGACTGCAATCAACCAGTGTTACTAACAGCTATAAGGCATCATTGCTGGATGGCTACACTACCTGCAAATATGCTTCACATTCTACTCCCTACAACATGTTACACTGCAGTACTGTGGTATCAGCCTGTCCCTGCATCAATGGTATGGATGACAGGGATAGGGCACAGGTATCATCATATGCACAGGGTGTGGTGTTGGTTTGCCAGAGGCTGAGGGTGGGCCATGCAGTTGACACCATGCATGTGGGTGAGGGGTGTACTGTGGGGAGCTGGGCAAGGTGATGTGGTGTGTGTAGGTATGGGGTTGCCTTAGGTGTGTTTGCATAGTGTGTGGGTATGCATGCATACAGCTCTCCCATATGGCTGCCCTACACAGGTGTTTATGGACAGCTGCAGACCATACCTGGCAGGGTGTGCAGTTCACTGCTTCTGGCCATGGACATGTGCATTGTGCCTGCCAGGGGTTCCGCGGGCACATCCAGGTAAAGGCCTCGATGTGCTACTCTCACCTGCTGATGACATTTGTCCGCTGGTACCAAATTCCTCCTGGGACTAGCCAGGACAATGTGCATGTGGCCTGCTGTGGTGTGGTGTGGGCAGCACACCTCCCACACTGCCGGGGCTGCTACTCTCACTACAGGAGCCCGTGGGTGTCCTGGCACGTCCATGTTGACTACCAGCTGTTGGCGTTGCTGGTCTACGTCCACACAGCCATCGCCGCTCTCCCACCACATGTACAAGCATGGACAGACCACAGTCAATGAGGGCCATCATCTCACCAGACCGTCTATCCATGAACTCAATTAATCCACAGATGGCACCAGCCAGTTCACGGGCGTTGTCATTTGAAGATGTGAGAGCAGCCCTCTGCAGCCTCAGGCCCTGTCAGTGGTAACATTCTATAATTGCCTGCACCACCATGACAGCCTGAAACATGCTTCTGCTGGTACCAGCTATGTCGCATCTGCCAGGGGCATGATGTCCAGTGGCCCTACCATGGGCACCCTGGGACATCTGCCTATGTGGTGGCCTGCCGGACATCTGGCTATGCCTGCTGTGACCAGACACAGAAGGCATGATTACCACACTTTCCTGTGTACTGCCTCCGAACGCCAGCTGTCCCTCCTCTATGGCCACTGATGATGGGGTGCGTATAGGCACTAAAAGGGGAATGTCAAATGCTGGTGCAGTGTCGGCCTTTGACAATCCCACATGTGCCTCAACATTATCATCATCTTCGGTGTCTGTATGGACACCATCAAATTGCATGCAGGAGGGACCCTGACTCACCTTGCCACCTGTGTGGAAAAAGAAACACACTTTAAAATCTGAACATCATTGCCTAACAGTACACACACACACACACACACACACACACACACACACACACACACACACACACACACCTCCATAATACCTACCTGTCCATGGCTTTACAGAAAGTCCCATGTATATGTCCATGTGTTACCCCAATCTGCATCACACTTGTTAACATACACACATTGATACCACTCATTAACATCACAGTCCTCTAAAATGCCCACACAAGTGGCCACAACACAAGGCCTGTTGCTACTTTACCTGCCTGACCTGTGTGTAGTGAATTTACATGGCCTCACTGCTGTCATTCGGTATGCACCTTCTGTATGCCCGGAAAAGATGTGCAAGGCCCCTATACATGTGGGCTACTATGTTGTATCCATAATATATCACAATGGTGTGTCATGTGTATGTAATGCACAGTACATGCCAGATATGCTGCCCCTTTAGCCTATCATGTGACAACTCTAATATTTGGATACACTCCCTGGTGTTGGCTAGTACTTCCCCAATGCATCTGTAGAGCTGCATACGTGGGTTGTAGGTGACTTCTCTGCAGACTGAGATATTAAGTGTGTACCTGGCATCTACCTTCCCTCTGGATGCCTGTTCCATGCTATAGACCATATTATACTAATTGCTGTCCTGTGATTACACACATTATAGGTATTCCTGGTGTGTAATGTGGCATTCCATGTCAATATACTACACAGTTCCAAAGGGAGGTACAGCAGTATGAATGCCCCACAATCATACATGTGCATACATGGCCACACACATAAACACACACATGCACACATGCATCCTACATTCACCTACCTCCCTCCACTTCACCAGAGTGACCCTGTAGGCAAACTAACTAACCACCAGGATGTGCGCTCACACACACACACACACACACACACACACACACACACACACACACACACATACACACATACACACATACATACAGGAGAGGTTGCACAATGACAGTACAGACAGTCCTCCTATTACCCATCTGCCAACATGCAGAACATATGGTACAGAACAACATGCAGTTCAGCTATAGTCAATCCATGCTAGTAACAGTATACATGTGTGTAATGCATGGTGATGCATCACTAGGTGATGCCCCTTCCCCCGGATACCACTGAACCCATGTACACAGTATTGCTGTGCATCTGTTCTGCACCCTGATATGTAGTGTGCACCACAACTCACAGGTGTAAAACCCATTGCAGAATGTGTAGTACTGTGTCGGTTATGTAAGCTTTACTTCCCACAGCCCCTATTTTTTTCAGTAACACATACCTGGGATGATATGTGGACAGCTCTCATTGGTGAATGCCTGATGCCTGATTTACAGCTGTCAACATCAAAAGACCATGCATGACCACTGCAATACTCTTACACTGACAACCATCAGAGCATACTATGGTTATGGGGGGGTTACACACCTTTATTGATATTACACACACATCCTTGATCTGCCATGGGAGCACATCACCGCATATCTTAGCAGTACACGAGCCCGATATGTGACATATGTCCTGTACTTTCTCATGCATTGTCTACAGATTGTATTAGGTGTGTGGCTGCTAGCCACAATGCATGCACACCATGTGGGCATGTGTGCACACCCTTATCATGACGGTTTATTACACCTCTTGTTGTGTGTACTACAGCAGTCACTGCTCCTGGCAGTGGTATACCAGTGTGGGCCATCTGCATTTGCCAGTGTACGTTCAGTCTCCCTACACATCTCCCCCTATTCTGCATGATTGCAAGGTCTATTCATGTGCACATCCCATGGTGTTCACACACTGCCATCACTATTGCTGTTTGGGTAGGGTTATGGCTGCCACAGGTCCTGAACCTGACTATGTGCAGACAGAGCCATTCCTACCATCCTTAGAATCCCTCCTGCAGTGCACTGCTGTGTCATGCTGAGACCCCCTTCCTTCAGCTATTATGGAGATGCATGACAAGTAAGCCCTACACAATGCATGTGGAAGTACAGGACATATGTGAGAGATGCAACTATTTAGCCAAACTGGAGGCTGAGCTCTCTCATCTTAAAACTGGTGTAACCAGTCAGGAGGAGAAGGTAACCTCACACAACACAATTCAGGTATCACATAGTCTCACCACATCAGCGAACCAAACACATAAATACACAAAAACATACGCGGAGGTTCTAAATAAAAATCTACCTAAGCAGAGACCTCCAAAGCAGACATCCAAGCAAACGCTACCTCAAAACAAAACACACACAACACATAACTCACAAAGTCAGTGTGCCAAGCAGCCACAGCCCTTAAGGCTGAATAACACATCTGATACTCTTGTTATAGGTGACTCTATTGTCAGACACACTGACGTCCCGCTCACCAGGCTGAATAAAGAGAAGGTCACGGTGAGCTGCCTGCCAGGTGCTAGGATCTGACACATAACGCAAGCACTCAGGTCACTCGAAAGCAATTACAAATATGACTCAGTCATTGTACATGCTGGTGTGAATGACCTGAGATGTACCTCCCTGGACTACATGAAAAGAGACATAGAGGAGCTCTCTGATCATGTAGCCCAGGCTGGTACGACCCTGACCTTGAACAGCATCTTACCCTCACCTAGAATGATGCCACAGTACAAAGACAAAATGATCGATTTTAACAATTGGCTAAAATTTTGGTGTCATTCAAAGGGGATCCAGTGTCTGTCAGCCTGGGATGACATGCTCGACAAGCCACGTTGCTTCGCTAGGGATGGCTTGCACTTGTCACCACTGGGCTTTCGGATATTGGCAAAGGCTCTTGCCACCCCCATAGTGCCTTTTTTAGGCAAGGCTCAAAAGTCAAACCCACCCCCATAAACAGCACAAGGAACAAAAAACTAAGGGTAATGCTGCTAAACGCCAGAAGTCTTAACCTCAAGATGCACGCACTCGAAGCTCTCCTAAGTATGGAGAACATCGATATCTGTGCAGTGACAGAAACCTGGTTCAAGGCTCCAGAGAGCACCCCAGCACTACCAGGCTATACCTCATATCATGCTTTTCGGCCCCAAAACTCGGACCGAACCACAAAAGGAGGGGGAGTTTCCATATTTATCAAGGATATCCACACCTCCAGGTTAGTGGCATTGCACGAAGTATGGGAGACCATCCATGTGCAACTAACAGTGGGCAAGACTGATTTTCAGTTTATAGCATCCTACAGACCACCCTCTCAAAGTCAGGAATCCCACTCGGCTTTCCTGAAAACATTGGAGAACATGAAGATCTCTCCGAAAACCATTATATTGGGTGACTTCAACTACCCAAACATTGACTGGGAGCACTACTCAAGCCCCAGCACCTTAGCCCAAAGATTTCTAGAAATTATAAACTCAAATGCTATGGAACAACAAGTCACCACTCCCACAAGAGGGGACAACATACTAGACCTGATCATTACCAACATGGGGACTCTATGCTCCACACCAGAAGTATATCCCTCATTGGTAAGATCAGACCATAAATTAATTTCACTGGATGTCCACATCCCGACCACACCCACAGCCCAGAAAACCACAGTGAAAAACTCCTCAAAAGCGAACTTCTCACTTCTCAAAACCGAAGTGGAATCCTTCAAGGCCCCAGGGCCAGTGGAAACTACGGCCCAAACTGCAGAATCCTATATAAATGCATTCTACGGACATCTCCAGGAATGCATGGATCATGCTATCCCAAACAAAACCAAGACCCAATCATCCAAAGGCAGGCATCCAGTCTGGTGGACCCCTGCCATAAATAAACTGTACAACAGAAGGAGGAAGCTACTACATGATAGAGCAAAATCCCAAATAGGGAAGGCATCTCTGATCAGTACTAGCAAAAAATTACGATCCCTCAGAAAATCCTCCAAGGACAGCTTCGAGAGAAAAATTGCACAGGACACCAGAGACAATCATAAGGCTTTTTTCACTTATGTTAGAAACCTGGGATGCAACTCCCAGACTTGTTCTGAGTTGATTCTAAACGACAAAAAATACACTAAACCCACAGACATCGTCAATATCCTGGCAGACAGGTTCAGTGCAAACTTCTCCACCCCCTCCCCCCTAAAAGAGCAAGTATCTATCCCGGCAGAGGGCTGCCTCCCAAACATCTCAGATGCTCAGGTGAAGGCTGCCCTCTCCAAAGCAAAAAACACTGCTTCCATGGGACCAGATGGCGTCCCAAGTTGTGTCCTACATGAACTCCAAGAGGAACTAATCCCTCAAATAAAACAGCTATACAATCTCAGCCTCACTACAAGGATATGTGCCCACAGAATGGCGTACAGCAACAGTGGTCCCACTCCACAAAGGTGGAGCCTCTACGGACCCTGGAAACTATTGCCCCATAAGCCTGACTAGCTTAGTCTGCAAAGCTATGGAGAGGATCATCATGGAACTCATAAACAAAGACATTGGGGACCTACAGACACTAGATCCTACCCAGTTCGGCTTTGTCAAGGGCAGATCCTGCCTTTTGAACCTGGTTGACTTCTTTGAAACAGTCACCAAAGCCATAGATGAAGGGAAGGTAGTCCACACAGCCTATCTGGACCTTGCAAAGGCATTTGACACAATACCCCACTCGGGCATCATAGATAAGCTATCCAGCTTAAATATAAACCCCTATGTCACAAGATGGGTCCCAAACTGGCTCAAAGACAGAACCCACAGAGTGAGAGTTGCTGGAGCCATGTCAGACTCGAAACCGGTCACAAGTGGCATCCCACAGGGTTCTGTCCTGGGACCACTCTTGTTCGGTATATACTTTTCCGAGGTACAGGCAAATGTGGAGGACTATGGCTCACCAAGTTCGCAGACGACTGCAAACTGGGCGCCATTATCAACTCTCCAGCTGACACAAACATCCTTCAAAAAGGTCTCACAGAGACAGATAACTGGTGCCAGCGCCATGGTTTAAAGCTAAATGCCAAAAAATGTATAGTCATACCCTTTGGCAAAAACAATGTGCCCACAAATTACCACATAGGCGGAAACACATTAAGTACAGAGAAAGTTATTAGGGACCTGGGGACCCAAGTTGATAGCAATCTCTCCTTTGAAAACCACATTGCCAAAGTGGTTAGAAAGACCTTCTACATAGTCCACCTCATCACGAAGGGTTTCACATCTAGATCAAGAGAGGTAATCGTGCCCCTTCATCCATCCCTCATCAGGCCCATCATAGAATACAATGCCCCTTTTGGGATGTACCTTACTCGACATCTGCAGCAATTAGAAAGACCCCAAAAGTATCTCACCAAGAGGATCTAGGGTCTCAAACAGATGCCATATGCTGCTCGGTTAAAAAAACTCCAGCTCTACCACCTACTTTGAGGCGATCTATGCCTGACATACAAAGCTATGTCAAATCCAGAATTAATGGACATGCTCCACCTCAGTAAATCTAAATCCCTTAGAGCCGCACGCTTGAGGCACTTGAACCTCAGCACAGAATTAAATAGAACTTGCTGGAGGG
>NC_056731.1:81277440-81284940 GCF_019279795.1 Protopterus annectens
CAGAGGCTGGCACAGATTCTGTGCACAGTGCTTACTACAGCTTCCCCAAAACAGTGCCCTTCTATTGTTCACTTTATTTCGTGGAGTATATTCTCCATAGGCAGGTCTGTCAGATGGCATGCTGTGTTACAAAACTAGGCACACAATAGGTTGTCACTAGGCTTGCAGTCCAAGACACTACTGAGCCTATGCTAAATTCCATTTGCTCCATGCATGGCTTGGTTGAGTGACTTGCTCAAGGTGATACACCAGGCAATGGAGAGCTAAGGCAATCAAAATCCGTATAATAGGAACTATAGCTTACAGACATAATCCGCTATACTAACTTCTAGTTTGTGATATATATGTCTGATAATATCCTGACAGCCCCAAGATAGTGTTTTCATCTTTTTATCATTTATTTTTTTCTTACTGCCTCCATCATTTTGGTGTATAACCACTCCTTTTCATATAACATATCAGAAATATTTAAATTCAGTCAAGCGTATGTTGCTCTTGGTGACTTGCCTTAGGGAGTCCAGTACCTCCTGTATCTTAGATGTATGTGAATTCCTACCCACAGGATGCATAATAACATTTCTAGGTAGGCAGAATCATAAGATATATGAGATTTCAAGATTTTTATCTATTATTCTTTGGAATGTTGCTAAGACAACATGTAGTCCAGAAAACAACAACTTTATATTGGAAAACAGTCTGGCATTGGAATGGCTATCTTTACATTGATCTCAGCTGCTAAAGGGACACTTTATTAACCTTTTTTCAGATCTAATGAAGTTAAGAGTCTTGTCACCCCAGCCCTTCTAATAGCTCATCAGCCCTAGGTATAGGGTAACTGTCGAATTTTGAAATGCTACTCAGTTTCATGAAATCATTACAGAGCCTTAATTGTCCATCAGATTTTGGATCTAGCATGTAGAATTGTTTCATTCACCTTTGTATTCCTTAATTACCTTTCCCTTTTGTATTGCCTTTTAAATGACTCTGTAATTCAGTAGGGTTTTAAGATAACATCCTGGTCTACTCTCGACATGGTGTTGAATCAAGTTTCTTCTGCAAGGTGCTTCTGAGAACAGCCCATTGTGTCATTTCAGAAATTCTTGTGCATCTTGTTTCTGTGATTTAGGCAGTATGTCGTCCATCTGAATTGAAGTGCAAAGGTCAGTTTTCTTTGGATTTACTCATCTCTTCAGATAAATTAGCTGTGAAAGTTTGTATTTTTATGACGTGTTAGTATATTGATATGTTACATCTGTTTTGGCTTTCTCTTACCTGTCTGAATAATTTGTAATTCTCTTCATAGATTTTCTGTATTATTTCAAGATAATCACTGATATTTAGGCAAGAGATCAAAACCAATACCTTGTCTCCATCTTTAAATTCTGTGGTCCATTTTCTCTAATACACCCTTTGTTTTGTAGCTTGAGCACTTTTAATGTGTTTGCATATTATGTGCATCATTAATTTCAGCCTGTCTTATAAGATGGTACCATATTCATTGACATTTTTACACATTTTCCTCTTCTTTCCATATTTGTCTGGTAATATCTATGTGGTTGTCTGCCATGTGATAAGTCAGTAGGACTGTACTTTGTCAAGACATCTGACACTTCTATAATGGTGAATAAGAAGTCTAGTATTAACAGGTTCCAGCTTTTTCCATCTTCTCCAGTAACATTTCTTAGCATTAATTTCCAACAATTAAAACTCTAAACCAAGCCATTCATCCAGGACCTGTTTAGTGAAGTTTTTAGTTGCCTGACTTTTAAGCATTGACATGATGGGTGCATTATTCTGGATAGAAAGGAGTCGTCTGGTCAGTGAGCATTTCATTTGGAATCTCATGCATGTAAAATAATAAAAGCTCCCTGGCTAAACCGTTAACTCTTTGTAGCAGGATGGCTTCAGGGTATGTACTTCTGTAGTCCAAAACAGCTAAAATATATTGAAATCAATTGCTGGATTTTATCACTGTCTCTACAGTTCCCATTGCAATATGTTTAATTTACACCATTTTGGCACATGTGTAATAGCCACTGGAATTAAAGGATTTTTATAGCCTGGATGAAGGTGTATCTTATGGCACTTAGGACATCCAGCACAGAAATTCTCAGCTTTCATTATCCTGTGCTTGCAAAACATTGTTAGGAGCTATGTTTTAGTCTTGCTTTTCCTGGATATTACCCTAAGCATTTGACCTTATATGCTAATCTCATCTCTAGATTTTTAAAAAGCTCAGGGAATTGTCATAATACTCTTGTCTGTCCTTACTCTGTATAGAAAACCATGTTACACCTCTAAGTATCTGTAAGAATAGAAAAATTTTGTTAAGCATTTTCCCATGCAGTCCTGTTAAAACTTAGCCATCTTGCCTGAAGACCAGTTAACTCTGGAGTTTCCTCAATGTTAGCCCGCCTAATGTAGAATACCCTGCCTTTTCTCAAAATAGTACAGACCTTGCAGTCTGGAAGTTAAAATTTTCTCCTAGAAAAAGAAACACATACCAGAATTTGCTAATGCTAGTCTCTATCTCTTGTGTTAATTAGCTTTTCTTGTCACCTATTTTATGAATTGGATGCAAAAAGACTTTTTTTCTTAGAAGCACAGTATTTTTGTTCAATAAGGAATATCATTAGAGCTCTTTTCAGGGTAACTGAATTATAAGAACCATAGAAACAATACTGGACAAGTGATTCATAGCCATACACACCTTTAAGCAGACACTTAAAAGTTATTGCCACCCTTTACAGGTACTTAATAGTGCTTATGTCCTACATTGGACACAGCTGTATATCATAACCATGGTACAAATTTGCATCTCCAAGTCCAGTAATTAAGACTACCCTTAAAGGTAGCTAAAGTAGTTCTTTGTTTGATCTGCAGTGGTAATTTATTCCAGAGGCTGGGAATATATTGAGATATTTGTTAGGGAAGATTTAGGTCTTTAGTGCTGGTGTTTGTAGAGCCACTAGTTTTATGAAGAAATACAAGGCAAAATAAAAATGGGTCTTTCATGACTCTAAAAATGATGGAGCAGCTGGTAAGCTATTGATTATAAGGAGAGTTGTGCAAATCTCTAGATATTGCTGAAGCATGTAAGGTCTTTACGTATCTTTGTTAGAAATCATTCAAGCATTTCCAGTTGAGTAATATGCTTGGATATGTACAAACCAAAATAGAAAATGCATTTAGTGAAGGGTCTTTTCAAAGAAGAGTACAGTGATAGTATGATTTCTGTGGATCATGCAGACTTTTTCAAAATTAACTGGGAAGAGAAATGAATTTCTGTCTATGGCAGAAATATGATGATCAAATGACAGACTTACTCACACAGGTATCTTGGCCTTTAATGACTGTATCTGTCTGAAGAGGGCTACCATTTATAAAATATGAGGTGGAAGAAGCTTTTTGCTGAACACTGTTATGCTGCATTTTATAGAATTTAGCTTGAGCACTATCTGCTTCATTCATTCTGGCCATATCAGTTCCCCCATCCATCACTGGGTCTAGCAGGTTCTCCTTCCACTTGTAGACTTCTCCGAGTGAGCTGGGGTAGACAAAGATCTTCAGGGCATCCTAGATCAATGCCAGCAACTGCGTCTACTACCAAAAGGGAGTTATTTTGACTTATTCCTATTTCCCTGTCCCCACTCCTGCATTCATCAGCAATGTATGAAGGCTACTTCCCCTCTGTGGAGCATGCCTCCCTTTGGGGAGCATCAGCGACAAACACCCTCACCCTAGAATGAGTACACCCATCCATCCCTGTCAATACCTTATACACCTAAGCTGTTAATGAAACCTGGGTCACCTGTAAAATAGTTTTGTCATCATCTCCTATACTACAACATTGGCTTGCTTGATACCATTTTTAATACAGCAGGTATGTGTATATATTACATCCCATTCTGGAGCTGTTTAGTATCAGTAAGTGGATGGTTAAGTGCTCATCTTGAAGTCATCGGGAAACTTGATCAACCGCATTTCTGGTTTGCTGGTTTGGATGTCTAAAAACATAAATGATAAATAGGAGAGGGTCCAGCACAAATCATTGTGGTATCCCACTACCTAAAGTTTTAAATTTAGGTAGTGTACTGACATTTTTTTCATACCACTAAGCAATTCAAGCTATGTCAGCCCCAAGTCTTGAACCCAGGACCCCGTACACCATAGTCAAAGCACTTAACCACTAAGCCATTTGAGCTAAAGGGTACCGTAGGATCTGTTGGATAGCCAGTATTTGCAATCCAATGGATAACATAGGGATTTATATTAAGACTATCTAGTTTTTTTTTTATATTACCAGCATGGAAGATAGTGTCTTGTACTGGTTGAGATAAGTAGTGTGCACAGAGTGAGTGTTGTCCATACATCTGTGTCCTTTTCAAGGAAGTATACTAGGTTTAGGATACAGGACCTTCCTTTGAAAAAGCAAGCTGTTTGATGTCTAGATCAGGTAAGTTGCCCATGTTTACATAACATATTTCTGTGTCTCAGTATACCCTACCTTTTTTTCCAATCCTTTATGTAGCTCACTCTCTATTTCGAACTGACTGAACACATCAGTCAGAATTTTGTTCTCCTCATCTATATATAACTGCTGCATAGGCATGTGCCTCATGTGAAGTATCTGTCTTACATTGACAGAAATGGATTTAGAACTTTGACAATGCACAGTGCTGTCTTTCTCTCATTAATTGTCCTAGTGGAATCTTTTTTATTGTCAGTTTTCCCACTCCCAACAGTCACCTGCTCCTTAGAATCCTCCATGTCTGAGGCTTTCTGTTTTAGCTCAACAAAAAGTTTAAGACAGCTCAGTTGGTGTAATTTTCATACTCTCTGTTTTTACCATCTTTTCAGTTCTATTACTCACTTCATCTATCTGCTTTACAACAATTTCTGAATGTAGTACCACTTCCAAGGTACAATATTTTAGAGTGTACTTCCTTTCCTTATATTTGTACTATTTTTGCAGGTTACTCTGTTGGAGTTGTATTCTGGCATAGCTATTTAACCAGTGTCAGTTATTCTACTATTTATATCATTAGCCAAATATTTGCATCTTTATGGCTTTCCAAGACTGTATCAGGGTATTGGCTGACATCCTACACTGTAACAGATTTTTCTAATTGTTTCTGCCCCACCTTTGTGTGGGATGAACAGAATCACACCTGTAGGCTTATTCCTCTGCAGCTTTTTCTCTCCACAGACTGTTATGGTAGTCTATCAAAAGTATGGAAAATTTTTAACTATTATTGTGTCATGTGTTAAACTAGAAGTAACTGCAGCTAGTAGATGGGATTACCTTTCCAAACCTACTTTGTTCTTTTGAATAATATGATGTTATTTCTTCTCACCATGAATGCATACTACTTTGTTAGCAATAGTTATAGCATTACAGCCAAAATGTTCTTCTGTTAGTTTGACCTTAATGCCTGAGTATAACAGTCCTTTCATTTCTCTGCCACCAATTAAGATATAGAAATTAACTTGGTAACTGCATTCTTTATTATTATACTGACCCTCTAGAAGGACTTTGCCTTTATTCCCACCATGACAGTGATTTTGCAGAAAAAAGCAGTTGTAATAGAGATGGATGGCAGACACTAAATGGAGGTGCAACATGGGAAATGATAGGTGCATCCCATCACATAGAAATATGTTATTCAGTTTAAGTGAGCTAATTTTAAAGAAAAGCTGATTTTTGTTCTATGAGCACCTTTCTATGACTATATACCACTTAATGGCTTGCCATTCTCTTGTAATGCAAACTCAGAATCTGCTTAGATGGCCTATCATTCTATTGTACTGCACACTCAGAATGTGCTTAGCTAATTAAAGAATCAGATTGCTGCCAGTATGGAGGAGAGTAAGTAGAGAAAATAACTGAGGAATCGTATAGACAAGAGGAGCTAGAGAGTAAAGTGCATATGCTGCAGCTGGAAATGAATTATTTAGAAAACAGAAGCCAGAAATTTGATGTGCAGATACTGGGATCCCAAAGAGTATAAATATTGAATAAGTGGCAGCATCTGTGAAAAATATGGTCATAGATGGGTGTAGACTGCCACCATACTTTGTTTTAGCATAGAAATGATTCACAGAGTTGGAAGGAGTAAAATGAAGGTGGACAATCCCAGGCATGTGCTTATGGTTCTCAGCTGCTTTCCCAGAAAGGAATGGATTATTCAACACAGCAGTAAAAACAGACTTCTTCACTGGCAATAAAGTTGCATTAAACTTGCTTAGTACTTTTCTGAAGACTTGTTTAAACATTACAAAGAATCAAACTATCTGAAAAGAAAATTAACTGATCTATGTTTCCCTTTATAGTGGTTATGCAGCTACACTAATGGTGACTTATTGGGATAAAATGAGGATGTATATGGACATTGAAGATGAATGGTAGTTTTATACAGAAGAAAGGGAAAAATGGCAAAAAAAAATGGGAAGGAATAGAGCACATTATAGCATACAAGGGAATAGAATGGGAGGCAAACAAGTTTAGAAGAATACAAGTGGCTTCATATGTACAGTGAGCAAGAAAAAAGACCATACAAAAAGACAGTATTTCTGATAATACAGTGAGAAGTCACCCAAAAAAGCCGGAGAGAGATCCAAGTTTGGCAGATGCCAAAGATGTACAGAATAGACCATACAGAGGGAATACTCAGCAGAGAAGCAAGGAGGTAATGAGTGTAGAAAATAATAGAAAGCAGTAAGGACCTCAGATATCTCTGAATGTGATGTGGACTTCTCATAGCAATAATAAAACCGAAACTGCAGGAACACAGCCACTGCAGAGCAGCTATTCAGATGGCACATTGCTAAGTGGCATAAATACAAGGCGAAGGAAGAAAGGTAATCAGATGCAGATATGCAGGATGACTATTGCTAGAACATCAACGGTGAACTCCAAAGGCTTAATCAAAGTGCTATGTCTCCACTTTACAACCAAGACAACATACCTCAGAAATGGAAGGAGAGAGACTTGTGAAAGTAAATGCAGCTGTAGAAATCAATTTGCTAATGGGTAATGCACTCCAATGGACTGTGGCTGACTAACTAAACAAAAGCATATTGGACAGTATAATGTGGGACAAACCGTGAACTAATAGATTTTTTATACTTGTTAAATGTCAGGGCAAGACATATTTGAAAGACATAGGAGACACATTTTCTAATATTTTAATCTTTTAGTTTAAATATGTTCTTTCCTTATTGTGGAAAATGCCAGTGTCAGCAGAAACTGTGTTTCTTTAAAGTGCTGGAAAATTAAGGCCATACAGTGGTATGCTGGGGGATGCTCAGGCTCTGAGGTAAGAGAAGCACTGGCTTTTCGTATTCCAACACAAGGTATCTCAGATTAAAAGAGACAACATGTGTAAATGAGGAGAAAATACTTGAATAAAATAAGACCCACACCTCCAGGTGAATAAAAGCACTGTATTTTATGTTTAGCATTCTCCCAGATAGATAGATAGTTAGATAGATGGAAAG
>NC_056731.1:81287440-81332440 GCF_019279795.1 Protopterus annectens
AGCGAACATTGACAACATCCAACATGCAAATTCGCTGTTCCAACACACATACACACAACACAAACACACCAAACAGCAATCCACACACATACACCTAAAATCCTACATCTAACCCTACACTAAACTGTACACACAGCACTAGCTATTCACTTACCTTAACCCAAACCCTACGGTCCGTCACTATCGCGCACTCACCTCACCCGCGCCCTAACCCTAACTCACCTACCCCACACTAACCCTCAAGTCCATACAATCGCACACTTACCTGACCCATGCCCTAACCCTAACTCACCTAGCCCACATCCTAACCCTCACGTCCACACAATCGCACACTTACCTGATCCCGACCCGTAACTTTCCACCACAGTGCTGAACATAGCGAAGCCACAGGAACGGGCAACCAAATTCCTTCCCTAGGAAGAAATTTGGTGTTCCGCAGCTTCGCTATTTTCAGCGTTTGCTGAATAGGGGTCGATATTAGAACATTCGAAATTGTGAAACTTTGATGTTGTAATATAGACATATATATATATATATATATATATATATATATATATATATATATGCTCCTTGCTATCAAATAACATTGTTCAGGGATTTGATTCCACAGCCAAATGATGAACATGTTTTCTCTCTTTGTCAGATAGGTCTCTGCTGAAGGAATGATGCAGCATTTGTCATAATTTATTTGCAAAATTAATAGTTTTTCTAGCAGCATTACAGTATGAATGGATCAAGGCTAAATGATTAAAAAAATGCAAAACAGCTACTATGTATATTCTTTTTAGTGTGTGTAGTATTTGGAACATCTGCTTGATCCAAGTTAATTTTAGTTAACTATGCTTTGCAGCCACAATCTGCTTTTGACATCAATAAGTTAAACAGTCTGTTTCAGATATACATGAACACAATATGTTAGATAACAATGTTTCTCACAGTAAAACAATTTATAATGTTCTATTCTACCTGTTCTACAGAAAGGTGGAGAAGATTGGTAGGGAAAAGATCTACAGATTATGTAGAGAAGATTAACATATAAGAACCAATGACACACTTAAAAACTAGTACAGAAAATTAAGGCGATGAGCTGTTAACCTAAAGTGATTCGCCAGAGGGTAACCAATTCTGGGTATATTGATATGTTGGGGTTGGGGAGGGAATGAAATGGCTCTGCTTTTTCTATCTTTGATCCCATTGTAAAACAAGTTATATATGAGTGGACTCTTACTTGATACAGGAATTCATAAAGGCCAAAAATGTTTTGCTCCAGCCCAGGGGTCAAGTCACCAGAACTGAACTGGAGTTGGGGACCAAGATGTAAGACAAAAAATAGAGGTAAAGGCATCTAAACACAACTGGAAAGCAATATGCACCAATTGTATATGTTTGAATGTAGGAGGATGTTCTCATCCAATAAAGCACAAATTGATTTTTCATAAATTCCAACATTCAAATGCCCGATTAAGTCTTCCTCAATACATTATACCTAAGATAAGGAAAGCACATAAACTGCAGCAACAGAAATTCCTGTGCTTGCTGACAGATCTTAAAGTTGGTTGAGGAAAGACATGAATGACAGTCAGTTTGACATTTCATAGGAGCTTTACATTAGAATGTAAATCCTGTAGAATATGTACAGTGGGGATGTGGATTATATGATGAGGTGAAGTTCTAAAGAGTATAATTGTAGTAGGTAACATCTATGCCCCTAAAACTGATTCTTAACATTCATTGAAGTTTTTTTAAACACTAGAAAGAGATGGTGCAGAAGTGGAACACTCAGGTAAAAGGGAGGACTTCAACATTATGTTGAGGTCAGAACTAGATAGGTTACAGAGTCCAGCTACTCTTCACCTCACAAAAAACTACCAAGAAATCCACACTCATATGCATCCCCCACAACCCACCATTTCCATAGCATATCTCCTGAGCTGTACCACTACATAATATAGAACCTATGTATGCCTAAATATGTATGAAACTGCAATACAACATTTAATCTCATCTTAAAAGAGAAAGTAAACTCCACCACCAGACTAAAACTTAGTGGGGATAGTCATTCTAACACAGGAGCTGCTGCAAAGTCACAAATCATACCAATCTCATCCACAGCAAACCCTCTATCACACTCTTCCTCCCCTACACATAAAAGGAACAAAACTATTACTACTAAATATCAATTGTTAGAGCATCTACAGCAACAGTCAGGACTTGTATGAATACCTAGCATTATACTCTTCGGACATATTAGTCAGAACAGAAACCTGGTTAAACCCCAAATAAATAATAATGGAATACTTCAACCTGGATTAAGTATAATCAGACTTGAAAAAAAGAAAAACATGGAGGGGAAATTGCAGTTATTTTTAAAAACCTCCCTAATGATAACTCTACATATCTACTACCTCACTAAAAACATGCAGAAATTATAATTACACATATAAAAATAATAGAGAACCCATGTGCATTATTGGTTAAATAACAATATTAACCAAGACACCATAACCATGGATAATTTTAGCATTGACTCGTAGCAAACCAACTTAACACACCCTGTACAAACCCGTTTGGTTTCACAAAATTAGTGAATGTTACCACAGTAGTGCATAAAATACTAACCAGGAATCAACATTAGACTAGATCCTTTCAAATAGACCAGACACTTTAAATTCCATCAGAACATTACCAGATATTATCAGTGACCACTTACCAGCCTATACAATCAGACAATGCCATAATTTCATCAAATGGGTAACAGAGTACATAACCTAACTAAATTAGACTCAGATAAGGTAAGCTCAACCATTAAATATTATAATTAGGATATCCTAAAAGCACAACCTTGAGAAAAAGCAATCTACTACTTTAACTAAACTTTCCCAAAGGTAACATATGATCATACACCTATCAAAAAGTATTGCAGCACATATTAACTTTCATTTTATAACCTCTGTTCTATCACTCACCAAACAAAACCCCTCCTCACCCCTCACCATCCCAATAGCTAGCAATCACAAAGTACTATAATTTAAGCTCAAACCGGTGCCTACCACATTAATCAAAAATATTTAAAATACCCCCAAACCCGCAACCCTGGGTGCTGGTAATCTCCCTACAGAACACCTAAGAATTTCATCTGAAGCCATAACATTCCCCGTTTCCATCCTTATTAATAGTCCCTAGCTGAAAACTATGTCCCAGGTATCTGGAAAACATCTTTCATAATACCTGCCCACAAAAATGGCAACTGAACAAACCTGAGTAACTACAGGCCTATTGCTAAATTATCTCCCCTATCTAAAATTCTAGGTAAATGCGTCTACTCCCAGTTCCTCCACTATCTTACCAACCACAAACCATTATTCAATACAAAACATGGTTTATTCCATGGTCATAGTACCACAACTGCCAACCTCAGCTGCAACAGTATTGTTAAGCATCATGTAAACAATAGAAACCTAGTCTCAACCCTATTTATTGATATGTCTAAAGCTTTTGTTACAGTATCTCATCAAAATCTTTTCTGCAAACTCTCCTCCCTATGACTCAAGAACTCACCTCTTACACAGTTTCATAGTTGTCTATCTAATCAAAAATAAGCAGTAAAATGGCATTAAGATTTTTCTGCATTCATATCAGTTACCGTCAGAGTCCCCTTAGTGTCATTTCTGGTACTTCTTTTTTAGCATCTTTAAACTTCCACACCTCCTCCAAACAAGCAACATCACACTCAGAACAAAACTAGGAACATGCTATAACACAATAGCTAAATTTGCTGTTAGTATATCCCAAAGAAAACATATCACTGCAAAGCCCTTAGAGACCTAAACTGGCTAGAACTTCCTAACTGCCTGACCAACTCTCAACTTGTAATGGCCCCCAATCTAATACACTTCCCTGACAAATGCCCATCCCCAAAAATGTACTGCAACCCTACAGAAACTCCAGAGCTCTTATGATCCAACACTAAATCTTTGCTGTCACAACTAAATCTAATGACTCTGCTGGTGATTCATTGTACTCCTGCTATGTCAACAAAATGTGGAACTTAATACCACTTCACCTAAACCTAACAAACAATAAACACAGCTCCAAAGCAATACTAAAACAACATTTAAACAATAACTTGCTACGCTCGTGTCCCACTCCTGGATAATTATCTAACTCATTCTATTATTACTCTTTTACTCAAACCCACCGTTCTTCATCTGATACCACTGCATCCTTAAGTTCACTCTCCCTCTCCCCTTCTGCTCTTATATCTCCCTAAGGCACCTTCTTATTCTCTCCCCTGTACTTGATCTCTCTGCACTTACCGATAGCCTTTCCATTGCATTGCATTTCTATGGTTACTCTTTTTATTCTACCATCTTACATCCTTTCCCATATAAAACTGCACTCCATCCTCCCATCTCCTGCCTCTCACCTAACCTCTTTTAACATTACCATCCTGCTTAAATTTTCCTCATGCATCATCTCAGACCTTCTAACTGACATGCATCACACAGTTTTTATCTGCCTCATCTAATCCCAAACCATATTATATTCTGCTACCTAATCTGTATGGTGAGAGAAGTTTTATTGTATTCATTAGCATCATTTTTCTCTTTTCATGCAACTCGCATGTGTTTGTGGTGCATTGTTGTAAAAGGGAACAAATCCAAGTTGTGCTGAAACTTTGCATTTTAATTTTGCTCTCTTAACTTTTGTAACCAAATGTATTTAGAATTTGGAACCTCTGTAAAAATGTCAAATTTCCCTAAATTTTTGTAACTTTGTGCTTTTCTCCCGGTGTCTGTACTGAAATAGATTATCATCTCAGCTGGACTCCTGATAAACAAAGTTAAATATGTAAATAAAAACAATGCAAATGAGCACAATGTTAGGACTCACTACTGGCTGAAGGCAAATATGAATGAACCTGATCTAATAGACCTATGGAGGAGGAAACAGGGAAGATAGCATTTACTTTTTTAACAGTGGAGGTGCCCAGGACAGCAGATAGGATTACTTTCTTATCAGTAGGAAAGATCATCCTAGAGTAAGGCATAAAACAATACTTTTATAGCTACAAGTTTTAGAGTACAGAGGCAAGGCATATTAATACAAGATTCCAAGACAGGAGCTGCTGTCTTTATTCTCAGAAGTGGGTGGGGGTTAATATAACTCCCATCGCATATCATAACATTCAGTCTGCTAAGCTAGTTCAGTGTGTACAGAGATGGTAACAATACCAAATGTTTTTTTTTTTTTTTTTTTGGAGGGTGGGGTTATGGCCGTCTACAAAGAAACTGTATGGTAAATACATAGAGAAAACCGCGAGATACATTTTAATTTGGAGATAAGATGTGAGGTGGAAAACCCCCACATATGTAAGAAACTGGTACCAGTTAGAGTTGATAAAGCTTGTTGTTGAGAGCAAGTGAAATGGGAAGAAATAAGCACGTGTGGTTGAAAATGTATAAGGGAGTTAGGCACCTTAGATATGACAGCGGGCTACGGGGAAGAGTACTTCTTATAAAGAATTAAAAATGTGCTTTCAAACTGGAAATCAACACAGTTTAATTTTTAATATTGTGATGAGAACTTATATGGAATGTTGTAACAGTAGGCAGGGGAAGAACAATAGGGAGGCTCCAAAGGAAAAAAAAAAATATCAGTATTAAAAAGAGAAGAGGCAGTTTAATTTATAAGGATGTCATATAATACAGGAATGCAAAAAGAAGAGCCTGATTAGAGAAGCTCTAGAATGTTAAGGAAGCCACTAATGAAAAAGTGAAATCGTATAAGTGAAATCATATATGGTAAAATCCTTATCAACTTAGGAAATGGCCATATGATTGGGACAAGCAAATGAAGATCTTACAACTGATAATGTGGGACAGAGGCATTATAAAAGTGAAGTGCTGGCGATAAGGAGCTGAAGATACATTAGTGCTTTGGAGTGTATAAGGCTTTGGAGTGTATAAGGACATAAGAAGAATAGAACAAGTGAATGAAGGTCAGGCAGAGATATTTAGTAAACCAACATGGTTGTGGGAAGCATTGGGACTTAGGGGTAGATACAAATACAGTGGGAATGAAAAAGGAAGAGGTGATGCTGTGCCAAAATGGTAATAAAAAGAGAAGTGAGAACAGTGCACGTGGCTAAAACAGGGAGTATGTATGTGGAGTGACTGAATCTGATTGGACAGGTTGAACATTATTAAAAAAATGAATGTGATGGAGAAAAAAAAATAAAAGTTGGGTTGCACCGATATATTTTCCTATAATCTGAACAAATCTAAGAGGCTATAAAGCAAACTGAACACGGATAGACAGAGGTGGAAATTCAGTAAAGCTTATATGATAATTTTTACCATGTGCGCATCGCAGCATGTTGCACACATGAGTTAAGCAAGTATTAGATGCAGTAAGCTCTGTGTAGTGGCACGCAATCACGCACAATCACATGGATTCATGCACAAATGTTAATACATTCATGGAATGCAAATTATAGCATAAGTAGCTGAACTTTATGCTAATGAAGCAAATCAACATGAATGAGCGATCCAGCAACTTATAATGAAACTGTGTAGATTCCGTGTATGTGTTGGCAATGTAGTCTGAAAATTTCTGAGTACATAAGTCTCCACAGACACAAGAGCAGGTAAAAGTCCTGAAATATTGACCGAACTGACCATAACAGGTAACATCACACATATTATGGGATAGGTAAACACTGTGTATGCTAGAAAATCATTCTCCCAAAAAATGTCACTTTAACTGCCATGACATAAATGCACCTTTGGTCCCCCACACCCAAATGAAGAATAAACGTGTACATAATGCAGGCTGCTAAAATGTTCAAAACACATTAGACTGAGTATTGTAATGTACTGTAACTATTATGTAGTACTGGAACTATTATGTAGTATGTATCACTTATTTAGGCAAAGCCAGGGTGTCAGTATGGTCATTATGCAAATGAGGCCAAAACTCAGTACACTTGTTGAATCACAAAAAGAGTAACCCTGTAGGGCTGTTCACATCATGTAGGCATCTACATGTATTTTTGTTTCCAGTGGATGTCAACAGTGAGTGATGACATCAGGGGGTATCAGCTTCCCTTTGTTCTTTCTTAACATGTTTGGGCATTGGTATGCTTAGCATACCCATAGACAAAGGAACAAAAAAGGCTAGTTTTATTGTGCTTGTTATGTAACTATTCCTGTAACAGCACGTGTATGTGCAGGGCTATAGTCTCAATGGTTCTGGCATTGAGTATAGGATGTGCAAGCTTTTCTTTACATTTTATGTTCCATGTTTGCACGATATCAGGAAAATCAAGATAAAAACCTGAATTTCTCTTATGCTTACCATATTTCTGCAATGGTGTGTGGAACTACACGAAGGTGCACATAGCGCACCACTGATGACTCAGCTCATCTGTTAAAGTCATGCCAATTGCAGCCTAAGCAAGTGAATTGCATCTTAATTAGCCAATCCCACACAGTAGACCTATTCAACAAATGTATAAAGTATCCATGTAGCCTACATTCTTATTTTCACTCAATGCCTCAATAGCATTGGAGTAGAGACTTAGGAATTTTAACTGACACAATGCTAGAGGCTGCTGCAGCTATTCTACATCTATATTTGCTAGAGGCTGAAGCCAATGCTGCTGGTGCTGCTGACAATAGGCCTAGTCTGAGAAGGAGAAGAGTGTTCAGGTGCAGGATAACTATCCAGGTGCTACATGAGCTGGAGATTGTAGAGCACCACAGGGTGGACAGGGACACATTACAAGAACTCTGTGAGCTCTGCTGCCTCCAACTCAGAGCCAGAGACAACAGAGGGGAACCCATCCCAGTGGAAACTAAGGCATGTTTAGCCCTCAGAATATTAGCTACTGGTACTTTTCAAAGACCAACTTGACACATGATGGGTGTGTTACAGTCATCCGCATGCAGGATCCTCCACCAGTTCCTGGATGCTATGCTCATACATGCCAGTGAGCACATATATTTTCCCCCTTCTATTCAGGAGAGGGCCAGCACTACCCTGAAGTACTGGATGCCATAGATTGCACTTATGTACATATCAAGGCACCACCTGGTGAGCAGGGTAGAATTTACATTAACCACAAGGGATACAACTCTATCAACTGACAAGTCATATGCGATACTCAGGGGATTATCCTGAAGGTTTGTGCTGGCAACCCTGGCAGTTATCATGACTCCCATATCTGGCACACATCACAGCTGTCCCAGATGTTTGCTAGGGGGATATCTCATAGGGCAATTTACTAGGGGATGCTGGTTAGACCCTGGAACTGTGGATGATCTCACTCATTAGAACTGCACACACACCCATGGAAGAATGTCATAGTGAGGCACACGCTCAAACTAGAAACATCATAGAGTGTGTGTGTTTGGGCTGCTAAAGTCACTGGTCCAGTGCCTAGATATATTCCTTCAGTGGAACCCTGTAGTATAATCCACGCACGTGTACACAGATATTCACAATATGTGCTATGCTCCACAATCTGATCCTGTGAAAACAGCTACAGCAGGATCAGTAAGGGGAAGGGCCACACATCCCCTCACCAATGCCTAGGTCACCACAGCCACAGTCAGAGGAGGACTCTGAGAAGGAACCACCAGCTGCTGTCCCTGGAGGCATTGTAGGCGTGCTCAGTATGCCCTTGCTTTGGCGAAGAGACAACACATAGTACCTTTCTCTTACTCACATACATATATTAAAATTGATGTCAGGCAATTAACACAACTTTTGCCTATCCGTGTATTGGCTGTGTACTGCTTGCAACAGACAGAGTCAGCCCTGAACTAAAGGTGTGTTAACTGCTGCATTACAAGGTAAGTCCTGAACCTAGGCTGTATTCTTGAAGATTGTTACAAAACATTCTTGTGTCTCTTAACTTGGTAAAGTAAGCAAGTAAATAGTTGTGGATTTGTACAGATATTAGATTGCCATGGGACTACAGACACTTTTTATTAATATGTGTCCATTTGTAATTAGTAGGCCTCAGGCATGAAACATTCACATAGTGATAACTGCAGAATACTGGTTAATCATTCCAGAAGGAAGTTAGAAAGTGAGGCTACACATTGCAGTTTCTCACTTCAGACTTGTTTGTGTCATAACAATAAGTGCGCTTTGTTCCCCCAACCCTCAAAAACGGAGTGTACTTTGCCAGAACAGTAACTCAGCTATGCTAGCTCCAAAACCACATTATATGTGTGCTTATGCCACAGATAATATCCTGTCACATTTTTAAGGACAATCATGTAGAATAACTTACACATTGCATGTGTTAGGTAACTAATGAATTGCCAACAAACACAGACAAAGAGATGTATATTTGTAACCATAATTATGACAGGTCATGTGACTACTAACTGCTCTATGTCTAGATATAATACAGGGAATTACTTTTACGATATACAGTCCATGGTTCATAGCACAGCACATTCTTATGCAGTTGGTTATACGATGAATGACCCCACTTCTATGCTGACAAGCTGCTTCTGTGGCAAAGATTAAAGCAGCCATCCTGTTTGCTGAAGGTGTATTGGTGTGAGGGTTCTAACCCCAACATAAATAGAAATTTTAAATGTGTACTATCAATTGGTAGTGTGTTTTTACAGACTTTGCAGACTTTGCTTATGCGTTCCATACTTTTAATATTTATCCTCTTTGACTTGTTTTAATTCCACATTTGCTCAATGTGCTGCGTCTAGAAAACATTTTTAAAAAGGTTCATCTAGTTTGTTCAAAGCGCAGCATTGCAGAAACAGGGAAAATCAGATAAGATGCATGTCAGACTGCCAACAACAGAAAGCAGATAACATTCAATTATTGCTCTCAGTCATTGGGAAATCCCAGCCTGGAGTAGAAACAGGAGTGTACTATAGCAGCAGGTATATATTACATAACAGTAGGTCTCAGATGTTAACAATGTGGCTCGTGTTTACACACTGCTTACCTGCGCGCAAACAGGTAAAGAGACAAATCACATGCATGTACACTTAGTTAATCATAGCACAAATCTGATGTTTCTTGTGCTATTACATTTTATAGATACATGCGTGTGTGTGTGTGTGTGTGTGCGCACACACACACACACACACACACACACACACACACACACATATATGATATGATATGGTCTTATTGCTCTACATTTCTCAGTCCCTTTGCCTGACCTAAAGCTACATGTGGAAACATTGCAAAGTGAGGGCGCAATATAACTATATGTACATATATTTAAAATCCATCCATTTGTTTCCTCACCACCAACCACACCAACAATCAGTGCAACTCTTGGGTCTTAATTCTTTAGCACATATATCATCTTAAATACAAACTGTAATATATAATGTTGTGTGCTCCCTCATCAGCAGGGCCATTTGGTGGTGCTCAACGGCTTGCTCTGCAAAACGCAAACAGCTAAATATGCTCAATAAGGGTACTTGTATTGTTACACAGCTAGGCTTTTAAACAGTACACTTTTGTTAGGCTACTAGTCTCAGATGACACTAAGAAGTGATGTGCCCATGCAGACTTCCCAACCTGTTGTTCCCCACATAGCTTGCTGATGTCATGTACTATAAGTTCACCTGCAGTCTTAGATAAATCACACTTGTACTGTGGAATTTACATTAAGTACTGTGTTTTCTATTCAGAATAGGTAGGGGTTTGTTTCCCACTGCAGTAGAGTGTGTGTGTGTGTGTGTGTGTGTGTGTGTGTGTGTGTGTGTGTGTGTGTGTGTGTGTGTGTGTGTGTGTGTGTCCATAAAGAAGGGTGGAACTGTGCATCCCAAACTGATTTCTTCAATGGTATGCTTTTGGTGCTTGCACAAACATCTATTTCTAGCAGGCCTCCAACTTCTTATACCCCACATGGCCTGGTGATGTCATCTACTATAGGTTCACCTGCTGTCTTATATAACTCAGACTTGTTTTGTGGCACTTGCATTAAGTACTGTGTTCTGTAGTATTTGCCCTTAGTTAGGTAAGGGTTCTCTTCTCACTGCAGTCAACTGGGTGCGTGTGTGTGTGTGTGTGTGTGTGTGTATGTGTATGTATGTGCGAGAGTGTGTGTGTGTCCACAAGGAAGAGTGGAAGTTCTCCAATAGCATGGTTTCAGTGTTTTGGTGCTTGAACAAACATCCATTTCAAGCAAACCTCCAACCTATTGTTCCCCACATGCCCTGATGATGTCATCTACTATAAGATCACTGGCAGTTCTGCTAAATTCACACTTGTGTTGTGGCAAGTGCATTAAGAGCTGTGTTCTGTAGCCTTTGTACTTAAATAGGCAGGGGTTCTATTCTCACAGCAGTCATCTGTGCGAGTGGAAGTGTATATCCCTAAATGCCTTCTCCATTTGCATAGTTTTGCAGTGTTTTGGTGCTTGCACAAGCATCCTTGTCAAGTAGGCCTCCAACCTCTTGTCCTCTACATGGCCTGATGAGGTCATCTACTATAAGATCACCTGCAGTACTATCAAGCTCAGACTTGTGCTGTGGTGTGTGCATTAAGTACTGTGTTCTGTAGTCTGTGTACTTAGATAGGAAGGGATTCTGTTCTCAATGCAGTTACCTGGGGGAGGTGGTGTGTGCGTTTGTGCTGTTACTGGATATTACATAGAGACCGTTTTACAGCAGCCCATGGAACACTGTACTATGCATGTTCATCATGCCATTGTTTTTAGCCACTGTTATGAAGGGAAAGCCTTGAAGTATGTCCAGCTGCTGCTTTTACTTATCTAAGAAAAAGCATAGTTCAGTTTTTTTGTGTGTTATGAGTAATTTTGGAAGATATTGTGCTGTTTTTGACTCTGCTACCTATGTAATGTTATGAACAAACAAATTGTCAATTACTGTTTTTATTCTTTTGTAGTTGTGGTGCCTGCACTGTACTTTAGATTCACACTGGATTAATCCAGTTCAGTTCAACTACTGATAAGTTAACATCATGACACATGATTTCTGAGAAAACACCCCCTGTACCTTTGTGCTGCAGTGTACACTAGGACTATATATTTGAATATAACTGTTTATGGTCTCATTTTGAGCTTTAAAAGTATTTTATTGACTTAACTTTTCTGCTCTTTTTTATATGCAGAGAGATTAACTCTTTGCAGTTGTAGATGCAGAAAAATACAATTATTTTCCCTTACAATCTGCCAATTATATCTAGCAGAGCAGATCTTCAACAGCTGGTCAAATTTCAGTTAAACAAGCAGTAATATCACATCTTATCTCTCCAAAATAGAACTATAGATCCCACTTTGGATACACCTCATACTGTACACCTCATATGTTAGTCCCCCTAAAATAGCACATACCCTCATATTTTTCTCATTCTCTGGGGAGATACCAGGCTCACACCTCACATTATGAGCTGTCAGTTCCCCTCATGTTCTTCTGCTAGCCTAGTTGACATGTTTTGACACAGTGCAGATAATGCCTCAGGTCTGTACTACAATATCAAAGAAGCATTGTGGGTAGAGGTAATCCCCAACAACCTACATTAACAGCATAGACATCCAAAACACAAGCATGGTACACCTAACACTAAACCCGAAGCAAACAGTACACATTTAAAAGGAGCACCAGTGTCTCATCCAGGAATTCCTTAATGACAATTGTCTTCTATTGTAAAGGTTGTCCTTATAGTTGATTGTACAGTGAGCCATACACATGCCCCACTCTCCAACTTAAACAGGGAGAAATTTAGGGTCAGTGTGGTTTACATAGTTGTCACATCACACATGCGATCAAATCTCTCCACATCAAGTCCCACTATTAATCCATCATAGTGGGTGTTTGTATGCAAAACTTCAGATGTATCTCTAGGGAATATATGGAGACAGACATGACTTGAGCTTTTCAAATATGTGTCTCAGCCAAGTATGTCCCTATGTTTGACCAGCATTATTAGCTCGGCTAGGACGAGACAACAATATGGAGAACAAATGGTCTTTGGAAATTGGTTATGTGTCTGGTGTCATTCTAAGGGGCTCCAGTACCTGTCAGTGTGGGATGACATTGTGGAAATACCATGTTGCTTTGTAAGACAGGGACTTCACCTGCAACCTCTAGGCTTTTGTTTGCTGGCTAAGGCTCTTGCCTCCATCATAATGCCGTAGGCAAAGTCACAAAAACATAAGTTACTGTATGAATTTATATAACTCCAACAAAGTAGTGGACATGCTGCTAAACTGTAGGAGTTAATAACAGAAACTGTACTCTCTGTCAGCAATTGTCTCAATGAAAGTGGTGGATGTCTGTGCATTCACAGAAACCTGATTCAAGGCCTTAGTAAGTAACCTGGCCTTACAAGGCTACAATGCCTTCCACACATTCAGACTGCAATTTGAAGTTGTGTGAACCACAGGAGGTGGATTATCTTTCTTCATTGAAGAAAATTCTTCCTCTACAGGGGTTAGACAACAAAAGCCTATGTAGTTAATGTATTTCCAATTTAATGTACCTAAGAAACCCCTTAATGTTTAAGAAACCCCTTAATGTTATCACCAGTTATATGTCCCCTTCCATGAACAGACCACACAGCCTATTTATAAGTACTTGTAACAATTAAAGTTTAACAAAACAACCTACTCAAGGATGATTTCAACTATAACTACATTGATTGTAAAATGTATACGAGGCCAAACTCACTTGCACAATAATTTCTGGACTTTGATAACTCATATGGCATGGAACTAAGACTGCACCACCCCACAAGTGACTGTAATATTCTAGACCTCTCATATGTAGGGAATACACTGTTTCAGTCCAACCATAAAGTATTTTTTTTAATCTGCAATGCGTCCACAATTAAAAAATGAGAGGTCAGCTGAAAATACATCTTGCAAGGTGACTATTCCATCCTAAGGGATGGCATAATCTTCTTCCAAACTACAGTTTCCACAGAGGACATTGACAGCTATAGTAAGGTATACCCTGATGCCCTGTATAAACATCTACACAAATGGATAGACACAGATGTACCTGATATGATCAGAGAAAGATCCTTACGAAAATAATAACCATGCTGCTAGATGTATAACATTACTTGATTATACAGTAACTGAAGAAAGATGATGTCTACAAATACAAAAGTTTGAATCCCAAACTGGAAGATGAACATCTCTGGCCTAAAAAAAATATGACATCTTGTAAAATCCTGACAGAGCAACTATGGGAAATATGTCAAAACCATAGCCAAGTATAACAATAAGGCTTACCTATGCTACATCTGCAACATCAAAGGTAGAACTTAGATGTTTGCCAAATTAATTGTGGATGGTATTGCACACACTGACACAGTGTAAATTGAAATCCTGCTAGCAGACATGCTTGGATACAAATCATCCCCCCAGCCAACCCCAAGCTTACCACAGTGCATGTCTTCAACATCACCTCCAACATCCCTCTACAAAGAGCAAGTAATCATGGCTCTCTCCAAGACTAGGAACACAGCCTCCATGGGACCAGATGGCATTCCAGCATGAGTTGGTAATTTCTTAACCAGTGAACTATTGCAGTAGGCACCCTATTCAATCACAGTCTGAGTACTGCCTTTATCCCACAGATTTGAAATAAGTGACCTATTTCCCCCTACACAAGGGTGGATCAGCAACATACACATATACTTATAGCCCCTTAAGTTTCACAAGCCTTAACTGTAAGACAATGGAATGGATTTTCATGGGTGTCAGATATAAGGACAGAGTTGTCATCCAAAGAATACATCTGTCTCAGCATGGTTTTCTCAAGTGAAGGCTGTGCATGCTAAAACTGTTGGTATTCAATAATGTTACCAGAGACATAGCATGTGTGTACAGCACTGATCTTGTCTATCTTGACTTAGCCAACGCCTTCCACACAATCCTGCAGTCATGCATCAGTGAGAAGTGAAGCCAGGTGAATATTAACTGTGATGTTAGTCATCAAATGAGATTGTAGCAGGCAGCATTACTTGAAATAAAGACAAAACTCCAATATTTAGCCATTTTACTTACGGAACTTCATCAGAATGCACTTCATAAAAAACAATTATTATACACACACACACACACACACACACACACACACACACACACACACACACACACACACATGCACACACAAACACCATAAAATACATAAACTGACAATTAACCAATTAGTTTAAATGCACCAATCATTGTGCAGAAATACTCTGCTTGGAAAGGTCTTAAACATATTTTCTTAAAGAAACCACAACAAAAACCAACTTGGAATTAATGAAAAAACATGATTATACATGTAAAATATATGTTGTCATATATATTTATATCTTAAAAAACTTTTGATGGAAATTTGTTCATTGAACCCTGGAAATGTATTGGAGTTTTGTCTTCAAGTATTTCTGCCTGCTACGATCTCGTTTGGGTAAATAATTTGACTATTTGTGGTTACCCGGTCTCTGCAGTTTTTGTATCAACTGCAATGCTGTCCAGTGGGTTGCAAACTGTCTCACAGACAAACAACATTCATTCAAAGTGGGAGAGTTCACCACTAGCAGCAGAATCATCACTCATGGGTTACCACAAGTGTCAATGCTGTATCCATTCATGTTCGCCATGTACTTCTCAGAAGTCACAACCAAAATAGAGCATCTGTGGCTAGTCAAGTTTGTGGGTGAAGGACTCTTAGGGGCTTTGTATCCCCCAATGCAACTGCTGTTCAAAAGGGTCTTACACAGACTAACGACTGACGACAACTCTGTGCTGTTAAATGACCGTCATATAAATGCATCATCATTTCCTTTGGTATTAACAATGTTCCAGCTTAATATGATATAACCCTGAACCAATTCTGTATTGATAGACCTGGGAACACAAGTAGACTGCAACACATCTACTGTGGTGAGGAAGGTTTTCTACATATTGCATCAGATTAGCAAAGCCATTGCAGCAGTATCAAATTCAGTTCTAAATACTCTATAGTCATCACTCTCAAGACTACTGAAAATAATGTTCCCTTTGCTATGTAGTGTAACACATCTGCAAAAACTTGACAGACCTCAGAGGTTTACAAGTAATATAAATTAGGGTGTCAAACATGTCTAATAAGGGCAGACTGATGTAGCTGTCACTGTACTCAGTATGATATAGAGTGCTTTGAGGAAACTTGTGTATGCCTTACAGTGCTATCTCTGACCCAGTTGTGATGGAAATGCTGCCCCTACATATATCATTTGACACTACAGGCAGCTGTTTAAGGGACATCAGTGTAGACTGACATATACTGAACATGCTGGAGAGACAGATACATCTTCCATAGGGAATCACACCTCTGGAATAGGCTTCAAACCATGCCAAGCTGAGCAACTCCATGACACTATTTTATCATAGCCTGGATGACACAGTGTGAAACTGTTAACCTCAGCCCTACATTGCCTCTGCTTCTCACCTGGCCATGGGTAGTCCTTGCTAGACAAACCTTGCCCATACATGATATCTGGCATCAAATTTTATATTGTGATGTAATGGCTAGGCTTCTAAACACCCTCAGGATAACAGCCTAATAACATCCTATGTACCTATAAAGCTATGGTGATGTACATACCAGAAATACAGTTATACTGTATTACTGTTCTGATGAGAGTTGACTACAGTGCATATACAAAATCCTAAATATGAATTTGATGGTGTGACTTCTGATGTGCCCCGTAACTCAAATAAAAATAATTACAGGAAAATGTTCAAATTATATGATACAAATTTCAGTTGTTAACTTCACAACCTTTACAAGAGCATCTACTGATCTACTGTAAAGTAGTGAAATGACGATGGTTGCATCTGTATAACTGGCCAAGGGCAATATAACTGACAGGTGCAATCATCAGTTCAACACCACACATGCAGATGTAATCATCATTTATGTTAATAATCAACCTGTGTATCATACACATAGCTTTACTATCCCTGAATCCAGAAGATAGAAAACAGGGATATAGCACAGTTATCATCACTTGCAGAAGGTGCTGTGTGTGTTGAGTGTGTGTGAGTAAGGAAGTGAAGCAGGTAAGATGGAGCATGAAAATGTTGTATGTGTGTTTGTAGGTGCCCTCAATGTAACATTGGTTTGTGAGTGTTTGCATGCACACAGTCAACCTCAGTTCTAGCTCTATGTGTCTGTATGTTGGAGAGATGTTAGCCATGCATGGTAGAGTTGATAGTTCATCATTGTTGACCCGACCACAAGAACTGGCTCTGCCAGTCGGTGCACTGGCACCTCCATGACCAAGATCAGATGCAGGCCTACTACCTGGAGGCAAGTGATGTCTACTGGACATGCTCCCCTTCACTGGAATGCCCAGGACCAAACCCTATGGCCTGCCACATCTGGGTGTGGGCAGCAGACAAACTGATGGAGCGGTGGAAGTACTGCCACTGTGGGAGCATGATTGGACATGACCATGTTGGCTCACAGCAGATGCAGTTGCTGACCTATTCCCTCAAAGCCAACATTTCCCTCCCAGCAGATGTTCCATCACAGGCAATGTGCATTCCATGACAGTCAATCAACACTCCATCACAGACTAATCTCACTCCAGTATGTTATTCATCCGATCCATGGAATCAACAACAAGGTGGAAGCAGTCACAGATGTCAGACTGTGCCACATCTAAAACCCTGAGCATTTGTTTGGGGCTCCTTTCTAAACATGACTGTGCCTCCATGATGGCCCTAAACATATGTTGTGATACATGTGAAGAGACACCTGCACCGGGTGGAGGAGGGACAGCAGGCCTCCTTCGAGCACCCATATCGAGCCTCGTGAGTGGCACCTCACCAACAGTTTGGCTACGTCCAGAGTCAACAGTCTCTGAAGCAACAGTAGCTACACTTCCCTGGTCAATGTCCTCGCTCCCTGGTCAATGTCCTTGCTCTCCACCTGTCCAATATCTGTGGCTTCAGTGTACTGTGGATGTGTAGGCATACTGGCTGTGTATGGGTAAAATGAGGGGGATCACTAAGTGTCAAACTCTGTGTCAGATCCAGCCTCTACAATCCTTGGCTATGCCTCACTTTGGCCACCATCATAATCAGAGTCTGATGACACACTGACATCAGGTGGCTCAGGGGACACAGAACCACTTCCACGATCACCTGTGATAAAAGGAAGAAATACAGGAATACATTAATACCTGCACTACTATTCTGCAATATATGCTAAACAATTTACACTGCTGTCACTATTACAGACAGTCATATCTTTCAACCTCTTAGACCAACAAATCTGGACAAAGTCATGAATAATGGGTGGACAAAGGCCCAAGGATATGGAAAGTTGATAAAGTAACAGGATTTGCTTTAGCACGACAGGTCTGAAACTCATATCTCTTCATTATTTTATATTGTCAGTCTTCAATGACTTAATAATTTGCCAGAAAATCACTAGGATATGAACTACAGGCCAGAAATCTGGACATTCAGCAAAAATCTGTACAGTTGTCAGATATGCAAGCAATACAGCAATGCATACACCAGGCCAGAGAGGACACATTATCAGATATCTTAGAATTTATCTACAGTAATAGTTTTACTATTACAGTATTATGCTTAACAACTATAGGATGTCTATGTCTCCAAATTCCTGATGGTCCTGAAATGAGTAAAGGAAGAGTTAATGGCAACAGCACCACACTGAACAATATAACAGGGGGTAATACCTTTACTCATCTATATCTGCAGTAACTCAAATGTTAAGAAGAATGTGGCTGACAACTTCAAAATAAGTTTAAAACTGCAGCTATATTAAATCCCTTCCACTCCAAAAACAACTTGACACACACATATAAACTACTGACACTATTTCAGAATGCCACAGTATTTTAATGATGATCTAGCAAAGCATACCTGGAAGCTCCTCTTGAGATGCAGGAGTGGCGCCCACATCCAGAACATACTGGATCACTGACTGCTGGGAGCTGTCATGTGTGGCAGTTTGTCAGGAATTCCTCTGTAGCAGAGATAGGGGGTTTCTGCAGCAGTCCCACCACCGGTGATCTGGTGATCACGTACCACTGCAGCTGCCTGCCTCCTTGTGGCTGTTGTCATATCGGTGGCTCTGTGACACACCTGCTCATGACTGTGTCACCCAATATCATTTATGTTGCGGACTAATTCGCCCCACAGGGCTGTATGCTGAGCCGTATTGGCCCACCTTCTGGACAGCAGTACTACATGATGTTGGGATAAGGCCTCTATGATGAGGTCATTCTTCACCTCAGTAAATGGGGGCCTATATCAAACACACATTTTGTGTCCAGAATGGAAAAAAAATGATAACACATATAAGGATCACATAAGTACAATTAAACTGCTTACAGATAAAGCAGTGTAGGCAGGCTCTCGGTATTCCCTACTTGATAGACTTTAAAGATTCAACAGGGGTCAAAAACTAATGTGGGAGGATACAAAAACAAGGAGAATAACAGGAAAAACATATCCTTGTTTGGGCCATAGCAGATACTCACATATGCTCACCCACCCAAAATAACAGTCCATTCTAGTTTGTGTCATAGCAGGAACTCATCTTTGCCCCCCCCCCAAAAAAAAAAATAAATAAATAAAAGGCTAAGGACCAATTGTGCTAACCAGACAATGTGAAATGCTGAAAGTGCTATCAAAGGACCTTTCACACAACACTATAATTTCAGCCTACTCTACATCCTCTGTACCTCTGAAATGTCTTGAAAAACAAGGCTAGGCCATGATTATGGTTCTGAAAAATGCATACAGATTTACTTCACATTATTCTTTACATTCCAGCATATTCATTATATAGGTAGCAAAATGGATATGTACATGCTGGCGTACAATACTCCACTGTAGAGATATATTGTTCAAAATAAATGTGTCACTGAGTTAAACAATGCAATAACTCACATCCACATCAGTTTGCCTAGCCTCATATTTGCTTTTTGTAATGGAGTACATTAGTAATAGAATGCATGTCTTAGTCTGTGCTTCAGAGATGCTAATTACAGAATAAGCAGCTGAGCTGCATGCTACTCAACCAATCTTGTGAAGCTAGTGAACTGGATATAAAGCATCCATGTAGACTCCATGCTGTTTTCTATGCAGATTGGGAAAATAGTGGAGTACAGACATAAAATAATCACAGACAGACTGTCAGTAGCTGCTGCTTTTTTAATACATTTGTCTGTGCTACAGGCTGAAGTTAATGCTGCTTCTGCTGCCAATAGGCATAGACAGAGAAGGAGAAGACTTTGCAGGTCCAAGACACAGTACAGAAACTCTGTGACCTCTGGCACCCTTGACTGAGAGCTAGAGCCAAAACGCAAGGAACCCATGCCAGTGGGAAATAAGGAATGTACTGAACTTAGACTCTTAGCCACAGGTACCTTTCACAGACTACCAGGGGACATGCTTGGTGTGTCATAGGCATCATCATCCAGGATCTTCCAAACATTCCTGCATGTTATGCTAGAACGTGGCAGAGATCACATATATTTTGCTATTAGTTCTGGGGAGAGGGTTGCAAGAATGCTACAATTGTACCATGTATCGCACTACACCAAACTAATGTGTGCCATGCATCGCAGTCATGTACACATGACAACAACACTTGGGAAACAGGGTAGGGTCTACAGTAACCATAAGGTGCACCACTCGAACAACTTCCAAGTCATGTTTAATGCCATGGGAATCATCTGGAATGTGTGCACTGGCAACCCTGGCAGTCAAAATGACCCCAATATGTGCCACATCTCCAAACTGCACCAGATGTGTGCTATGGGGGATGTCTCACAGGCTAATTTAGGGGTGGATGCATGCTATGCACTGGAGTCATAACTGATTAAACCCAATAGATGTGCGCGCGCACACACACACACACACACACACACACACACACACACAAACATCTTAATGAAACACATGGTCCAAACTGTAATGCCATAGAGCATGTTTTTAAGTTACTACACTCACAGTGCCGGTGCCTACATACATCTGGCCAAAGTCTCCATTACAATCCACTGACATGCCCCACAATGCTCATAGTATGTGCTATAATATTCAAGTTAATTTTGTGGAAACAGTTCCAACAGGATCATCACGTGGAATTGGAACACATCCTCCCGACAATGCCAAGGTCATCACAGCCATAGGCCGATAATGAGTCAGAGGAGAAACCAGCAGCTGTTGTGGTTGTAGGCAGACACAGGCATGCTCAGTATGTCCTTGCATTGGCTAGAAAACAAGCCATAGTACTGACTCACCACCTAGGAGCCTAAAACCATCCTCCTACTTCACCATGCTTTTGTACTGAGAAAGCATTACAGAGAAAAGTTTGACAGTAAGGATACACATTGCAGTTTCTGACTTCTCAACCTTCCCTAAATCAGACAACAGGCAGGATGCCAAACAAGCAGAGTAACCAGACCAACACAGTCATGTTAGTGCCATAGCAGGAACACACCTTTGCTCCTCCACCCCAAAAGAACAGTTAATGCTTGTTTGTGGCATCCAACCTGGCTTTCCTTAGTTGACAACTGCATATCATATTATTCCCAGTTAATATATTTGATATTGTAGGTGCAATGAAACAGAATGGTTTACACACTGTAGGTCTCAGAGCACTGATCAGATAACTGCTGAATGACCAAGAAACACAGAAAGGTAAGACAGTGCTGTATATTTGCAAGCAAGAATCATTACAGGGTGTGTAATAACTAACTCCAGCATTTTCAAAGATTAACATTTCACTAAATGTACAACTAACATGTAATGTTTTAATACAACTGTACATTATATACATATATATATATATATATATATATATATATATATATATATATATATTACATATACATATATATTATATATTTGCATTTGGATACTCCTACTGGGCCCATCTCATTTGCTCACTCAAAAAAAAAATTGCACTTTATTCATCTGCTTTTACTGTATTTGTGTTTCTTCCTACTTTATTTTGCTTTTGCGTCATCTTAAAAGAATTGTATTTATTACTGCTTGGTGTAACTATCATTCTAAGACTTTTGCTTTAAGCACTTTGGCTTCAGATCAGTTGTTTTACATTAAGAAGGTTTGTGGTCTGCACTGTTGTGACAGGACAGGTAGCTTACATCCTTCTAAGTTGGGAACTACTGATTGAAGGCTCAGTGTCTGTTATTCTAAAAGTGTATTAGTTCTGGTTTAAGCACTTGGGCTTCAGGCAAGTCATTTTACATTAAGAAGGTTTGTGGTCTGCACTCTTGTGGGAGGAGAAGCTTTACTCTGCCCTTCTGAGCTGGGAATTTCTTGTTAGAGGCTTATAGTGCCTGCATATTTGAACGGTTTCTTCTGAAACTGGTGTGCCTTGTTTGCTGTCGCATAAACTAGATTCAGGCCTGCTGAATCTAGCTTTGATTGTACAACTTGAGCACTAATCCAGGCCTTCTTTTTTGGAGAAGGTTCCCCTGCACCCCAGTGGCAGGACTGTGCAGTTAGAACTTGTCTGATGGATGACTACAGGAACAGGGCTCAGTTCTGAGATTTTTTTTACTGGTTAATTGGGCAATTTGTTTAAAAGCTTTTTCTTATTGCTTGCAGTCATTTAAAGCTGTTTTAAGTGTATTTTTTACTGTGTTTGCCTTACCCTTTCAAAAAAAAATGTTTTCCTTGTTTCCCACCTTTCTAAGCTAGTATAGTCCAGTTTTCAGGCTAGTGCTGAATTCAGGGCTGTGTTACAAGTTTCTGAGTTGCCCTTACTTGGATAGGAGGAGGCTTTTCTGTTCACCTGTGTTGAGAGGGAGCTTTGAGCAGCCATCTGTTCCTGGAGGAGTGATTCCAGCCCAGAAGTTAGTAGTTTATAGGCCATTTTGGGCTAATTTCACTCTCTTTCATTTCCCTGCTGTAAAAAAACGCATTTGCATGGTTTTGCACGTCTGGGCAGCACTGGTAAGCTAGGGCTAAATTATTCCAGGCTCCTCCAAGTCTCCTCTTCAGTTTTCCCTTGAAAGTAGTCTAACTCTCAACCTAAGCACTTAAAAAGCATCCTACAGTCCAGCACTTGCTCAAACCTAATAGCAAGCACTAATATACCCAGACACTTGAATGCCTAGCAGGGCAAGGCTCATTATTCACCCCTCACCAACCAAGCGACTAAGCAGCTCACCCTACTTTTCAGGCATGACCAAAGGGCAATTTCAGGTATACTCTCCAGTCCAGCTGGTGAACCTGGGTATCCTGAGGCAATGTTACAACTGCCTCATGTACACAGACAACCCTCTCCTCCTACCACACATTAACATATGCGAGATGCAATTATATAGCTAAATTGAAGGCTAAGCTCTCTCCACCCAAGACTGGAACAGGCAGTCATGAGGAGAAGGTTAACACTTGCACCACACCTCCAGCTTCACATAGACATACTTAACCAGCACTGGCAAAAAATACACATAAATACAATAAATCATACTCAGAGGCTCTAAATAAAAACCTGCAAAAGCATCCGAGACCTCCAAAGCAGACACCAAAAAAACCTGCACCTCCCGTCACAAACCAGACAACACATAAAACACAAAATCAGTGTGCCGCACAATCACAGCCCTTAAGGCAAAATAACATACCTAACACACTAGTAATAGGCGACTCTACAGTCAGGCACACTGATGTCCCACTCACTAGGCTGGACAAGGAGAAGGTTACTGTTAGCTGCCTTTCGGGAGCCAGAATCCACCACATAACACAAGCACTCAGGTCACTCCAGAACAAGTACAAATATGACTCTGTCATTGTTCATGTTGGCGTGAATGGCCTGAGATGTACCTCCCTGGATTACATGAAAAAAGAGACATGGAAGAGCTCTCTGATCATGTAGCCCAGCCGGGTATGACCCTGACCCTGAGTAGCATCCTGTCCTCACCAAGAATGATACCGCAGTATAAAGAAAAAAATGATCAATTTCAACAACTGGCTAAGCTTCTGGTGTCATTCAAAGGGGATCCAGTGTCTATCAGCCTGGGACGACATGCTCGGCAAGCCTCGTTGCTTTGCAAGAGACGGCTTGCACCTGTCACCCCTAGGCTTTCGAATACTGGCCAAGGCTTTTGCTTCCCCCATAGTGCCTTTTTTAGGCAAGGCTCAAACGTCAAACCCACCTCCATAAACAGCACAAATAAAAAAATGAGGGTTATGCTACTCAACGCCAGGAGTTTAAATCTCAAAATGCACGTGCTCAAAGCACTCCTCAGTATGGAGAATGTCGACATCTGTGCAGTAACTGAAACTTGGTTCAAGGCTCCACAGAGCACCCCAGCACTACCGGGCTACAACTCATACCATACATTTCATCCACAGAACATGGACCAAAACACAAAAGGAGAGGATGTATCCACATTCATCAAGGATACCTACTCCTCCAGGTTAGTGGCACAGCATGATACCTCTGAGATCATCCATGTGCAACTAACATCGAGCAAATCTGCAATGCAAATTGTGGCCTGCTACAGATCACCCTCCATGACCCAGGACCACCAATCCACCTTTCTGGAGACACTGGAAAACATGAAGCTCCTATCAAACACCCTGATATTGGGCGATTTCAATTATCCTACCATTAACTGGGAAAACTACTCAAGTACAAACTCCCAGGTCCAGCGCTTCCTGGAATTTATCAACTCAAATGCCCTGGATCAGCTGGAAAACTCCCCTACCAGAGATGAAAACATATTGGACCTGGTCATCACCAACATGGGCGACAGGTGTTCCGCACAGGAGGTCAACCTATCACTGGTTAGATTAGACCATAAACTAATCACTCGGTATGTCCACACCACATCACCAACCCCAACCATGGAAACCACAGTGAAAATCATTTCTATAGCAAACTTCACCTTACTTAAGACAGAGCTGGTAAGTTTCACAGCCCCCACACTAAAGGATAACAGTGCCCAAGATGCAGGAACCTTTACAAATGCACTCTATGAGCACCTACAAGGATGCATGGATCGTGCCATCCCCAGCAAAACCAAGACTCACTCCCCTAAGAGAAGGAAACCAGTCTGGTAGAACCCTGCCATAAACAGGGTATACAATAGAAGAAGCAAACTAGTTCAGAAGAAAAGCAAATCCCAAGAAGGAAAGACATCCCTGATCAGTATCAGTAAGAAACTAAGGTCCCTCATAAAATCATCCAAGGCTAACTTCGAAAGAAAAATAGCCAAGGATTCGAAAGATAACCATAAAGCCTTCTTTAGCTATGTCAAGAATCTAAGTGGCAACTCGCAGATATGCTCTGAGCTAGTGCAAAATAGCACAAAATATACTGAACCTACTGATATTGCCAACATCCTGGCAGATGGATTCAGTGCAAACTTCACCCCCCCCCCCTCACACCCAAAAGGGCCCACAACAATACCGAAAAAGTGTAGTGTCCCAGAAATCACAGATGCACAGGTGAAAACAGCCCTTTCAAAAGCCGAAAGCACAGCGTCAATGGGGCTAGATGGTGTCCCAGGCTGTGTCTTGCACGAACTACAGAACGAACTAACCCGCAACCTAAACACACTGTTCAACATCAGCCTCTCCACAGGCTATGTGCCCATAGAATGGTGCACAGCAACGGTTATTCCACTCCACAAAGGAGGGGCCACAACTGACCCTGGTAACTATCACCCCATAAACCTGACTAGCCTGGTCTGCAAGGCTATGGAGCGCATCATCATGGAACTCATTAACAAAGACATTGGGAACCTCCAAACACTGGTCCCAACCCAGTTCGGCTTTGTTAAGTGCAGATCATGCCTACTAATCCTAGTTGACTTCTTTGAGAAAGTCACCAAGGCCATAGATGAGGGGAAGGTGGTTCACACTGCCTACCTTGACCTCGCCAAGGCTTTTGACACCATTCCCCACTTGGGAATTATAGAAAAACTCACCAGTCTGAACATAAACCCCTATGTCATGAGATGGGTTGCCAACTGGCTTACAGACAGAACTCACACGGTAAGAATAGTAGGCTCCAGGTCCGACTCTAAACCAGTCACAAGTGGTGTCCCACAAGGCTCTGTCCTGGGACCCCTACTGTTTGGCATATACTTCTCAGAAGTACAAACACAGAAGGACTGTGGCTAACCAAGTTCGCTGATGACTGCAAACTGGGAGCCATAATTGACTCTCCGGCTGACACGGACATTCTCCAAAAGGGCCCTACTGAGATGCTCACCTGGTGTCAAAGTCATGGTCTCAAGCTAAATTCCAAAAAATGCATAGTAATCCCATTTGGGAAACAATACACCCATGAATTACCACATAGGTGGCAGCCCCCTTAATACAGAAGAGGTAATAAGAGATCTTGGGATCCAGGTAGATAGTAATCTCTCCTTTGACAATCATATTGCCAAAGTAGTTAGGAAATCCTTCTATGTAGCCCATCTAATTACTAAAGGGTTTGCATCTAGAAATAAAGAGATACTGCCCCTCTACTCTTCACTCATCAGAGCCATCATACAGTACAATGCCCCATTTGGGATGTACCTCACAAGACACTTCCAAACTTCCAACAGCTGGAAAGACCACAAAAGTACCTCACCAAGAGGATTACTGGCCTCAAACATATGTCCTATGCAGCCCGACTGGAAAAACTCCAGCTGTACTCAGTGGCATATTGCTTACTCAGAGGTGATCTCTGCCTGACTTACAAAACCATGTCCAACTCACAATTGATGGACATGCTCCACCTAAAGAAATCTAAGTCACTATGAGCCACTCACTCTAGTGAGCTAAACCTGGCCACAACAATAAATAGAACATGCTGGAGGGATAGATTCCTGTCACAGAGACTCCTCATACTTTGGAACAAAATTCCCAACTACATTAGGCAGAGCCCCTCACTAACACTCTTCAATAGAAACCTTGACGAGTGGATGGGTAACAGAAAATACACCCCTGGAATCACTTCATTGGCTCTTCTTGACAGAGGCTCAGTTAATTAATCAATGGGGTGGCAAAAGCTGACACACTCTGGCTAGGCTTATAAATGCCCGTAGGCAGATAGCCTAGTACCTACCTATGAACCTATATTTAATTTGTTTGAGTGCTAAATGAGTGTTGTTGCTTGCTACAAAGGTGTTTGTGTAAAAAACAGGGTTAAGTCACCCATCCTGTGTCCTGAATGTGCATTGAATGGTGATTTTTAGGTTACCTGTGTCCTTATTTATTAATTCCACAATGATCTTTTCCATAGCCTTAAAGGTGAGGCTGGTTAGGCTTATGGGTCCAAAATTACCTGGGTCTTTTGACACATATTGTTTGTGCAAGGGGGGTGACTGTTGCTGTCCTCTGTTCTATTGGCACAAAGCCTGTTTGGAAGCTGATTTTGATTAACGTCTGTAGGTGGTATGACAAGTCATGTTTCAGACTTACAATTATACAATCCTCTATGTTATACTTCCTGTGACGTCCACCATTGCTACCAACATGTGATGAGCACCACTATGTGTCATCCTCATGCTGGGCCAGTAAACAAGGAGTCTGAATCCTCACCATTGACACTGGAGAGGGAAATGAACTTAGAATATAAATGGATACACTCAGTATTTCCTGATGCAGACTTCTCTGCATCAAGTACAATTTCCCTTAAGAGCACTCAGGGAGCCCACTCAGCCCGGGTTCTGGATGTCTCTATCTGTCTCCCTCCAGATTTCCAGTAAGACTCCCCACTGGTACAACTCTAGGGTCAGGTCCTCAGCCAAGTGTCCAAGCCAAGTTCTCCAGCACCCTCTCTGTAACCCAGTGCTTCATGTCTCTGACCCAAGTAGCTGACACATACAAGCTTTGAGATATTTGATTTGCACACTACACACAAACACAGACACATACAGACACACACATCTGGGAAAGGCTGACACAGGTCTAGCAGCTATGTGGTAGATTCACTGCCACCACACACACACACACACACACACACACACACACACACACGCACACATATCTGGGAAAGGCTGACACAGGTCTAGCGGCTATGTGGCAGATTCACTGCCACCAAACACACACACGCACATCTGGGAAAGGTTGACACAGGTCTAGCAGCTATGTGGTAGATTCACTGCCACCACACATACACACACACACACACACACACACACACACACACACACACACACACACACACACACATCTGGGAAAGGCTGACACAGGTCTAGCAGCTATGTGGTAGATTCACTGCCACTAGACACTCCACAATCAGCTATTCTAAGGACCTTAACAAAAGGTGTCCAATTATACTGTGTAATATTAATACTAATACAAATGGTAGTAGTTCATCAAGAAGGCTGGGCCTTCTGGAGTGGCCCACAGAGAGTCACCAAATAAATATAACGTACTTTCAAAGGTTAAGTACTCTCTACAAGAATCAGCAAAGATAAAAGTATTAAATATATTTAATAATATATAATAAAAGTATATGAAAATACTGAACATATACTCGCAGTAAGCCACAGAGTGCAAATCACATAAAATATTGAAAACAACATTGATGGACAGAATCATGCAAATAAAAACAATCTCTAAACTAAGCTTCCTGACTGAATCTAAGAGAATTTTTTGTTCCCCAATACCTTACTTGGGCAAGGCAAGATGCTGTGCATGAGCAGTCTTTCTTGCCAGGCCCCGAAACAGAATACTCTATCCTCTGAGATTACTCCCTGTAAAATTTAATATCCAAGATGACTTGCAAAATGATCTCATCTGATCACCTGACTCTAGGTTCCCACTATATTTCCTTTTGAAGCTGAGACAGCAACTGAACATAGATGGCTGCAATACAAATTTAAATGTTTGTGGCAGTGCCTGGAGCCCCACCCCCTCTTTTCACTGAGGTAATGAACAAAGGCTCTGTCCCAGACCAATTGTCTCCAGTCCTACTCAGCACTGTGTGGTGCTGTTCAATGATTTAACTGCTTATTTAGGTTTCCCTTATTTTTATTAAAATATTCCAGCTGGTTAACCATTGCTGTGCCAGTGTCCTCTATTAAAACCTATACATTTAATTCAGATACCATAATGCATGTACATTTCTCTTCATTTCAGAAGAGTGCACTGTTGATACATTTTAGCACAATTAAGACAAGGAGAGCGTGCAAATACATTTTCAGCATAAACATCTGTACAAATCAACTAGATATACAAGTGACATAATTATTTACAAAATTCCAGCTAGCTGTGCTGGCACAAATCATACATCTACTGCCCTACTTTGCTCTAGCATGGCTGACAGTACCTCCTATTGTCACACTGCCACATAGAAGTAATGTACTTGGCCTTGGATAGTACTTTGAAGACTTGTTCTTGTGAAATTTGAGGGAGAAGTGTAGATGCAGGTATGAGATCTGGGAATACAGGAGGAGAGACCTGAGTGAAGTTTCACCTAAATGTGTTCACTAGTAGAGTGGCTGTGTCTTCTCCATCTAAGTATGTGGTATCCTTTACTATTCGCTCTTGACAGTACTGTGCATTGTTTCTAAAATTTCTAACATAGTTAAAGAAGGAAAAAAAGAGAAGGAAATAAATGGTGTAAAATTCACTAGTAACCACCAAACATACACCAGTGGAAAGCAGAGTCCTTGGACAAATGGAAATACTTGAATAGACGGAAAAAAAACTTCTTTAATTAAACACACAGTCAAGCACAGAAACATTTTTTTTACACTTAGACTTCATCAGATTAAAAGAACATTAACTTTTTAAGATTTACACATCAAGTAACAATGGACAGGATACATTATTCAGATGTCACCATACATAAGGTTAAGGATGGTCATAAATCAACTGTTTGTAGAAATGAAATGTACTTGAATTCTTTTCTGCACTTTTCTAGTGCACACACTACGTCCCAAAAAAAGAAGTATACTTAAGGGACAATTTATTAGGGCTAGTAGATTGACTTCCAATGAAGGCGAATTTCGGACAGAATGTGAAACCCTGTTGAAATTATTTTTAGAAAGGGGCTACCTTGAAGAGTTGATTCTTACTATTCAGGAAGAGGTTATGTCTAAACGAGGAGGGCATTTTTACCCTTTGTTGAGTAAAGGACCACCGATTACCAGAGTACCCCCAACAAAAGACACGGGGATGAGGTTTGATAGAGCCTTTATTATGCAATACAATGATGATGCAAATATTTGTAGAGATATTATTTTTAACAAATGGGGGAAATTTTTAGATTTCACAGACCTTTCATCCTTGAAGTCTAACAAACTCCAGATAACATACAAGAAGGGGAACAATATTAAAGAACTGCTGGAGAAAGGGAACTCAGGTGGGACAGGGAAAGCAACCATTAGAAGGACAGGAACCTTAAAATGTGGATCATGTTCCCAATGTGTCCACATTCTGAATGAGGGGAGGGTTAATATTCAAAGCAGGAATATGGTGATTACAGTTGATTCCTTTTATAATTGCAACACTACAGGGGTTATATATATTTCAGTATGTAATTCCTGCTGTGCATTCTATATTGGGAAGATGGAAAGAAGGTCAAGGAACCATATCTATGAACATCATAGGGATATTAGTATTAAGAAGGAAATAACACAAACACACTAAAACTTGAACTCAGGCAAAATTTAAGTTTTTTGTTTTGGAAAAAGTCCCTATAGATCTAAAGGGTGGGGCATAGGAAATGAAACTGGAGTATAGACAGCTTTTTTGGCAAGTTAAACTAGAAGCCAATCGCTTCCCTGGTCTTAATGTATACATTAATATAGCCCCGTCTTAAAACTAAGAGCTGCAAAACTGTAAGGGTATTTGAAACTAACTATTATTATGTTACAGAGGTTGTCCATCAGTGGGAGCATGAGTGCAAGTCTTAAGAATGAAAGTTGTTTTACTCACTGTTTTTACATAAAGTTTTTTTTACTTGTATTGTAATGTATTTTAACTGTTTTATTAACATGTACATGAATTAGTATATTAAAAATTAAGTTGGTATATTGCACAGGGTTGTTTATGTGAAGTTTTTTAACTTTGTTTGTTAAATGAGTTTAATGAAGTATTTTACTTGATTGGTTAGTGACAACCACAGGAAGTTTTAATCTGATGAAGTCTAAAGTGTGACAAAAATGTTTCTGTGCTTGACTGTGCATTAATTAAATATGTTTTTTTTCTGTTTATTCAAGTATTTCCATTTGTTCAAGGACTCTGCTTTCCAGTGGTGTATGTTTGGTGGTTAATAGTTAAAGAAGGCTTTGTGGTTATGCTTTGCTGGGTGACTATTTGTATTTCATATCTGGATTTTTCTGATGTGATTAGGTATTGGAGTTTCTTGTCAAGTTTGGCAAGAGTGTTATTTGCATCTAAGAGTTAAATTTAGTTTTATGTGGTATTATTTTTTATTTTTTTATTATAGAGCCTGAGCTCCACAGCAGGGGATCTTTTTTAAGTTTGGAGTCGCATTTACTTCTGTGTAGTACTGATGCATCTATGTAGCTACTTACATGTGCACATATTTGGCAATCAAAGAGTCTGCATGAACAGCGTGGTCATCAAGATGGAAGGACCTTTTGAATTTTGCCAGATCATCACTCACTTTTAACAGATTAGCCTTGGCATAATTTCTGAATACTGAAGCTGTTCTAGCTTTGATCTGAAGGCAAATGCACTTGATTTCACATAACCTTAACTATGACAACTTGTTTTACTCTTCCACCTTCCATCTGAATAAATTTAAAAAATGTATATTCCTGAAACCCATTTGCATATGTTAACTCTGATGATAGATGGACTGCATAAACTGACTCTTTCTGAATTGGATGACTGGTATTTCAGAAGATACATGTGAAGAAATAAAGGTTTTCCAACAGTTTTATACCACAGGCAGCCCTACTCCATCTTTTTCAGTTCTATTAAAATTGTTTTTTTTCCCTTGGAAAATTTAACACGTTTCTAGAGAAATAATACATTAAAACAGCATGAACATATTTAGTTTTCAAAATACAATTTATACTCATTGCATTTATTTTCAGTGTACCATACTGGCATGAAAAGCACAGTTGCTGGAGGTGAGCTTATTTCCACATACATTATTATATTTGCTGTTAGATTATCTCATCAAAGGTGCATCATCATTACATTACTTCTGTAATGTCTAGCTATGCAACTTTTAGTTATTTCTTTGTTAAAGTGAGCTCACACCCCCTTAGTTTTTAGTGTTTTCACAAGAGATGAGTGTGTGTGTATGTGTATATGTGTGCATGACTGGAGGGGTCCAAAGTGGTGCTATTCTACCCCTTACACAGCACAGCACAGGCAGAAAGAACATTTCATATACCCTGGTATACTGTTCTTGTTTTCATGTATATAATTAGTATACATCCTGAAAATATATTTACTCATGTTCATTTTGCATAGCCAATAAAGTATGTATACATCACTAGTTTTAAGCACCAGCAAATGCTATAGTTATTGGAGATCCTCTCACTCATTTTGGTGGTCCATCAACCAGATCAAATTGATTCACATGTGTTTTGTTTGTTACGCTGTTGTCTGATAAGAAGATTCCATTTTTCCAAGATAGTCGCCAGCTAGAGAACACATACTTCACACAGCTCCTGAGAGAAAAACAACAATCTAACCAAATCAGACATCTACCACCTCAAATAAAACCTCCAAATAAACTGCATTCTCAACTAACCAAATAATAAACAAAAAATAGTGACTATCTTGCAAAAAGAATCACGTTCTGAGCACCTCTTATTGGAATCTTGGAAAGATTGCTGCACAGGGATTCTAGCACATGTTAGCAGGCCTTGCCAGCTGGTAAGCATTACTCTGCAAAAGAGAAAGTAAGTGAACAAAACTGTAGACTAAGCATGAAATCAATGGCATCCCAATCAACAACAACAAAAAAAAAAGACTTTTGCTATTAACAACATCAGCAAAAGAAGTGTGCACAAAAAGGCAGAAAACTACAAAGCAACAGGTGGACATACCAAAACAGACTCAGAAACTTAAAATGGAACAAGCCTTCTCCATGGAAAAAAAATCAGAAATGCTTTAATGCCGCTCCAAGAGGAGATTAAAACCCTCTCTATAAAAGTAACCATGAATGGGAACAATCTGGACCAAATTCTGACAAGGCTGGAAAAGAAATGAAGCTAAATCCCTAATTATTGAAATAAAAATTGAAGAAATCCAGAAAACTACTTCTTGCATGGAAGAAACAGTGAAGCAACTTCAACAGAAGTTAATTGATCTGGAGGCCAGATCAAGACGTAACAATGTGCTAATCAGAGGTATCCCAGAAAAGTATGAGTTTACCTATTTGTCTTCAATTGCTAAAGAAATACTTGCTATATTCCTTAGGAACAGAAAACTGATTCAGCAATTCACCATTGAAAGAATTCACCACGCATTGAGGAAAGCACAAATAACTGAAGCACCAAGACAAGTCTATGTGAGAATTATGAATACTTCGCATGCCCTTTCAATTATTCAAGCAGCAAAGAGCAAAAAATCAATAATCTGGAATGGTCCTAAAATAAACATAGCCCAAGTTTTGCCTTTATCCATAAAACAGCAACGACAAGCTCTCTCACCATACAGTTTCAAATGAAATATCCAGCAATACCTGCATTTCAGAGTAATGGGAACTCATATTGGATAAAATCTACAGATGAGGCTAACACTGTTTTTTAAAGGCTTTCAAAGAATTACCGAGCAAAGAAATAAGAGTTAGCTCCACTTGATCACTGAAAAACATCACCGGGCATTATTCAGCCAGCGTTGGTACTCATCTATTCATGAACATCATAAGGAAAATCAAATATAAAATATTCCCGTACTTAAAAATCATGTTTTATCGTCTCAAGATTCTAAACGGTCTCTAGAGCAAGAAGTATCAAGTTCAATCTTCCCGTAACCCTTCTAAATGCTTCCGCTCATCGCAATTAACTTTTTGCGAGTTCAAAGTTTAACACACTATCTACGAAAACCTAAGAGACCCACAAAATTCCAATAGATGTGGTCCGCATTGAATCTGGCGAAATAATGGAAATGAAAAAGATAGGGCATGCCGTTCAGGAAACGGACTGTATGACCACAAAAGAATCGTCTACAACGAGCGGAAAGCAGATTTTTTTTTATAATAACGAAATAGATGGAACTTAAGGGCAGAGCTATTGTGAGTGTTTATAAGGCGTCTGCTGCAGCCGATTGACTGATGTCTACAAAGCACAGATACATAAATTGCTTAGTACGTTTCTGTTGTTAGTTTATGTAGGATAAATGTCTCAAAACAGAGAACTCTATATGGCTTATTTCTGTTTTGGTTGATCTTTCAGTAAAAGATGAGAAGCATATGTTAAATCAGTTATTAGGCAGATGTTTACTATTTACTATGTTTACTATTTACTATACTATTTACTATGGACTAAAGGTGCTGTTTACTTGGTGTATGTATTATTGGAAAATGTACTGTAATCACATAAGCCAGGTTTGCTAAAAATTTAATAATTATGCGACTACATAACCAAACAATATTTACTTGATCTATAAAAAAATTTAAGAAACAAAATATGGTGGAAGGTATATAGCTAACCTAATGTGTTATTTTAAATTGATTCGGGCAGCTAGCAAACAGTTAAAGTTCAAGCCAGCATGATGTTACTAATACCACTGAGACATACAGAGGAATAAAAATATACAACGGTTACATACTCATCATAAAGAGTGAACTTGCAGCTAAGCATAAAATAATTACAGACACTTTGCTACCCTAGATGTAACTGACCATATGATAATAAGTATTCCTAGCAAAACGTGTACGTAAAAGGGAATGCAGCATGAAATATAAGTGTCCACAAGTAAGCTAAGCAATAGATTCGCTAATTACACTAGCGACTGGTTTTAATCTCATTACCTATAAGGTTAGAAAACTTGAAAATTAATCTACAACATTGGTAGGCTGTTTGTGCAGTGTAAACGTTGGTGCCAGACGTATCTTGGTTTATCAATAATTGATTGTATTATAGTTAGCTTCAGGTTGGGCATGCATTCTAAAATGTTTAATGTACAAGTTTTGTTAAAATGAATATATATTTGTCTGTCTCTTTCAGTTAAGGGTTATTCGTGGTTAGGCACGGGGTTACTGAAAGAGTATGATGTCACAGTAGTGCTTATAATAAGGTTGTGACTCCTAGCTAATACAAGCAAGTGTAATGGTCCATGTCAATTAAATTTTAAGCATTATACAACAATACAGCCCACTTTTAAGACATGATAAGTGTTGAATCATGGAAAATTAAAGACCTGCAAAGCATAAAGAAGAAAAACCTAGGCATGCATTTATTATATCAAACCAAGTCAATGGTAACTTTCCTACAGTAAACCCATATGACAAAAGACCAATGGGAAATAGATAAAAAGAAAAAAATGGTTACAACAAATTATAGCAGCAGAGGACAGCACATCATCCAAAGGTACCGCAATAGGTATCAAAAAAATATTTCAAGGTAAAATTCTAAAACATAATGCAAACCCATATGGTAGATGGTGCTACCTTACGTGCAACCATCCACAGTATAAAAAAAATAATATTTTTAAATGTGTATGGTCCTTGCATAAATCAGTCAGCATTCCTACATGAAATATATAGTATACTGACTGGATTTCCTGATCACCTTTTCATAATAAGAGGGGACTGGAACCTGATTATTAATCCAGATAAAGATAGAACAAATAGAAATAATAAACAATCACCCAAAATCACTAATGTATTATCAGAATTAATAGAAGATTTTAACCTGATTGATCCTTTTGATTTACACAGATCTGACAAACTAATCAGTAAGTACACTTACTTCTCACCGTGCCACAAATCATGGTCTAGAATAGACTTATTTCTAATCTCCCAAACCCTAGCTAATAATGAAATTACCTATAAAGCTGAGCCCAGAACCATCTCTGACCACTTAAAAAATTAGCTTCATTATAAAAGAAGCAAAATCCAAAAACCTCGCTCAAAACATATCGAGATGGTTACTAAATCCTAACTTAATTAAGAAAAAAGAAGTTGCACAAGAAATATTGAATACCCTTAACCACTTAAATAATACTATTGCTAAAATCACAATACCTTATGACATTCAATGGGAAGCAACCAAAACTGTAGTCAGGGGAATATTAATACAAAAAGCATCGCTGTACAAAAAACTAAACAGAGAGAAGATAAGTACTTTAGAAAATAAATTAAAGGAACTTGAATTACAATTACAAAGGAAACATTCCCGTGGCCTAGAGAAGCAAATAATTGACTTACAAAAGCAATTATATGAGCTACATTTACAACAATACTCTATCATGGAAACAAAATTACTACAGAAATATGTGGAATGGGCCCAAACACCATAAAAAATGCTAGCAAGAATCATCAATATTAAAAACGCCCCTACCAAAATAATGGAAATTAGTCTACAAAAACAAAACCCTAAACTCAGATGATGAAATCATAAAGGAGTTTGAGGAGATACACTAATGTTTGTATGGCCCACAAGAACAACTCCAAGAATCTGTATATCAACAGTTCATCAAAGATATAAAATTCCCACATCTAAATGAACAACAAAATAATAACCTAAAGACCCCTTTAACAATACAAGAAATTACAGCAGCTATAGACAAATTGAAACTTGGGAAAGCACCAGGTCCAGATGGGTTTGTGGCAGAATTTATTAAGGAATTTAAGCAACAAATTGTGCTTATACTATTAAATGTATATAATTATATAATAGAGTTCGGTATTACTGACCTTTACATGAACAATTCTAAGGCAATTTTTATTGCAAAATCAAACTCAGATGTCACTAACCCAAACAAACAGCTATAGACCTATAGCTCTTATGAATATAGATATAAAAATATTATCAACAATATTAGCAAATAAAATCAAGAAAATATTACCCTATATAATATCCACAGAACAACTGAGCTTCATGAGCCATAGGTAGGTGTGGGACAGTACTCTCACAACAGACTCGCTAATACAGTTACTAACTAAAGATAGACGTTCGAGATATGCACTTGCAGTAGACACTTCTAATGCCTTTGATAGGGTAAATTTAAGCTTCCTATTTAAACTACTACAGCAGTTTAATATACCACAAGAATACATTAATATGATTAAGACTTTATATGGGTATGCAACTACTACATTTTATATAAACAAAAGACAATCAAGACCAATAGAAATTGCAAATGGAACTTGTCAAGGATACCCATTATCTCCCTGTCTGTTTAACATATATATTGAAGCACTACTTTTGCAGATATCCCAGAAAACTCACCACAACCTTATGCGAATTTACAATATCCAAGTAAAATACGCAGCATTTGCTGACAACTTAAATATTTATTTTGAACTACCAAACACTGACCTAGGAAAAATCCTAGACTCTATAGAAAAGTTCTCCAAAGTATCAAATTATGAGTTAATCCCAAGTAAAGCTATTATTTTCCCATTAAACCCCCTAAATCACAAAGAATTCTACTTCCTGGAAACAAAGATTAAAGTAGATTACTTCCTAAAATACCTCGGTGTAATCTTCAATCACTCCCGACAGAATACATTAAATAATAACCTAAATAAAACATGGATTCCTAGGTGTAATCTTCAATCACTCTCAACAGGATACATTAAATAATAATGTAAATAAAACATGGATTCCTAGGTGTGATCTTCAATTACTCTCGACACGATACATTAAATAATAACCTAAATAAAACATGGCTTAATGAGGTAAATGACATAAACAGATGGAAAAACCTAAGGTTATCGCCCGTCTAAAGCAGCAATAGTAAAAATGAATATCTTATTTAAAATTCTATACCATTTTAATGCCACCTTAAATAACATTCCTAATAAATTCTTTAACAAAAAATAAAACTCAACTAGCTAAATTCATCTGGGTCCCTAAAAGTACTAGAATAATCTATAATAGACTATCAATACCTGAGGAGAAGGGGAAGGGCTTGGACTACCTGACTTCCAACTGTATTACGAGATTATAAGTGCTAGTCATATTACCCAAATAAACTATGAGCCAACACATAAGGAATGGCAACTACCGTGGATTAAACTCTACTACTAGCACTTACTTACATCAAATGTAAACCCTAGAGCCTTTCCCTTTCTGAACCATAGAACCTAAAAGCATTAAAAGTCCACCCATTAATCAAAAATAATATTGAAACCTTTCAAAAACCTAATAGCATTCCTGCAACTTAAATAAACCCTCATTTTCCTACAACCAATTCATCTAAATTCGAATATAAAGTTAGCAAACTCCATGCTCAATTTAGATAAATACCCAGTAATAAAAAGCTGCACAATCTGGGAGTTCTACCAGTTAAAATACTCCTCAATGTACAATATTAAATCTCCCTTAAAAGTAAGTAAGAAATACATCATACTAAATATACAAATAATACTCATAGTAAACCCGATAACCTCCAACATTGTGATAGCTGAACAGGACATCTGTTTGGCACAACAAATCCTAAGACTGTTAACACTCAAAACTAAAATGCCATCTAATACTAACAAACTAATAACAAAAATTAAATATCAGAACAAGCTATTATACTGAAAGTATTGGGAAAAAAAGAACAGCAATATTTCAGGAGAACAAAAATTAGCAGCTATAAGATATACCTTGGAACTGTCCCCCTTAAAAAAAATTGATCTATATCCTAATTATTTTAAATAATAACACCTATCACACACCTGCTCTGCTTAATAAAATCAATGCCACCAACTCACCTTACTGTCCTTTCTGCCCCACAATAGTAGCTGACACTCTGCACATATTTTGGAGTTGCAAAAATGCTTACAAGTCGTGGTGCTCATTAAGGTCCAAACTACAAAAACAAGGCTACAGTAAAACAATGTTTTCTTGAGAAACTGCAATACTTCACATAATGCTGGACAATATTGCACCTACGGGAAAACACATCATAATAGCACTATGTGCCCTACTAAAATTCTACATTGCAAGAAACTGGCTTGACAGGTCCAAAGTATCATGGGAAGAATTTCATGTCTTAGCCAGGAAATACATACTAGCAAGTAAATTGATTGGCAGGCCTCAGTATGCGAAACTCAGGATCTTATTAGAAGGATCCTTTTTCTTTTCTGCAAGTTTCTTTCCTTAGTGCACTTACGCTGTATATTGTCTTAAAGTCATAATGGAGTTAATTGATATTATGGTGACATCATATTGTAGATAATGTATATAGTTATGAAGTGTATTTATTTTTCTTTTCTCTGTTCAAGGTAGAAGTAGCTGGTCAGTCTAAATAAAGGATACACAAATAAATGATTGTATTTGCTTTACAAATCTTATATCAAGTAAAGAATAGTGCAAGTGATGTATCCTTCTTGTTAGCTTACTGTCACCTTGTAATAAGTCTTAGCCAGATAATTGTTAATATAGCTGTAAATATTTCATGATCTGTAATGTCTGACTCTTGTGAAAACAATAATGATTATATTTGAAAAAAGAAGATTCCATGATTAATGAGATCACATGATTCAATAAATACTGGCTGGGGTCTCTTAAATTAGTTACAGCTGTTGAAATTCTTTCATGATACTGATATCTCACTTGAGTCTCCTGACTTTGTTACCCTATTGCACATCCACCAATTTCATATAATCCACCTACATGGTCCTTCTGGCCACTACCACAACTACTACCACCACAAGTACCCCCTAGAAAGATGCATTGACTGGAGGCAATTTAGGATGCCTGAACATGTGATAAAACAATTGCTAAATAAAAGTGTTTCACTAAAAGAAAATAAATGGCAATAAGCCATTGTATACACAAGGTAACAAATATTAATTGATGACTCTCAATAAAGCAAGTATGAGCTATACGTATATTAGATTTTGGGCATACACCCTTGTAGCTTACAATGTAAACTTCACGCAGAAGAAACAAGAATTCAAATGACTACAATGAGACACAAAATACTCCAGCAAAGAAGCATTATGGAAACAATCACAGTGGTAGGACTATCACTAGGAAGACCTGTAACTTGCTTAATGTTATCTCACATTTCTGGATGAGACACCCTTCTTTATATCTGAAGCAGTAGATGGAAAAAAAACAATGCATTAATAATAGAACAGGGTAACTGGGTCAGACATTTGCTGGCTACTTGCAAATATTTTTGGAATTTCAGGATAATTTATATTGTTGCTGTACATTTATAGCAGAAAATGGTGATGATTTTTATTTCACTTTCAAACAGCAAGGCATATCTTCTCTTCATTAATACTTATGGGGTGAAATGTTCATATTCTCATAGTCTCATTTAATATTCATTCACTATTCATTCATTCAGCAAACCATTGCTGCTGCACTTAGCACTGTTGCAGATCATTTAGTTGATTTTTTCATTTGCATACACTTTCTTGCCACAGTAACTGGCTTACTGAAGGAATGTGCTGAACCTTCGGATACCTATTGGCTACCATATTAATTTAAGAGTCAGATCTGAGCTTGCAGGATGTTTACAACCTCTAAAAGTCTATTGGATGTGCTCATGTTCCATTCCTGGCTAAACTCTAAATATACCCACATGCACAGAAAGCTTTTACCCCCTTCACACTTAATATCAATGACAGTACAGCGATAAGAATGTATGCTTGCTTTACTGTATCTCAACACTTATTGTACTTTCATTATGTTTACACAGCTGTTTTTGTTTACCAACTGCATTTGCAGTATGTTTCCACTTCATGTCATGCTCTATAAAATGCAAACATTGTTGTAAATATACATCTGTCATTACAGGCTTACTTTATTATATTCTTTATAATCGGTATATTTGCAGTATGTTACTGCATCATGTCATTGTTTGAGAATGTTGATTGCTGTTGTTGTTATCTGTATTTGTAATCTTAGAGGTTTTCTATCTATGCTTCTACTGGAAAGAGGTTCCAATCTCTTCAGACTTCCCCAGTAAATGATAAATGCTAAATAAATATATAAATAAATGTATTAAAACACCAGGGGACACTAGCATCCTCTCCTTTAACCTCCCTCTGCCATACTGATTTCATGTTACATTCTTAGCAGGACACCACTTTATATATCTCCTTTAATTTGTTCATATTCCTCATTCTGAATGAATACTATAATCATCAAAATTGTGTTAGAATACTCATCCCAACATCACTCACTTCATCTACTATTGCTCTGCAGTCCTGCCACAATTCCATATATCATTACATATAATCTGTAAATATTCACAATGTCTGTATTTCTGAGTATAATACAATATTCCAGTTTTAAACGAAATTCCTAGTCTAAGTTGTCTGAATACTACAAAGTAATGTGACCAGCCAAAAGTGACAGATGAGGTATGGAGAAAATGGAAGAGTGTGAGAGACACTCAGACGCTAACTGACTGTTAGGACTTTGTGCAATTTGCAAGTGGAGTTAATTACTCTCCAGATTACAGTGACACTGACAGAATGTAAAAAAACGATAATTATTAATCGATATCATAGGAGAAGAAAGCTGTGTTGGTACAAGTACACAATGAATCTGAAAATGCATGAGTCACTGCTAGGCAACCTGATTAGTGTCTTTTGTCTATTTTAAACAATATTTCACAGAGAATGTTGCATGGATGCATATACAATCAGTCTAATACACACACAAACACACACACACACACACACACACTATGCAAAAATCAATATGGTATACACAGGCACACATAGAAATTAATGAAAGGGGCTACAAAGTTTGAGCAAGGTTATATTCTTTTTGTGTGGAGAACTCAAAATGGCAATTACAGCAACAACATTAAGAATCTATACAACCATAAAAATGACATATATGAGCCTCCCAACAAGTAACATATACATTTTGAGTCATTAATGGTGTATTTGCATATCAAGAAAAACAGAAAAAACAAAATATGTGCATTGGGAATAACATTAGTTTTATGAAGAACTACACAAACAGATTTTATAATCTTCTAGCAGCAATACATGGAGGTTCCCATAATTTTGAGCAATGCCAATTACAAAGTACCAATATGTATTTAAATATTTTTACTTGCTAACCACATTGCACAGAATGTCTAGGTAACAGTGCAGCTGTCACTGTGGTGTAGAGGGATGAAGCCCTGATTATGGCCCGGGTGACCCAAGTTTAACTAGTGGTTGGTCATGTGAGGTGCTGGCGTGGAAGGATGGACATGCTACTCCTTGAAGGGGAGGGGACCTACTTGCGTGCACCCCACTATCCATCCATGGCAGAGGCTTGGGATGTACAGACTGGCACTGTCCTAAGGTAACATTGGCTGTGTCACCACATGGGATGTATGATATGCCAGCACATCTGCATTGCGTGTCCACCCAGGTTGTACAACTCCATATGATATGATATGCCAGCACATCTGCATTGCATGTCCACCCAGGTTGTACAACTCCATATGATGAGAGAGGAAGTTAAGGCATGTAGAAAAAAAATCCTTAATGTTAAGCAGCATAACACTGACTCTGTCCCTTACCGGAGTAAGTCCACTGGAGACAATAGATAGACCCAGTGATCAAGGACAGGTATTAGTTTCCATTGATGGTCACCTGCAGGTGGAAAGAATGTCTAATTAACATTATACAAAAAAAGACTTACTTTTACAGTCACCTTTGCAAAGGTGAAAATTCTTGACAGATTTACATCGAACACTCTGCCCATAATATTAGTTCTTTTGAAGACCAACTTCTATAAAGGCAAAAAAAAAATACTGTAAAGTGAAGAAAACAAAAAAGTCAGTGATTATTTTTTTACAGTAAGTCTGCAGGAGACAACATTATTATAATTTCATAGTTCATGTGTCTTTATTTTAAAGTAATAGGAGGACACTGCTATTATGTCATATTGTCTAAATTTCAATGAAGTTAAATAAACTACTGAGCTTAGCAGCTGCTAAGGAAGAGTCAAGTTTCTGTATTTGGAATCTGCAACATCTTGAAGTGTGGACCCTATTTTTTTTATAAATTTGAAAGCAAAGACAGCACTGATTAAGGATGAAGCGCGTCCTGTAAATGAAAGACACATTGTGAAAAAAAATAGTGTCAGTCTTCCCTTCACATTCCCCTAACAAGTCATCCCACCTTATCATTAATATTCATCAACTGACATGTGAATGATTATTAATGTATATTAAATAGACCTCTGATGAAACCCCAGTATAAATCATACAGGCCAGTTATTCATTTGTATTCTGCACTGCTGCTCTCCTACAGAAATAATGAGCCAAATCCACAAGCAGGCCTACAGAACACATATAAACACACACACACACACACACACACACACACACACATATGTATGTGCATGCACGCACACAAGGAATGTAAAATAAACAACTAAATTAAATAAAAGATGGTAATGGACAAAAAAATAAAAGAAATAACAAATCCAGGGCATGATGAAACACATTTGTGACCTGAAGGGATATCAGAAAAGCAAAAAGACAGCAGATGAGCATAAAAGGGACTATCAATATACTCTCTCACTGTATATATTCTATATTACGTATTATATGTAAATACGTATGGAGGCAGTGAGAAGGGGAAGCCTGTCTTACAACATCACCCTGAAATAATAATGGTGGATTCTGTTTTACTAGTCCATGTTCCTCAACTGATAAAAGTACTTCAACATTTTTGCTTGGGCCATTTATTTCCTAAAATGACACTGTTACATTAAGCCTGTCAAGCATCAACACAATTCTCCCCTCAGACTCAAAGAGTTTAGACTATCTATACTCCTGAAACTAACTAGAGATGTAAATAGCTGTGCCCACACCATGATCACATCTCAGCCTACACAAATCTTCTAAACTCAGAGCCAGAAACCACTGTGGCAATAATACGTCTCCTGAAAAAAATACATTTGTGAAGACATGGCATTAAGATGCAAAACAGTATCCTCTCTCCTTTTCTTTTCCTACAATCAACTAACATTCTATACAACAAAGTATGTTGTCATTTACTGTCATAAGAAGAGCTGAGATGAGTTGAAAGAAAAAAAAAAACAACGAAAACAAAAGTTAATGCAGGGCAGCATTCAAATGTAAGCTTGGATCTATGAATGGATAATAGAAAATGTGTCCCAGGAACCTAGGACCCTATACTACTAGTGGACAGAAGCAGCTCCTAAATGCTTTGTTCCATGCATGGGTCGCTTCAGATTATCTATGGTATCATCACAGTTATTCTCACTGGGGGTTAATATAGAATTAATAACCATGGGATGGATAAGGTCAGTTTATCACCAAATAGATTGATTAATTCAATCATCAAAAGGGAAACTGACTAGGATTAAAATGATCTGCAGGGACAGCTAGCCTACTTAGCCAGGAACCTATGAACCTATGAGTCTACCACAATGGAAAATACAGCATGAAATGTGCAAACAATATGTAAGAAAGAAACCATGAAAATGCATAAAGACAACTAGCAGTAAAATGAAAATAACAATCAAGGGAGATGCTTAGAAAATGTCTGCCAATTTTAAATCGGTTGTGCGATACAGGAAAAGTGATGCTAAAGAACAAATATTTAACAACTTACCGGAAACATATACTGCTAGATATCCTTTTTTCCTTGCCCTACAATCTCCTGCACTAGTCCATCTTTCTGTTATATACCATTTCACACTGAATTTATAACATGGTACTCCAGTACTCAACTTTTTTTTAATCTCCCATACAGTTTTCTTTGTACAGTACTGCTTTGTACAATCCCACCAAATTGCACAGTTTTATTAACATTATAGTATTTCACTACAGGAATTATATCTGAATCTTGAGCTATGCATAATTGTGATGTGATATGCTGCTTTCAGATATATCTGCATAGTTTGCAGACACTACTAAGAAACTGATCTCAATAGTTTTCATGC
>NC_056731.1:81337440-81349940 GCF_019279795.1 Protopterus annectens
ATAACTGTTGCTGTGTACCATTCAGTGGGCACAAAGCCTGATGCAAGGCTATTATTGAACATGGTGCTTAAGTGGAGAGCCAGTTCTTTCCGAAGTTCATGTAAAACGCAGCCTGGGATGTTGTCCAGTTCCATGGATGCTGTGTTTTTGGCTTTAGAGAGTGCAGCTTTTACCTGCATAGTTGGGATTACAGGGACGCTGCATTCTTCCTCTATAGATATGGGCCCTTTAGGGGGTGGGGGGTAAAGTTAGCACTGAACCTATCTGCCAGGATGTTGGCAATATCAGTTGGTTCTGTACTTTTCGTGCCGTTGTGCTGTAACTCATAGCAGATCTGGGTGTTGCCATCGAGATTCTTGACATAGCTATAGAATGCTTTGTGGTTGTCCTTAGAATTAGTGGCGATTTTGTTTTTGTCGCTAGCTTTGGAGGATCTTATAAGGGATCTCAGCTTCTTACTGAGGCTGACCAGGGAGCTCCTCCACTCATGGGATTTTACTCTCTTTTGCAGCAGTTTCTTCCTTCTGTTGTACAGTTTGTTTATGGCAGGGGACCAACAGATTGGCTTCCTTTTTTTTGGAGGATAGCATCTTGGTTCTGTTTGGGATAGCACGATCCATGCACTCGTGTAAGTGCTTATAGAGTGCATTTTTGTAGGATTCAGCAGATGTAAATGTATTGTCCATCTGCATGAGTCCACTTCTGCCTTAAGAAGCATGAAGTTGGCTTTGGAGAAATTTGTTACCATGGTTTCCTTCCTTTAAAAATAAGCTAATAGTGAAGCAGAGCTGTGCATTCTAATGTTTAGCGAATGCCCTCAAAGAGTAAGAAAAGCAAGGAAGGGCTTAAATTCCAAGACTCCAAGATAGTTGCTGATGTAAGTAGTGTGTCAGTCATAATGAAGAAGAATGATATGGGCTGTCTGAGCTGGCTGGAAAGGAAACTCGACCAGATACACACTGACCTCCTAAAAATATCTGGGTTACTGAAATAATATGTGTGATCAAATAATAAGTGGCTCGATTAAATCGAAGATGCCCTGAACACCCTCTCTGATGTCATATTTTCTCTTCAGAAAAATGAGACAGAAATAGATGTGAAGTTATTAGAATGAGAGGCTGGCAGTAAGACATGAGCAGTAAGCTGACTAATGAGAAAACATGCAATTTATTCTGATTTTCTAGAGACCTTTGAACAATAACACCCGTCTTTCACTTGTGCAAGGTGTTACATCTGAAATTCAACTTGAGTTACATGGTGACCCTATGAGATATGTTCCTGATTTTAGTCAAAATCTTTCTTAGACCTAGATAGAACAAGCCATTGAATCACGTATTAAAGAGGGAGGACTCTAAACAATTGGAATGGAGGGAAGTGGGAGAGGGGGGTTCCACTTTATAATATCAAAATACTGAAATATCGAATTTCAGTATCTTGAGACCATAAAGTCAAATTTTTAAAATCTCGAAACTCCATAACTGCAAATTCGGAGTTGTCGAATTCATGGTTATGGTGTTCCGGTATTTGTCACTGGATGTAGTGTGTGCAGCATGTACAGTTTAGTGTGTGGATTTGGCTGGTATATAAGGTAAGTGAGTATTTTGTTAGGGTTTTAGGTATTTGTTTGAGTGTATGTGAGTGTGTTTGGAAGTTTTATGTGTGGGTTAGGGTAGGCAGGTAAAAGTATGAATGTTTAAGTGTTGAAAGTGGTGGTGCTTGTATATTTGTGATGTGTTTGCAAGGGTACTGTAGAGTGTCTAGTGGTGAGTTTGCTGTCTTTTTCTGCTTGGTGTGATTTCGGAGTTAGTAGATATATATATATATATATATATATATAAATGGGGGGTTTGGGGGGTGCATGAGGGCTTGTCCCCCCTGCTTATATGTAGTGTAGGTTTGCTGATTTGTGTTTTATGTGTTTGTGTGTGTTTTGTTTATTTATTTGTTGTAGTGTGGGTAGGATGGTGTATGTGCTGTGTGGTGTATTGTGCGTTTATGTTCGCGATTTTGTGTTTCCTGGTTTTGGGGTTTCGGGATTTCAAGTGTTCAACTTTATGGTCTCGAGATACTAAAATTTGATATTTCAGTATTTCGAGATTATAAAGTGGAACCAGGAGAGGGATGTGACAGCATTACTATACGGGAGAAAGGATTAGCTAGACATATGGAAGCCTTTCCAGTCTTCAGGAAGCAAGTGAAGGACAAAATTAGGCTGGAAGAAATGAAAACACAGAAAATTGTGAAGGACATGTCCTCAGCAATGACGTAGCTCTGAAACTAATTGCAGAGAAGCAAAAGGATGAATGAATAAGTGATACAGGTACTAAAATAGACTAATATAGGAGTGATAGGTTAAGGTTAAAAATGGTACAAATAAGAAGCAAATACTATGCTTAAAGTTGCTGGGAGACTATTAGTTATTTAAGGCCATCTTTTTAACTTATTACAGAACTTGGGTTACTGATCTCTATATAATAATTTGGCAGTGCTTTTTATAGACAAGTCTAGTAGCTAAATGAATGAAAAGGAAGATCGTAAAACTTGCTGGATAGTGGAGATTTCAACAATCATGTGGCTGGGACTAAAATAAAGAAATAAAGCATAGTACCCAAGGTTAAGCTGCACAACTTACATGAAAGAAATGGCTCTGGACAGCCCAAGGAAAAGTAACAGCCATGAAGATGCATTATTCTGAGTATATATGGGGAAAGAGCTGTAAATATTTTAATCATATGTGAATAACACTTAGAATAATAAAAAAGAAGGGGAAATAAAGAGGTGCAGGAGAGAACTTTATGTTGCAGAGCTGTGTCATGCCAGGGATGGGGGTGGAATCCAATTGAAATAATCAGATTTTTGATGGTATGGAGCTCTTGTTGTCTTCTTCGCAAGTTAGCAGGCATAGCATATCCAGCATTAAGGACCAAATGATTGAGTTTGGTCAAGCCTAAAAATGTTATGTGTGATACCATTTAAGGAATGCTTGGGGGATGTGTTAAAATCTTGAAATGTATTTACAATCCAAACAAGCATAACCAGAAGCTGAAGAATCGAAGAACCAGAGATGTAGAAAACAAATAGAACAGCACCAAATGAAGCTACTCAGTCCACCACAGCATTTAAAATTTGGGTTACTAACTGAACAAACTGAGGCAGAATGGATAGCTAAATTACAGGCTGATAGAGTTCCAGGTCTCAGCACTATGGTCCCGCTCAAGCCTGTTTTGAGGGGGCCTAGGCCCAGGACATGATTTTAATTTGCTATGCTTGAACCAATGGTAATGGGAAGAAGAGTGTCTTAAGAAGGTGTTGTTGCTTTTGATTTATTTGATTGGTCGGTTTTAAATTGTCTATAGATTTAAATTAATGTAATTGTTTATTGTTTTCATGGATCTGAAAAAGAGCTATGACATGAAAGCACTTGTCCTTGTTTTCATTCTCAACCATTGAAAAATATTAAATGCTGTGGTGAACTGAGCGGGTTCATTTGGTGCCATTCAATTTATTTACAATATTATACATAAAGTCTGTGTATATTTCAATTTACAATTGTTTTTGAAGTTATATACTGCAACACTGTTTTATCTTTAAGAAAGAGAAAATTATAATAAGTGAGATAAGAGGAAGAGAATATGCATTTAAACCAATCCTCAAGAAGAGAGACTAAGAGGAACTAGGCAAAGAAGACAATTGCTGTGCTGAAAAGTATACAAGCAGAGAAAGGAACCTGGTCCCAGTCAAGAGGAACAGTTTTAACAGTAAATTCCATAGGCAATTAAGGATATTATGATGGAACCTAAATGGGCTGTAGGTGCTCATAAAAAGTGAATACTATAATGTATTAGTGCAAAACAGAGGGAAATGTAGTAATGCTGCGGGCGATGCAGTTGGGGAAGCAGGAACATCAAGCATACATAAAACAAGATTTCAAAGGAAGATATCAACAAGGAATAGAGGGAAAGAGGAGGAGAGAGGGGTAATCATATTAGTGAGAAGAGGGGCTACACTGGTAGTGAAAGATGAATTAGAAGGTCATGAAGGGGGTTATATATCCATATGGGAAGAGTGGCTAGTGAAAAGGATGACATTGATATTCTTTTATGTCCTACCAAAGTGTACACTAGGGAAATAAGAGCCATTATGTCCAAATGAATGGCTTTCGGGCAGGGTATTTTGTTTATTGAAGATGACTGAAATGTCATTTGAATGACAAGAGATGTTTTGGTTGCAGAAGGAGCCTGCAATTAGAAAGTGAGTTCAGAAATTTAAGTTGGTAGCTTAGAATATTTGGGATAAAGGAGACTGTGGCAAAGGAAGAAAAATAAGAATATACCTATTACTCACCCATGTACAGAAACTGGGCCCATTTGAATAGATTCCATATAATGCAGCAGTATAAATACCTTGCAGAGGGAGTGTATACATACCATCTAGTGCTTTCAGAATGCTCAGGTAGTGGTGGGTGTGCACATTCCAGATAAATGGGTCAAGGAGGAGCACTGGAACTTCCCACCATGCATATTAAAGGAGCAGGGATTCGAGCACTGGTTGCTGAAAACAATGAATAATATTGATCAAGCCACACAGATATACGATAGCTATATTTGTAGATGAATAGGAAGAATATAAAGGGGATCTGAAATGAAAAGCAAGAATGGAAGAGCAAAAAAATATGGGAGAGCATTAAGCAAGGGTATCAGTAAGCACGAAAGAGAATAAGGGATGCGCAGAAAAAGAGAGAAGATGACAGAGAATTAGCAGTACAACTGTAGGTGGAGACAAAGAAGGCTTTAGAACATTACTTTGCTGTAATGTATGCAAGTCCAAGTCTTGGGCACGCAAAATATTGGTTAGATAGGTAAGGTAAGTGAAAGCAGAAAGAATGTTTTACAAAGTAGCACACTGGGTGACTAACCAGAGACACAAAGGAAATACTAGAGCCCTTCAAAAAATTCTGTGCGGAAATATATACAGACAGATACTTATACAAGGAGTTTATTTAAATGATGAATGGAATCCTTGGCAGACATAAAGCTTAAAAGACTTGCTGAGGGGAATCACCTGAATCTGGTTAGAAAGATAGATAGAAAAGTAATTCAAAAATTGCTAAAAAGGCAAGTGAATGGGACAACTCAAGGGTCCAACAAAATATAAGCGAAGGTTTAAAAGTTAGGGGGACTGGGATCATGGAGATATTAGATTATGTAATACGATTTTTGAAGAGAGATGCATTCTGGCCTCATGCAAAAAGCTGTTCTACAGGTAATTTTGAATTAAGGTCAAGACTCTGTTGATCCGGCTTCTTACACACCTATATCATACCTGAATCATGATTATAAGATTTGTTATGTTGCCAATAGCTAGTAGGATAGCTCCTTTCTGCCCAGACTCATAAGTAAAGATCATTGTGTGTTGTGGAAGGCTGGCAGACAATGGACAATATAATAAAACAATAATTTTATAGAAGGATGTGGATCGAAAGGGGAAACCTCTTATACTGGTTAGGCTAGATGCAGGAGAGTCATTTAACTGGATAAACTGAAGATACTTATTGTTTGTAATGGCAAATTTGTGATTTCCTGGGGAAATAATACAGTTGCTAAGTTCAATGTATGAAAGCTCATCCATGGTAACAAAAAAAGAACCTGTTAAGGACAGGAACCAAACAAGGGTGCCCACTGCCTCCCATGCTCCTCACTTTGCATATTGATTACCTGATAAAGAGAACTAGAGTCAGAAATGGAAGGTTATAACTAGAATAGGTACCAACAGAAACTATTACTGTTGACCAACAACATTATTATCTATGTGACAATCCCCCAAAAATGGATCTCCTTACTCTTCCAGACATTAAGTCAATTTTAAGAATTCTAGAGGTATAGAATTAAAAAAATATAACATGAGGTATATAACGATGCATGAGTTAGTGCAAAGTTATCCTTTCTTTGGGGACATATAAAGTTTAGGTATCTAGGTGTTTGAGTTAAAGGGGATGTTAAATGGGCTGCAGATGAAACGTGGGAGGAAGCGATCTTTAGAATTAAAAAAACAGCAAAACTAGATTAAATAGACTTACATGACAAAATACTGGTTATAAAAATATTCATTAAGCCCCTAATACTCTGTGGAGGGCAATCCTACTATGCACTACAAGAGAGACAGAGAAAGTCAGAAAGAAGAAATGGCTGGATAAGGAACTGAAGCAATCTGTGTGGGACACAAAAAGTCTGAGAGTTAAATAGGTTTAACTGTTGGTACTGCACGATTGGCGGTGATAGGGCTTCCTAATTTTAAAAGGTATTTTGAAGTAATTTAATTGAAAGTATCATACTTATTTCAAGCAGATCAGTTTAGACCAAAATAGAAAGAACTAGAACTAGGCAGATGAGACGCATGTGAAAGGAAGAAGAATTGGTTTGCATTAAGGAGGAGAATGAAAGAGAAAATAGTGATGTCTGGTCTTATGTGCTGGAGGGGGTTAAAGACCTAAATAAGAATATAGAGTATAGACCATGAAGGGAAAATATTTCTACAGTTCTGAGAAAGAGGCTACGATCTTGATCCTGAGGACTGACTAAGAGGGCATGTTTACACTGGTCTGCTAAGTGCAGAGACTATTTCATGGGGAGCAACCATACAATAAAATACTAACATGGGAATAGGTAAAAGTACATTTAATTTGAAGTAGAAGCTTTCTGTACCTTATCTTGCATTAATCCGTGAGCTTTGAGTAATTGAGAGACAGTGGAGAATAGGGGCTTGGTCTTACCATTACAGACCAGCTGTCAAAGCAGACATGTTTGATCCTTAATTATGCTATGTACATCATATGCTTCATAATTTGGGGTGGAACTGTCTGGACAGATACTTCTACACATCTGCCAAAGTATCTAATGTTTTTCAAACAGTTTTGAGGAACTGCTGGAAATGTCATGTGGAGCAGAAGGGCAACTGGAATTATATGTTTTTGGAATGAGGAATACTGCCAAGCTTTAAGGAACATGTCCATGTATTATTAACCAAAGTGTTGGGAAAGCAAGTTCGGTTGTTTTTAACCAGTTGGAGGGAGCACTGGATCATAAAGGAGTGTAGACAACAGTGACATGTTTGATTCTGTTAGTAGCAAAGAAATGTATCAAAGAAAGATGGAAAATCAAGATCCCCCTGCATGGACTTGACCTTAGATATAATGAATGAAATCAAGGTGAAAGAACTTAAAGTTATGTCCAGAAATCACAATAAGAGAATCCTGTGAAAATTGCATTTAAGGGACCAGGTACAGGGGCAGCATGAAAGTAGCTTGAAAGAGGATGAGAGAAGGGGAAATGTCCCCGACTAGCAATATGTACCTGAAGAACTGGATTGACAAAGATTAGTTTTTTTTTTTTTTTAACTGTAAATCAAGTTTGATATCACCAAGTTTGCTGATGACATAACAGTGGTGGGCCTCATTAGTAACAAAGATGAAACAGCATATAGAGATGAAGTGGAACAACTGATTACCTGGTATGGAAATAACAACTTAGCACTAAACGTAAACAAGACAAAAGAGATAATTGTGGACTACAGGAAAAATCGCAAGGAACTTTCTCCCCTCACCATCAATGGGGAAAGAGTGAGAAGCACAAAGTTTCTGGGAGTGCACATCGATGAGGACTTGTTTTGGAACACCAATACAAATGCCATAGTCAAGAAAGTGCACCAGAGATTGTATGTTCTACATTCTACAGAGGTACTATAGAAAGCATGCTAATGAACAAACTTGTAGTATGGTATGGAAGCTGCTCTACCTCTGAGTGCAAATCCATCCAGAGAGTGGTGAAGGCAGCCAAGAGGATCATCAAGACCACCTTACCATCCATCCATGACTTGTACTTATCCAGATGTCTCAACAGGGCCAGTGGAATAATTAAAGACTGCACTGATCCTGCTTAAAGACTGTTCCCTCATCTATCATCCAGAAAGCACTTCTGAAACATACGTTGCAGAAGTATGAGATTCAGGAACAGCTTTTCCCTAATGTCATCAGGCTGCTTAACTCTAGTAACAGCTATGCTCCATGATGGCCATCTGGGTCAGTAGAAACTGTAGTAGCTTGTCTTATATTGTGCATTAACCTGGTTACCAGTCTCATCTAATACTTAGTGCGATGTTCACCATGAATGTTAACTTACATACCATCTAGAGCAGTAGCAATGCAATAAAATATCTCTTCTTTTAGTGCAATACATGTTAAGAATTCATAAATTAACCATAGTACAATACTCTAAGGTCCAGAGTGCAATATTCTAATGTTCACATTGCAATACTTAAATGTCTCTTTCTGTGCAAGGATCAATCCAATGTCTTAACCAAGTACCTGTGCAATACCAATGCCTCATGTAAGTAAGTGTTTACTGTGAAACGTGTTTAAATGTGTTTCTAAGTATGTGCAGTACTAGTTTGTCTACCTGCATGTCTATGATGTAATAGCTAGGTGTTATATGTGTAAATGTCTGTGAAAATAGTCTATATGTTGTCTGCACATTGAGTCAGGAGACACGGAATTTCATTCAGGTTTTGCACTTGTGTGATCTGAATGACAATAAAGTTTGCTTTGACTTTGACTTTAAATCATGAGTTAACTTGAAATAGAAATTGAATACTTGCCCCTGGTGAATGTAAAGTGAAATGTGTAATTAAAGCAGTGTTAAATAAAAAGAACTATAGCTTTCAGAACAGAGAATGAACAGAGACAGAAGAATGAGAAACAATTTCTCAGTGGTAAAACCAAATTATTTCTAGTAATAATATGTTTTTTGATTGTAATACTCTTCCTTTCTGAATGTAAAAATCTAAAACACAAGAGCAACTTATAGGACATACACTGGATATTTATACTTAACTCTGCCAAGCACTAATTTTACTATCTATCTAAAATTCATAGAGAAAAAGACAGACTGATTGGCTAGGTAGATCCACTTTTTGAGAACTTGAATATATGTATTTTAACCACACTGTTTTCTTATTTCTTATATCCTTAATATGCATCTACGACAATCATAGCCAGCTTTAAGCACCAGTGAACCCCTGTGGTTGCTGGTGGCCTCTTGGTTATGGGGGCCCCCATCCATAGCAAGTTATCTTATTTTGATATTTTATAATATGTCTGTCAAACCAACAAAAGCTAATACAGCAATTTTGTGTACTTAAGAAGCTAGTTGGGTAATTATGACTGTTACATTTGTATCTCCTTTAAAATTCAAAGATATCCATGGTTATAGTAACTATGTTTTGTCAATAATTGGCATCACAATTCCATTAAATATTTTACTACTGACATAGTACCCTTGGCTTAGTTAAATTTTGTTGGTGGACATTCTGTCCATTAAAACTAAGAAAATAACTAGCTTTAGGTACCTGCAATACCCGTAGCTATATCAGAGGGCCCTTAATCATCCCAGACTGTGCAGGAACCCCATAAAAACTGCTGCTCTTTCTGGAAAAATGAGGAGAAAAAATGTAAGAATATTCTGATACGCTCTTTAACCTGAACAGGGCTGTAATACGACCCTGCTAGGGATAAAGCTGATCATTTAAATGAGCAAGATAAGCACTAGAGATCAGCAGCCCAGAGTGACTCATCTCAGTGGATACCTTAGATTATAAGAAGAGCTGATGCTTCCAATCTTCAGGAATGTTTTTTCTCCTTTAGAACATTTTATAAATGCTGGCACCAGATACTACAACTTTCGACTTTGCTCAAGAATTTTGGGCAAAGTAAAAAAATAGCAGAATAAAGGCTCAAATTCAGGAAGACATTTTAAATATTTGTCTATTCCACTTAAAAAAGTTAATAAAATATCACATTTTGCATCAATATGCATTTTGTTTGGGCAATAAGCAGTATGAAACTGATCTCTGGATTTATTTACTGTCTGTAATCCTGAATGATTTACTAGAAAATTAACTTTTTATGAGAGAGAGCAAAATTATAAGGCAAAAATCAGGGACATTCTGTGAAATCAGGAACAATGACAGGAATGCATTACTCCTCAGTGAGGTAAATAAAAGTGACTTACCCTGCAGTTGATTGACAACTGCTAAACAAACATCACTGATCTGGTGTGGCACTACCAGTGTTGCACAATATATTGCAATTTGCTGAAGTAAGTGCAACACTAGTATTGCTGTGGCTCATACTTGTCTGTGTGAGATATATTTCAGTTTATTGAAGAGATATTGTCGAAACCTATATGGTTAATAAATTGCAGAATGCCAAACACCACTGGCAAATAACATAAACAATGATGTTTTTGCACGGGGAAAGCCCCCATGTGTCCTACACCTCTTACTAACTATTTTTACCAACTCTAAGATCAAACTTCAGTTTTCCAGATCCCCACTGTACTGTGATCTCAGGTCAGAACAGTTTGAGGAACTAAATTGTTGACCATATGGGTTTCAATAATCTGGCTATTCGATGAAATGCAATAGACCCGTGTGCATGTGTGTGTGTGTTGGGGGGGGGGGTGTACTGTGTGTGTGGAAAATATCACTGATTTTTATCTGTGCACATGCCCAATAATGTTAGGACACATACATTACTCTACTGGGCAGCAGTGAAAATACAGTTAACAAGTAATTATATTTCAAAAGTTAAGACATAAAATATATCACAGAACATTCAGACACTTAGAACATCTAGTGGTCTGGTCACCCCTCACACCCCAGACTGTATAATTGATTTTAACATGGACTTAGTGGTGGCCCCTGCTTTCAACCACGCCAATTTTAAAACCTGCCCTGCTCAGATGTGTGTGTACATAGGGTTGCTATAGGTTTTATGGGGGACTAGGGATTGTGTGATCATTATTTATTTAATTTTCATGACATTGTGCGCAGGAGGTCATTATAGATTGTGTTTGGGCTAGAGACAACATTGTTGTTGTTTCTTTACTTTAGCATTACTCTAGCTCCAACACCCTAGCCCAAAGGTTCCTAGAATTTATAAACTCAAATGATATGGAACAACTTGTTACCACTCCCGCAAGAGGGGAAAACATACTGGACCTGATCATCACCAACATGGGGACTCTATGCTCCAGACCAGAAGTGCATCTCTCACTGGTAAGATCAGACCATAAACTAATCTCACTGGATATTCACATCCCGACCCCACCCCCTGCGCAGAAAACCACAGTGAAAAACTTCTCTAAAGCAAATTTCACACTCCTCAAAACCAAGGTGGAATCCTTCAAAGCCCCCGGGCCTGTGGAAAATACTGCCCAGACCGCAGAATCCTTTATAAACGCATTCTGTGAACACCTTCAGGAATGCATGGGTCATGCAATCCCAAATAAAACCAAGACTCAATCTTCCAAAGGCAGCCGTCCTGTCTGGTGGACCCCAACCATAAACAAACTGTACAATAGAAGGAGGAAGCTACTACATGATAGAGCAAAATCCCAAAAAGGGAAGGCATCTCTGATCAGTATTAGCAAAAAACTACGGGCACTCATAAAATCGTCTAAGGCCAGCTTTGAGAGAAAAATTGCACAGGACTCTAAGGATAATCACAAAGCTTTCTTTAGTTATGTTAGGAACCTGGGTGGGAATTCCCAGATACGCTCAGAATTAGTCCAAAATGACAAAAAATACACCAAACCCACAGACAATTGCCAACATCCTAGCTGACAGGATCAGCGCAAACTTCTCCCCCCCTCCCCACTAAAAGGGCAAATATCTATCCCAGCAGAGTGCTGCCCCCCTGACATCTCAGATGCTCAGGTAAGAGCCGCCCTCTCCAAAGCAAAAAACACAGCATCAATGGGACCAGACGGTGTCCCGGGCTGCATCCTACATGAACTCCAAGAAGAGCTAAACCCAAACATAAAACTACTGTTCGGTCTCAGCCTTACTACAGGATATGTACCCAAAGAGTGGCATACAGCAACAGTGGTCCCTCTCCACAAAGGTGGTGCCTCAGCAGATCCTGGAAACTATCGCCCCATAAGCCTGACTAGCTTGGTCTGCAAAGCTATGGAAAGGATCATCATGGACCTCATAAATAAAGATAATGGGGACCTACAGAAACTGGATCCTACCCAGTTCGGCTTTGTTAAGGGCAGATCCTGCCTCTTAAACCTGGTCAATTTCTTTGAAACAGTCACCAAAGGCCATTGATGAGGGGAAGGTGGTCCACACAGCCTATCTGGACCTCGCAAAAGCCTTCAATACAATGCCCCACTCGGGCATTATAGATAAGCTCACCAGTTTAAATATAAACCCCTATGTCACTAGATGGGTTGCAAACTGGCTCAAGGACAGAACCCACATGGTTAGAATTGCTGGAGCCATGTCAGACTCCAAACCAGTTACAAGTGGCGTCCCACAAGGCTCAGTCCTGGGACCTCTCTTGTTCGGTATATATTTCTCAGAGGTACAGGCCAACATGGATGGACTGTGGCTGACCAAGTTCGCAAATGACTGCAAACTGGGTCCCATAATCGACTCTCCAG
>NC_056731.1:81354940-81482989 GCF_019279795.1 Protopterus annectens
ACTAGCACTGTGTAGTAAGAGGTATTGTGCTGTGTTTTTATTTATTATTAAATATTTTTAAACCTTTCAACTGTGGCTGTTTTGTGTAGAGATAATTTAAGCTCTAGAGTACATTGCATGTATATAGTGATACTGGCCAACCCACTCCAATAAACCTTGACTGTTCAGTTGCACTTACCATGTGGATAATAATATTATTGCACAGTAATAATTGGATACTCTTTCATAAGGGCCTTTTAGTAGCTGCTAAATATTAGTGCGTGGTGGCAAGTGGTACTACCGTATAGTCTGGGTAAAAGGGGCACAGCTAGAGAACTTGTGCCAGCCTTCCCCAGGAGTGTCTGTGTGGTTGTATATAACTCTTATCTCAAAGTATGTGTGTGTCAGCTACTTGGGCAGGGACACGAAGCACTGGTTGGACAGAGAGGGTGCTGGAGGTTTTAGCTTGCCCACTAGGCTGAGATCTGGATCAGTGGGGAGTGTAACTGGGGACCTGGAGCAAAAGGGAGAAACCAGTCCCAGACTGACTGTGATCTCTGTGTGCTATAGTACTTTACTGTGTGTGTGTATTTATTATACTTTCCCTATATGGACGCCCCTCACGTGTGTTAGTGGTGAGGATTGAGGCTCCTTGATTGCTGGGCCAGTCACAGGCATCACGATGTGCACACACACACACACACACACACACACACACACACACACACACACACACACACACACACACACACTCTCTCTCACACACACACACACACGCGCGCGCACACACACACGCACACACACGCATGCACAGGCACACGTACATACACAGGCATACACATATGTAAACTATATAAGGGCAAGATACACTATTTAGATTATAGACTTGTTTTGCAAAATGTGTTCATTTAAGGGCAAAATGGATTCTATGTGTAAAGGATGGCTTTATTTAACTAGCTTTTAGGGTGGCTGCTCCTGAGTGAATTCCACTGGTTTTACTTTAAATATGTGTCAAAATAATTTACTACAAATTATGCGATTTGTTTTGTATTTATTTATGCCTTGCTGAATGGATTATTCTCATTAGGCCATTGGCCTTTTCAGGGGAGGTCAGAAATGTTATACACACTGACTAGGGAAAATCTGGCTAGGTCACAGGGGAACTTCAACTCTTTTCAATAACTGCCATAGGATATCTTACATCCACCTGAGCTGCCACCCACTTAGGAGAATGGGCCTTGGCTTAAAGTTTGATTTGAAATTTGGCACACTCAGGAGTACACTACCCCATTATGCTATGCATACAGTACCAGTACTGAAAAATTAATCCAAGCACCTGGGGTGGAAATAAAATCCACATCCTTTTGAACCTTTGTATTGTGCACTAATTGTTTAGCTACTAACACAACTATACTTCAGAGGTGGTGCTTAAGTGAATAATGATAGTGTGGGTTACACTGGATGAACAGCAATGCATTTTGTAGTGACCACACCACATTTCTTGATTCTCATTGTTTTTGCAATTCTACTTTATGCAAACCTCGGAGTCTGTTTTTCTATATGACTATAAAGGTCATCTGCATCATTTCCCAAGCTGTGTCATGCCCTACCTTGCACGTCGTATGACTTTGTCAGTTATGTTTTACTTTCTTTCCTTCTTTTATTATGTTATCTATCCTTTCTTTTGCTGGGGTCACCATACACAACCCTGCTCAATATGAAAAGCAGGGATTTACTTCAACCAAAATATTATTCTTTTCCTTATCTTGACAGCACCTCTTAGACATTCCTGCTGCGTTTTCTCTTTTCTTTACTTTTGCTTGCTACTCCACCAGTTATTTTTTTCTGACTCACTCTTTTGGTGCTGGTTGTATATAGCACTGTGCATTTATTTTAGATGACTCATTAGGTATTCTGATGTTTGTAGCACAATGCGTCTCTCTACAGACATCTTTGCTGTTTACCACCTTCTCACACATGTCTGCATTTTCCTTCATACTCTTGTGTGATGTTGATTTATAGATTCTGTGATTGCACTTGGGTTAAGGTATCTGTCTTTATCTACTTATATCCATGTCAGCTTGTAGATCTCACAGTCAGAAGTCATCACTTGGCATTCCTATTGTTTCACCATTCATCATTATTCAGAGGTAAATAGGTGCTTACTAGGCTGTTGGTCGGTGAGTACATTCAGAAGCCTAACCATACATTCCCATGAAGTTTTTAACCTTTATAGTTTAAGTACAAATAACCCAGAGATGAGCAGAACATTTACATTTTATCTGTATCCATGAGAGACTTAACCAGGGCTGGATCTACAGTTATCCATCCATTCATCCAGATTATGTCTGACTAGTGTAAGAGATGCACCTGGCTTTATGTGGAGAGGAAGACTATTCCAAGGAAGTAATATTCTATGTGATACATATCTGTCCATCCAATATGTTTTATTTATGTTGCAACAGAGACTTAGATCCCTTGAGTGTGTGTTTATGCCCCCATTGGAATTCCAAAAGTGCAATAGGTTTGACAGGGTAAGGGTCTGTTGAGGCTCTGTATTTGAGGCAGGGATCCCCCCTCAGTAACATATATAACACTGAGAAGAGGTACAAGTCTTTGAGATGGTCTGCATAGTTTTAATGATTTAGACCCTTCATTTCTTAGTAAGAAAGCATTGTGGGCATGCCAGTTGTGTTAAATGTGTGGAAAGGCATATACCAAAGGGGGCATTTTACTCTTTTACTAGCCTGATGAGTGCAGAATGCAGTGGAATGACCACATTCCTGGACCTGGACACCACATTCTTAGTAATAAGCTGTGCAATGAAAAAGCACTTTCATACAAGAGTGGATGCACCATAATCAAATGACAGTTCATTGTCTACAGAAATTCCCAGGTCTCTAACTAATGTTTCAATATTCATAGGATAATAGGATCATAGGAAGTTACTAGGCTGCTGGCACTGCAGCCCTTATAAGTCTAGCCAAGAGTTTAGCCCATGCGTAGACAAATCAGCTCCCGATGCCCCTGTCCAGCAGGGACACAGGTGGAATCCCAGGGATGTATTTTCTATTTCCCATCCACTTATCCAGATTGCACTTAAAAAGGGGTAAAGAGACACTCTGCTTGACATGGAGAGGGAATCTATTCCATAGATGGGAGAGTCTCTGGGACACAAATCTGTCCCACCAGCAAGTCCTGTTGATGTCACAGACTAGGTTGAGACCGCATGTGCGGGTTACTCGAGTGGAGCTTGACTTGCAGATATGCAGCAGTCTCATCAAGGCAGGGTCCAAGATCACCTTGTATGTCAGACAGAGGTCACCTCTGAGGAGTCTGTATGAAACAGAGTAGAGGGATAGGGCTTTTAGGCTATCTGTATATAATAGATTTTTGAGGCCCTGGATTCTCCTGGTGAAAAACCACTGTGGTCGCTCCAGCTGCTACATGTGCTTTGTGAGGTACATGCCAAAAGCGGCATTGTACTCAATAATGGGCTTTATAAGGGAAGAATACAGGCATGTTATGACCTCCTTGTCCCTGGATGAGATACCCTTACTAATGTAGTGGGCCATGAGAAAGCTTTCTGTACAATGGAAGCAACATGGTGGTCAAAAGCCAGGCTGCTATCAAGCTGGGTGCCTAAATCCCTCATGACTGCATGCTTAGAATGTTGGTGTTAATGTGATAATTTGTGGGGACATCTCTCTCCCCAAAGGGGATGATGTTGCACTTTTTTGTATTCAGCTTGAGGCCATGTTTCTGGCACCAGTCATTTGTTTGGGTGAGATCCTTTTGGAAGATGTCCACGTCACTAGGGGAATTGATGACAGCTCCCAACTTCCAGTCATCTGCAAACTTTGTCAGCCATAGCCCACTGGTTTTGGCCTGTACCTCAGAAAATATATCCTAAATAACAGAGTCCCCAAGACCGAACCCTGGGGTATGCCACTCAATGCAGGTCTACTGCTTGAAGTAGCTTCCCCTATTTTGACTAGGTGGGTTCTATCAGTGAACCAGTTGGCTACCCATCTGGTAGCATACAGATTGACGCCTAGTTGAGAGAGTTTATCTATTATGCCCGAGTGGGAAATAGTGTAGAAGGCTTTGGGCAGGTCAAGTTATGTGGTGTGCACCGTCTTCCCCACATCCATGGCTTTGGTGACTGTCTAAAAAAGTTGATCAAATTTAACAGACCTGACCTCCCATTGATGAAACCAAACTATGTGGGATCATGTGTTTGGAGGTTGCCAATGTCCTTGTTAATGAGGTCCATGATAATCCATTCCATGGCCTTGCAGATCAGGCTAGTTTGGCTGATGGTTCTATAATTTCCCAGATTGGTGGACACTCCACCTTTGTGTAAAGGGATGACAGTAGCTGTCCTCCACTCAGCTGGGACATAGCCAGTACTCAGGCTTTGGTTTAATAGGGTGCCTAATGGTACTGCAAGTTCCTGCCTGAGTTCATGTAGGATGCAGCCTGGGATGTTATCAGATCCCATGGAGGCTGTATTGTTTGCCTTTGAGAGAGCAGTGATGACCTGATCCATAGATATAAGGGGAAGGGGGCAGGTACTGGGAATGTCCTGATTTACTGATGGGGGACAGAGGGGTGAATTTTTTGCTGAATATATCAGGCAGCAAGTTTGCTATATCTACGGCATTTGTATATGTGGTGTCCTTGACCACCAGTTCTGAATAGATCCCGGTGCTACCTTTGAGATTATGGACATATGTAAAGAAGGCCTTATGATGGTCTTTAGTAGATGTGTCCGATTTGGACTCAAAGTTTGCTTTGGAGGATTTCACTAGTGCTCTTATTTGCTTGTTTAGGCTAAGGAGAGATTTCTTCCAATTAGGCACCCACTTCTTCTTGGTCCTGGACAGCATTTTTTTTCTTTTGTTATAGAGTTTATTTATTGCAGATGTCCACCAGACAGGTTTACTCTTCCTTGCGGAGGATGATTCAGTCCTGTCAGGTATTCCTGATTCCATGCATCTATATAGATGTTCATATAGTAATTTGGTATAGTTTTGGATACTGGTGCCAGTTCTTAGAGAGGGGGAGGGGGCTGTGAAACTGTTTATACCATCCCTCAGGAGGCTGTACTCAGCTTTGGAGAAGTTTTTTTCATTGACCCTAGCTAGAGGGGGGGTTGGGGGAGATGGTGACTTTGAAGGTGACCACTTTATGGTCAGATCTTACAAGGGAGGATGATACTGCAGGGATGCTGCAGTGGTTCCTCATGCTGGTTAATACCAAGTCCAAGATATTATCACCTCTTGTGGGGGTATCAACTAGCTATTCCAAAGCATTTGCATTGACAAAATCGAGGAATCTCTGGGCATTTGTGTTCTGGCAAGAGTAGTTCTTCCAGTCTATGTTTGGGTAGTTAAAGTCGCCCAGGATCAGGGTAAAGGGTTAAATCTTGATAGATTCGAAGAGGTCTAGATAGGCCATTTGGGCATTTTGGGTCAGATTTGGGGGCCGGTAGCTAGATATGATTTTTTGGGGGTCTTGTCAATAGTTAACTGCATCTAGAGAGTCTCCTGTGCATCATACTGTATGACCACCCTGGAGGTGTGCATGTCTTTAATATATAGTGAAACTTCACCTCCTTTGGCTTTACTACCTACAGTTTGGGGTCTTAATGTATGATAGGATGAGTAACCAGGTAAGGCTGGGGTGCTCTCCACAGCTTTGAACCATGTTTCTGTGACTGCACAGATGTCAGCATTTTCCAGGGTTAGGAATGCTTGCAATGAGTGCAGTTTCATGTTTAGACTCCTAGCGTTTAGCAGCATGACCTTTAATTTGTGTTTTGTTGAAATTTTTATGTTGGTAGTCTTAACCTCATCACTTTTCCTAAAAAAGGCACTATAGGGGAGGCAAGACCCTTTGCCAGAATCCTGAAGCCCAGGTGAGACAGATGCAGGACATCTCTTGCAAAGCATCGTGGTCTGTCGATCATATCTTCACAGGCTGTCAGGTACTGGATACCCCTGGAATGACACCAGAAACTAAGCCAATTGTTAAAGTCAATCATTTTCTGTTTGTATTCAGGCATCATTCTGGATGATGGTAGAATGCTGCTTAAGGCTAGGGACATACCTGCCTGGGACACATATTCAGAGTTCAATCATGTCTCTGTTCATACAGTCCAGGGAGGTACATCCCAAGTCATTCACACCAACATGGACTATGACAGAGTCATAACAGTACCAGTTGTTGAGAGACTTATGTGCATGTGTGTTATGGAGGATGCTAGCCCCGACAGAGAACTAATTGTGACTTTCTCCTTATCCAGCCTGGTGAGAGGCACATCTGTGTGTCTCACAATGGAGTCACCTATGACTAATATGTTGGGTTTATGGTTAGGCCTTAGTGGTTGTGAAACACAGGTGTGTGAACTATGCATGGTATGTAGTGTGGAAGGCTGTGGAGATCACGTGTTTTTGCCTCAGAGGTTTTTGCCTCTGAGGTCTCCATTGTTTGAGTATGTTTTTGTTGAGGACCTCCACATATGTGGGTGTGTGTTGTGTAGTTGTGGGTGGTGTTTGAGGTGTAGTGATTGTGCTGACAACCTTCGCAGTACCAGATATACTGGCTTGTGAGGCAGAGAGCTTGGACTCTAGGTTCCTAATGTAATTGCATCTCTCCCAAATTGTGTTCCTAAGTGGTAGTTGTAGGTGGTTGCCTGTGTACATAAGGCAGTTGCTACACTGTCTTCAGATGCCCATATGAACCAGACTGGCAGGAGAAACTATAGGAAATTGTCCAGCCATTTTTATCAGAATCTGAGAGAGACGGCCAGGGAGAGCAATGGGGTTAGCCTAAAGCCAGAGTGCTTAAACCAAAACTAAGAAGCTTAGAATAACACTTACAATTTAAACAGGCTATAAACAAGCAGTGACAAATGCAACAGAAAAGATGCAATTGAACACTTTAGAGAATAAGCTGCAGCAAGTAGCACAAAAAGCAAGATGAAGTAATGGAGCAGGAGGAGGAAACAGAAATTCAGTAAAAAAGCTGAATAAAGTGTTTTTTTTTTTGTTTGTTTTTTTTTTTATTGTTTGCTTTTGTTAGTAAAGTGGAAAGGGAGAGAGGAGGAAGAGAAGAAAATTCAAGGTTAAGGAACTAAGGGATTTGACCTTCCCAAATAATCTCTGTATTAGGTAGAGTGAGCTGAGATGGGACTGGGAGGAACGTCCCTTATCAAATTTACAGTAAGTGTGGGCAACAGCAAAAGCCACAAACTATACAAAACTTCAACAGATTAGCAATTATATAAATGGAGGCACAGAAAAGTATATAATTCAGTCAGACAAATAAATAAAAACAGTGCAGTAAACTAGTGCAGAACTGTTACACAAATAAATAAAACAAAACAATGTAGTACTGATAAGCAAATAAATACAACCAGTGCAGTGCTGATAAGAAACACTGAACAATTAGATAAAGTGTGAAAATATACTTATGTAGCTCTGTAGTTCAGATTGTTTAAGAAATACTCTCCACCAGGCACAAATGGAGCTCAGCAAAATAAGCAGGGATTCAACTCAAATGTAATATTTTTATACCTGCTGATAAAAGACCCTTCCAAAGTCACACCCTGAAACAAAGAGATAACACAGAAGCTGTTTAACCAGTTTTACCTCTCCAGACTGAGTACACTACAAACTCCCAGTAGGGGCAGGCAACAGCAAAAGCCACAAACTATACAAAAATTCAACCACATATCAGCAATTATATAAATGGAGACAGAAAAGTAAATAATTCAAACAAATAAATAAAAACAGTGCAGTAAACTAGTGCAGAACTGTTACACGAATAATACAAAAACAATGCAGTACTGATAAGCAAATAAATGGGAGAGGTTGTCAATGTGATAGTTATAAGGAAGTTATTGCTTGCCAAAGGAGAGTAGTATACATTTCTTGGAATTCAGCTTTATTCCATGGTTTTGATACTAGCTATTGGTATGTGAAACACTTTCTTGGAGGATCCTGGTGTCCTCTGGAAAGTTTATGATGGTAACAAGTTTACAGTTATCAACAAACTTGGTCAGCATTAAACCATTAACAGTAGCTTTTATCTCTAAGAAGTAAATGCCAAAGAGTAGCCCAATGACTGAACCATGGGGTACACAGCCAATGACAGGTCATTTGGAGGAGGTAGAGCCACCCACCATAATTTTCTAGGTTGAATTTGTGAGACAATTTGCTATCTAATGAGTTACATAAGGATTAACATTTTGCTTGTTTTGTTTATCTACAATATCTGAGAGTGGGATTGTATTGCAGACCTTCGTGAGATCTAGATTTTCAGTGCATGCCGATTTGCCCTCATCCATTGCTTCTGTAACCTGCTTGAAGAAGTCCACCAGTTTAAGTAGGCAGGATCTGCCCTTAACAAATCTGTAATGGCTTTTGTTGAGAATTTGTAGGTTACCTATGCCCTAGTTTATTAATTCCATGATGATCCTTTCCATAGTGTTACAGATGAAGCTGGTCAGACTTATGGGCTATAATTTCCTGGGTCAGTTGCCACCCCCCTTTTTGTATGGGGATGAAAGTTGCTGTCCTCCATTTAGCTGGCACAAAGCCTGTTTGGATGCTCACAATGAATAACTTATGTGCATATTCTGACAAGTCCTGTTTCAGGCTAGCCAGTAAACAGCCTGATATGTTATCTGTCCACATAGAAGCAGTGCTCTTGGCCTTCTGTAGTGCCTTGCAGACGTGATCATGGGAGATTTTAAGGGGATGTGCATGCAGGTATGAGATTTGGGAATGTGGGGTGGAGCAAAATTTGAGCTAATTATTACTGATAGTAGATTGGCTATGTCCTCTAGGTCTGACTATGTGCCACAATGTACCATTATCTCTGCATAGTGTTGGGCATTGTTTGTAACATTTCTAACATTGTTAAAGAAGGCTTTATTGTTGTTATTTGCCTGGGTGGCAATTTTTTCTTCATATCTGGCTTAGTTGATTTGACCAGGGTCTGGAGTTCTGTGTTAAGTTTAGTAAGACCTTATTTCTTTGCATCTTGAGAGCTACATTTATTTTCATGTGCAATGAGCTGTTTTCTTTTACTGCAAAGCCTGTTTGTATTCAGGTTCAAACCATAGGGGTTTATTTTTGAATTTAATATTTTATTAATTTTTTGAGGGTGTCAGATGCATCTATGAAACTATTTGCACATGCATAGACTGGAAGGAAAGGATTCCTCATAAGCAGTGGTATTGTCGAGTTGGATGGAGATGTTTTTAGCTGGATCATCACTCAGTTTCAATAAAGTATCCGTAACATTATTTCTGAATACCAAGGTACTGGAGAATCTTTCTGGCTTCTGTCTTAAGGTGAATGTGATTGGTTTGTAGACTGAGTTGAACAAGGAGGGAGCAGCAATTAGTAAGAAGAAGAGCTGTCCCTTATTGGTGAGGACCAAGCCCAGGATTTTATCTTCCTGATTGGGGTGCAGACTAACTGGTCCAGAGTGTTCATATTAATGAAGTCCAGAAATCTCTGGGCATACATGTCCAATGGTGTATACATCTTCCAGTTACAAGAAGTGTAGCTGAAATCCCTGAGAATGATGTCTGGCCCAATGCATAGGGATTCTATGCTAGTTATGTAGGAATTATATGCTGAGGCAACATAGAGAGTGTCCTGTTGTTACCCATGATGTGACAAGTGGTCTTGTTGATAGTAAGGTGGCTGTAGAGGAGTTTCAGATAATTTTCTAGTCTAATGAGTCTAGGTGTGAAGTGTTTTGTACAAACATGGAGACACCACCACTTTTACTGCCTTTATATTGTCTGGTGGGCCTCAGTGTGTGGTAGCCATTGAAACACTGCACTGATCAGATGGTTTTAATGACTGAACTAGATCTTTATATTGATGTTTTCCAGGATAAGGAGTGCTTGTAGGGAAAGGAGTTTTTTGTTAAGTCTTCTAGCATTCAACAGCAATACCTTTATATTATCTGGATTTTGTTTTATGTTTTTTGTTATGTTGGAATCTTTCAAGGATTCACATTGCCTAAAAAGGCATTATGAGGGTGAAAAAGCTTTAGCCAGTATATAACACTTTGGGGAGATAGGGCTGTCTAGCATCTCCTATCAGGCTTAACTATATTGCACCCCTTTGAATGCCACCAGAAGCTAAACAAATTGTGGAAATCAATAAGGTTTTGCTCATACTGTGGCACTATTCTTGGTTAAGGTAAAATGCTACTCAAGGCTAGGTTCATACTTGCCTCTAGTACATATTCCAAGGGCTCCATCATTTCTCTCTTCATATTGTGAAAGAAGTACATCTCATATCATTTACACCCATGTGTACTATGACTTCATCATACATGTACTTTTGGTGTAAGGACTTGAATGCCTGCATGATGAGGCGAATTCTGGCACCTAATAGGCAACTGACTGTCTTTCTCCTGTGTAAACTGGCGAGTGGTTTATCAGTGTCTCTTACAACTTAGTCAGCTATAACTAGGATGTCAGATTGTGGGTGATTTGTCTTCTGGACTTTTTAATTGCAATACTATGACTCTGATATGTATTTCATGGTGGGTGCTGCCTGTGTTGTGTGTTTTGTGAGGCTGCTGAAGGCACTTATTTTTAAGGTTAAATTTAGGAGCCTTTGTGGTTAAGATCGTTACCTCAAGGTATGTGGGTCTGTTGCTGGGTCTGATCCAAGTATGATAGGTTGTTGTAGTGTAATCTAAAAGAAGTAATTGTTTGCATGTAATATTGTAGAAAACATAGAATTTTACATTCTTAAGACAACTCCCTCAACTATAAGAAATAAGTAATGCTGTCCTGTTAGTCAGATATTACTGGATTGTGCAAATTGTGTTAACTTTGTATTATTTTAAAGCCATACTATATTCACCAGTTGTGTTAATCTCACTTGTTTCTTAACTGCACGTAATAAATTCATTCACTTTGATTCCTGTTCCGTCCTAATCCTGAGATATTCTACTACTTTCCATGTGTCCCACTGGCGATGTGTTAGGATTTTATTTATATGTAATATTCTTGGAACAAAGATACTAACTTTTTCATGAATCAGCATTGTCATGCAAGATATTATCATTATGGCTCTTCATCATATCTGTGATGTTTCTATGGCAGTCTAAGTGTGAATTTGTTTATAAGGGGAGCTTAAATGTTTAACACTTTAACAGATTTGTCTTAATGGTGCCACCTAGTGGCCATTATAGATAAACTATGCCCATGCAGCTTTCTTCTCTATGCCTGCTAGCTTTAGTGCATTAAAAAGTGTCTGGAGACAAAATTTCATTTCTGCACCTTTACTAAGTTCAAAGTAAACACCTCCCATATTAGTTTTTAGACGTTTTTCCCCATATGACTAATATGCAGTAGTGCCGGTGCTTATAATGTTTTTCAGACATCATGCTATCAAAAACTGTGCAGTTAAGTTTCTCACATTTGGGGAAATCACAGGGGTCAACCCAACCAAGTGTGCAGTATTAGATCCTTACTCTGGGGAAACCACAGTCTTGACTGTAGTATTGCCAGTGCCTGAGAGAGTCTTTTGAATACATCTCTACCCCAAAGCAGCTCATGTTTATGATTCTGTCAAAACTGAATATTTTTAAGGAATTAAAATAACTGATGGCGAGTTCCTTAGAAAATGGAGTGATCAAATTACATAGAAATAACTGGAATTTGTGGGGACAATATATACAGAACAATGTTCAGAAGGAGGACTGAAATTTAAGGGAAGGCAGGATTTGAGCAATTTATGAAATGGAGTGAAATGTGTACTTCATGAAAATGATAGAGGAAATGTCTTTTTATTATTTTATGTGCACCCTTGTTAATTAGTGTAAGTCATGTTTAATAAGCATGCAAAGTCTAGTAAATACACTTGGAGAAGGGTCATCTTCTAGCACAGATTATGCAGGATTAATTGAAAGTTAGTCATTGCCTCTCTTCGTTATTATAACCATACCTAATAGATACAGCACAAATTACACTGTGCAAGCATTTGCCTGGTCTTTGTTCTCAGTCCTCACATTGCTGTCTTTCTCATATCATTTACTGCTGCAATATTGACAACAACTCTCACTGAAGTGTTAGTATTTGGCCACATCTTTAAATTAATATTTTGCCTCTTTTAATTCTTTTAATTGTGTACTAGTAATTTAACTTATCAGAACATTCATCTACTTTTTTGGATAAGGTGAGATATTATTCGTATGAGCCAGTTCCTAGAGTTTTTTCTTTCTTGCACCACAATTTGCCCTACCTCTTAATATATGCAAGGCTAATTACTACATGGATAAGACACCCCTAAGAGTTGTCAAGGTAATCAGGAATCTGAGAACATATGTAGACAGTAATTTGAATTTTGACAACATGTTGCCAAGGTAACAAGAAAATCATTCTATGTCATCCAGCTTATAAGTAAGGGCATGGCATCTAGGTCCAAGGAAGTCATAGTGTCACTTTATTTGGCCCTAATTATACCCATTGTTGAGTATAACGCCTCCTTTGGCATGTACTTGACCAGGCATATGCAACAGCTGGAATGCCCACAAAGGTTCTTTACCAGGAGAATCCAGGGTATAAACACATCGTCCTATATGGATTACCATAAAGCCGTATCTCTATGCTCGGTCTCCTTCAGGTTATTGAGAGGTGATCTACACTTGGCATAGAAGGCATCCTTGGATCCACCTCTGAAGGACCTTTTGCACATCTGCAAAATAAACAGCATCAGATCCACTAGATCTATGCATTTAAATTTTGCTTGTGACATAAATAAGACAAGTTGGCTAGACAGACGTGTCTCAGTAGATCCCCGTGCTCTAGAACAATCCATACCTAACCCTATTTAAGTGTAACCTTGACCAATGGATGGAAAACTGAAAATTCATCCTAGTTCCTGCCCCCATGCCTCTGATAGGCAGAGCAGATAGTAATGTCCAAAGTAAAATACCCCTCCCCAAATAACCACTAGAAATTTCCTAACTAATATACCCCCTCCTAGTAAATAGCCATGATATAGGGATACAGCTGAGTTTGTTGCATGGCTAGGCTTATAAAGGCCCTGATGATCATCAGCCTAGTATATACCTATGAACCTAGAAACCTATAAGGAAGGATAGGAATACCTATGAACCTAGAAACCTATAAAGAGGACTAGTCAGCATAAGAGGTTGTTACATTAATGGAAAAAAATTATGAGATTGTAAAAAAGGAATGTATACAATTGCATTTGCTCAAGATACCAAGTATTCTCTTGGTATCTGTAGGTGTTATGGTTGTGTAAGATGACTATGGGGCAGAACCTGAAAATTGAAAGAGGCATTGAGGCAGACATTTAAGATGGGAATGGAAGAAGAGGATAGGTGGGATGCAGAGAAAATGATCAAAATAAGAAAGACGCTGCTGGATAATCATGACAACATGATTTAAAATGGAGATAACAACAGTACAGAAGATGAATAAAGTCTCTCATGGTGTCCATCATTACTAAAGACATATTAGGTAAGGGGCTAATCACAGAATGCATCAAAGATTACTAGCATATAGGGAATACTGAGATATATGAATCAGAAGAAGAAAGAACAGACATGACAACAGCATGGGCAAAATCAAATGAAGAAATAATACTAGCATGGTATGTAGGTCCTTGTAAATCTCTGGCAGGATATTATGCCTTTGTTGGTTTTATCAGGAAAAAGTTTTAAACAAATTAGAATACTAAACACAAACAGGATTACATCTTTATGTATTGTGCCACCTGCTACTTCTTACGTTAAAGTTTCTTAAAAAAATAATAAGGAAGAAAAATATGAAAGAAAAAATGTTCCTGACAGTTTTCAGCTGCTTATTTCCTCATAGTACATGTGTTTAATACATTTCATGACATGCTATCCTTTGCATTTGTGCAAACTATCTGCTCTGTTTTCTTCTCCTTTTCTTTAGCTGTTTTCACAATGTTGCCATGCATGTCATTTTAATATGGTTGCAGTGTCAAGTGCTTTAGTCCTACTACACATAAAGGTGTGTGTGTGTGTGTGTGTGTGTGTGTGTGTGTGTGTGTGTGTGTGTGTGTGTCTGTGCGTGTACATATATATATATATATATATATATATATATGTTAATATGCTGTTGTTTTAAGTAAGTTCCTGGATTGTGATATACATTTGTAACTGTCCCGCTACTTTAGTGGTACTGTGAACTCTGCTGTTGATTTATGTAACAGACTATCAAGTTAGGAGAAAGATATGCAATGCTAACCATCAGACTGTTTATCTGTTTTCTCTAGTATTCACATCATCAAATTCAGCTGCTTCCATTATGACACCTCACATCACAAGTGCTCAGAATGCAAATGTCCAGTCCAGAAACCTCAGTAGCAGCCGTTTATATTTCATCTAATAAGATTGCTTCAAACAAGTGTTTTTTTTTTGTTTGTTTTTTTTTTTTGTAAGAAGCTACACTTACACATAGACATATCCACATATATCTATATCTATATGTATATCTATAGCTATATCTATATCTATAGACAGATACCATCTCCGTGGTCATAAAACACTGAATAGTGTTTTAAGTAATTATATATATATATATATATATATATATATATATATATATATATTTTTTTTTTTCACTTTTGCAGGAGATAGCAAGGGATTTTCATAATCACAGTCGATGACATGTAGGGAAGGCCTTACCAGCATTATATACAGTCACCAATTGTACTAAATTTTTCCAGATAAAAGCTGACACTTAATTATATAAATTGTGACACTTTTGCTCACATCTAATTAGACTTATTTTATCTGTTTTACTTCATGCATATTTTTCATCAGTGATTACACTGAGAAAACCTTAGAGAAAGCTACCATTGAGGATACATAAATAAACATATTCTGTTCAAGCCAAAATTGAGAATAATTTATTATATAAATATATGTTGGCATGTTCCATTTTCAAACAAACAAAAATAATCAGTACCCAAATGGCTTTTAATCACAGGGGAGGTGATCTAAATTGTTTGCTAAAAAGGAAGGAGTTTTACTTGCAAGTAAGGTTGCTTGCATGGTTCAACCCAGGCTCAATTGACAACATTAATATTAGAAATATTTACAATTAAGAAGCTTGAAGTCTTAGAAAACAACATTGGTTGCATGCATTTAAAAGAGTATATGTTCATGAGTTTTAAGAATAGTATTGCTTTGACAATGAGTGTAATGACTTTTAAAATGTTGTTTTAGCAATTTATTAGTTGTTCCTGATTGTAATTAAATGTCTTTATACCATATGGCAAATTTAATGACATGAAAGTCAAAAAGTAGTTAACAAGGTATGTTTTTTGTTGAAGAATATTCAGTAATTGTGAATGCAAACACTCAAATTTATACAACAAATGGATTAACTTAAATATGTTTCTGGTTCATTAATTGCAAGTTTGATTGTTTCTGCAAACTTGCCAGTTTGGAATAATCTTTTTTGGACCTAATTTCCACAGAGGTGCAGTCCCTACTATCTAAATTTACAAGTAAATCAAAGTGTATGCCATAACCACAGGAAATAATAACCTTATAACTAAATCTTGTAAAAAAGTTCTTCTGAATACTATGCATATAACAGGAAAAAAGCACATATTAAATCTATATAAAAATATGATCACAACAAACCCCCTGTAAAAAAAAAAAAAAAAAAAAAAAAAACAGGACTATGAAATTTAAAATCATTAAACCAACTCTAGCAAATATACACTAAATTGCAGCACAAAAATAAAATAAAACATTAAATTAGTGACAGAAAAATGCATTTTCAATTCCTTTAGAATGTGAATCAAAATTATGACAATGACAGACTTTAAAACTAATACCCCTTTATTTAAAAATACACATGCTAAGAACATAATAATAAAATTTAAAAATGTAAATTGATACCCCAGTAAAAAGGACTGGGCTGTGTGAGTCAGAGCTGGAGGTGGCAGAGTTAAAGATGTTAAGATTTGCATTGGCTGTGGTGAGGATGGACAGGATTAGGAATCAGTATATTAGAGGGTCAGCTCAGGTTGGGCAATTGGAGACAAAGCCAGTGAGGCAAGATTGCATTGGTTTGGACAACTGCTGAGGAGGGATGCTGGGTATATTGGGAGAAGGATGCTAAGGATGGAGCTGCCAGGAGTGGAAGACCTAAAATAAGGTTTATGGATGAGGTGAGAGAGGATATGCAGTTGGTATGAAAGAGCATGATGCAGAAGACAGAAAGAAATGGAAACAGATGATCCACTGTGGTGACCCCTAATGGAATCAGCCGAAAGAAGTAGTTCATATGTGTGTCCGGGTCTCTGTATACGCTGGTACATATGGGTAAATCTCATCTATAATTATCACATTTGAAAACATTGAATTAGTATCATCAAAAATAAATGAGATGTAAAAACCTATATAAATAAAACTCAAATTATTAAACATCATACATATTTTATTAAAAATTAGTTATTGTAACAGGAATGTGCATATCTGTATGCCCCATCCCTAATTACAAAATATAACACTTGAAAGTCACATTACTGCCTCATAGATAGAGGAAATACTTTGCTTTCCAGCAAAGCCAAGCATTACCTCTACTGCAAGTTATTGAGACCTCAAAGTTCATTAATGTATTATTCCAAAAAAAAAAATGCTGTTTCTCTGTAACTCTACTAATGGTAATTTCAAAGTTTAATGTCTGCAGTAACTTATGCAATACACACTCAATCATTAATGATAAAAATGTATTACAGCTTTCACATGTACTGCTTAACAATGTCCTCTAGGAGTTTTAAATAGCTTTCAAAGTGTCTTTTTTTAACATCTCAATGATTGCTTATAGGGCATTTGGCATTTTTTTCTGATACTTTGTCAATGCAAACTACATGTTCAAGCTATAAAAACCTATAAGATGAGCTACATCATTGCTTCAAAGCTATGTTTCATTTTCAACCTCACAACTACTATAGATGATACAGATAAACATTACTGATTGCAGAGTTAATGACTCTGGTTTGTAGTTTTCAGATGTATTGAGTAAACAGGGAAGTAAATATTGTGGGAAAAAAATAGCCTAGGAATTGTTATGGCTAGGCTTGTACAGGCCCTAGGGTTAATAGCCTAGCACCAACCTATGAACCTATGCCAGGCACCCAGCATTACTGCAGCACAGGTTAAAGCTGCATTGTCCAAGGCCAAGAATACAGCTTCCATGGGACCCAACAATATCACTGGATGTGTTCTACATGAACTACAAAGTGAACTGGCATCACATCTGTTTGCCCTGCTCAGTCACAGCCTCACCTCATGCTTTGTCCCTAGTGAATTGCGCACTGCTACAGTCATCCCTCTCCATAAAGGGGGAGTGACTAAAGACCCTGAGAATTTTTGCCCCATTAGCCTGATGAGTCTGATATGTAATGCTACGGAGCATCATCATGGACCTAATTAACAAGGATATACATCTCCAAACTCTAGATCCCATGCAATTTGGTTTTGTGAAAGGTAGATCATGCCTGCTCAACCTGGTTGACTTCTTTGAGTCAGTCACCAGAGCTGTAGATGAGGGCAAGGCAAGTTCATACAGCCAACCTCAATCTGGGTAAGGCCTTTGATACCATTCCTTACTCAGGAATTATTGACAAACTCACCAAACTAGGCATCAATCCCTATATCACTAGGTGGGTTGCAAATTGGCTCACAGATAGAACCCACAGTGTGAAAGTAGCAGACTTCAAGTCAGACTGTCAACCGTCGCAAGTGGAGTTCCACAGGGATTGGTCCTGGGTCCTGTACTGTTTGGCATCTGCTTCTCAGAAGTCCAGGCCAACACAGAGGGACTCTGGCGGACCAAGTTCATAGATGACTGGAAGCTGGGAATCATTATTAACTCCCCAAGTGATGTAGACATCCGACAGAAAGGCCACACTGAGACCAATGACTGGTGTCAAAACCATGGCCTTAAGCTTAATGCCAAAAAATGCGTTGTCATCCCCTTTGGGAAAAACTCAGCTCCCACTAATTACCACATCAATGGGAGCCCACTGAACACTGAAGGCATTATAAAAGATCTGGGGTCACAGTTGACAGCAACCTCTCTTTCGACCACCACATTGCCACTGTGGTCAGAAAGTCCTTCTATGTGGCACATCTCATTACCAAGGGTTTTGCATCCAGGAAGAAAGAGGTCATCATCTCTCTCTATTCTTACCTCATTAGACCAATCATCAAGTGTAATGCCTCATTTGGCATGTACCCTCACTAGACACATGCAAACAGCTGGAAAGGCCACAAAAGTACCTCACAAAGAGGATCCTGGGCCTTAAACACATGTCCTACATGGACAGACTCAAAAAACTCCAGCTATTCTCAGTCTCATATCGTCTACTAAGAGACAATCTCTTCTTGACTTACAAAGCCATGTCTGACCCAGCTCTGGTAGAAATGCTACATATAAAGAAATCCCAATCCCTCTGTACCACACGCTCCAGAGACGTCAAGCCTCATTACCACAATCAACAGAACATGCTGGAGGGACAGATTCATTACCCAGAGACTGCCCATGCTCTGGAATAGACTTCTCATACATGTCAAGCAGAGCACCTCACTGGTGCTCTTCAAGAGAAATCTTGATGAGTGGATGGAAAATAGAAAGTTAACCCCGGGAATCACTCCAGTAGCTATTCTTAATAGAAGCACTGGGAACTAATGTCGGGTGGCATGATGCCAGAGCACTTCTATGGGCTAGGCTTGTAAAGGCTCCAGGGCCATTATCCTAGTACACACCTATGAACCTATGAAATACACGTTTAATCCTGTCTTATATACTTATATATTTTGGGCATGAGTGGCAAAGTCACAAGTCCTAAATCTTGTCCCCTAATCGTATGATGCAAGGTATTCTGTTTATTACACAATCCAGACATCTATATATTCTACTCATCAATGTTTTCTGTTTTCTTAGCTATGAATTATTATATATTATTGATTTTAAGGGACTGCAGTAATTGTATAAACTGACAAATGAATCAGAATTTAGGCAGACTTAATTTTTTAATGACTAGAGTGTCTTTTGTGTCACTTTCTCTTCTACGAGATGCTTTTTTTCTATAGCATTTTGTTGGCATTTCACATATCTATCCAAAGCACTTTTCAACAAGTCTCAACTGTCTCTATTTTGGAGGAACATTGCTATTTTCAAGCTTGATTTATCCTTGTAAAAGATACCCCTATTTTTGGAGGTATGTCCCTGTTTTCAGGATAGATTTACCCCTTCACATAATTTTCTGAATCCTCCTCATCATGTGTGATTTTTGAAGCTGTCTAGTACACAGAAAACAGCAGTACATGACCAACATACTAGTGGCAACAATAATTTAAAAGAGGACACACATCTTTTTTTCTGAAGCAAAAATAAATTCTCATGTGTGCTAGAAATTAGCAGTATTGTTCATTAAAGTCTACAGATTTTACAAGGCCTCTGATAACGTGATTATATTTCCTTCATTTTTGACACTAAGTGGTATCTCTCATTCCTACTGGAAGATGGAAGAATTATATGCTATTTGGTTTTCAAATGTTATGTTAAATAGATATCCAAGTTTTCATCTGGGTATTCCTACATTTTAAGGGCCTTTGTTCCTATTTTCAGTGTCTACAGGATGAGAGGTATGGCTTTAGTTTATGTGTTTTACATTTTTCTCAGTAGGAATGGATATACATAATGTTATCAATGTTTTTGACCCATAACTTCTTAAAGTATCTTTTCCAACATGGATTAATCTTTCTCAAGCGCCTTTAGTTATTTACCCTTCTTTCCATGTCATATCCTCAGGCTTTCCAAGTGACACTAACATCTCATTTATAATTTAACACTAAAAATGCACATATCTGTGACCTTATCAAATCCAAACTTAATAAAAGTTTTAATAAATGAGGAGAAGAAGTCTAAGATGTCATCTTTGCTGTGTTTATCAGAATCATTTGGTGTTAAGCAGCTATGAAAATCAAACCAGAAATAGATAAAAATTAAGGATCAACTGAATGTACCAAAAAACAAAATAAAAAATAAGGGAAACAGTCAGATGAGAAGGAAATATAGTGGCAAGTACAGAGGTCTATTGAAACAGACTCATGTTGACCAAGATTTGATGCAGAAATGGTAAAGAAGAGGTAAACTGAAATCAAAAGATGAAACGTTAATAACGGCAGCCCAGGATAATGAACTAAATAGACATTAGTTTATAAAGTCCATTGGACATGTAGGAAAAACAGACAAATACAGGTTCGGTGAAAAAGAACTGGAAAAAGTGGCTTATCTTGTTAAAGCATGTGATACCCTCATGGCAGTGGACCTGTACACTGGAAGGCACAATAATGTGACAAAACTGTTGCACTCGGGATTATAAAGACAACATAACAATATAGAAGTAACTGAGAAGCACTGGAAACATGAACCATAAACCATTGTAGATAATGATGAAGTGTACACTGCATGGGGTCTCCCAACAGTTCAAAAGTAGATGCAAGAAACAAGATATAGTAGCCCATGAAAAAAGGCAAAAGTAGCATTGATCACTGAAATTGCTACACCTAGTTATTAAAGTGTCTTACGTATAGAGAGACACAAAGTCATAAAGTATCAGGATTTCCATGCAGATGTGAGAGCATAAATATATGCTACCAATACATGTAACTCCATATGAATTACAGAAGGAGGAATTCAGGGCAATTGCAGGTTCTGAGAAAAGCACTCTTGGCTAACATCAGAGACTGAAACTATATTAATTTCATGAACTCTAATCACATCTTGACAGGAAATGGGGTCCATTTCCATCATGACATTCAAATTCCAAAACTCTTACAGAAATAAAACCAACGCATACCATGTGGGCATGCTAGCAAAAGAATGTAAAGACTCACTTTCCTTAATGGTCCAGCTCCCTGGATTCCTTACTAGATGGGTTAACTGTGGCACTCTGCAAAGTGGGAGCCCTCTTTAGGGCTGCTGCTGCTACTACTATGATATATGCAACATTTGGACTTTTACATCAACAGTCAGAGTCCTTTGGGCTTCAGAATATCTTGTCATGTTTGTGAGGTATTGGAGTCACCACATCCAGTTCTTTCCAGGTCTCTGTGGCAATGCAAACCCTCATGTTATCCACAGGATGCACCACCCAGCAGAGGAAGGACATGACTGGAAGGTGAAAGTCTACTGCAGGGTCTTGGCCAAGCTGTTCATGGTGTTCATATGTCAGACACCTTTTTTCTATTAAAAGATCTTTTTGAACTTGGTTCTTCAAGGGATGACACATGATAGTCAAACATGGTGAATAAGTCTTGAAGATGAAGCACATAGACCTTGACAGTGAAAGTGTCAGCATTAAATGAAAGGCTGACACCTCATCTCTAAACCCAGCCACTGAAGGGCCGACTGTCACTGAACATAATGATATCAAAATCATTGATGTAATAGATGGAGCTGACTTAAAGGATGCCAGTTGAGTTGGTGACGTAGCCTGCAATTAACTAAGAAGTCTCAGTCTAATTGTCACTGGAACTAATTTTCATGGCTTGGCTCAGAAGGGAAATGAAGCAGAAGGGTCCATGTACCAAATAGGCAAACTGAAACCAAAAGATGAAAGGTTAATAATGGCAGCCCAGGGCAATGTGATGAGCAGTGAACTAGAGCTAGAGAAGCAGGGGCATGAAGTCTGATGCCAAGAAAGTGAAATTTGTAAATGGGTAATGGATACTTAATACGGAAGTCCTATCAGTAAAAGAGGATGAACCAAGGGCTTGCATCATGGAGCTTGAGAGCTCATTATAGTCAATATCAATCACAAAACAATGGAAAGAAATCGATCTGGCAGAAAGGAGATCTGGAAGTTGGTTAGCCCTGAGAGCTACCTTAGCTAACAAGGAAAAGCTTTCTCATGGGGTCAGAGGGTGGGAGTTGTTGAAAACATTCACAGAAATCTTCAAAACATTAAAATCTACCAAAAATTTTCTTTCCACTCTATATGGAATCAAGAAAGGAATGGGGAGAAGAAAATTATTTTGAATGTTCTTTACATTTGAAGGGCATAATATTGCCTGCTATACTAAATTTCATGAGATTTAGAAGAAAAATGTAGCTCAGAAGTGTCAGAAGCCTTGGGCAAACCTTTTGTGAAAAAATATTATTCCGATCAATTAAGTCATGTTTATTAAAATATACATAATTTGGGAAGTCCTCCTCTAAGTGAATGACACATAAACAGACCACAACCTTAGCATGGCCTTCATGTAGGGAAATTTTGTACCCACAGGGCACACAGCTTTTTCCATTCTTAGTAGGTCAGTCAATGAGTAGAATAGAAAAGCCAAAAAATAAAGTCAGAAACACACACACGCACATACACACACACACACACACACACACGCGCGCGCACACACACACACACACACACACACACACACACACACACACACACACACACACACACACACACACACACACACACACACACACACACACACACAAAAAATAAAGTCTGAAAAAACACACAGACACACACACACACACACACACACACACACACACACACACACACACACACACACACACACACACACACACACACACACACACACACACACTCACATTGATGTGAGTTACAGGTAACTAATAGTGGGGTAGAAAGATAACTGTGGGTATTATCCTAAGTCTCTGTAGTATTTATATCTACTAGATTGTTTGACATGGTTGAACAAAGTAAGTAAAAAAAATAAAAATAAAATAAAAGCATTTCAAACTGTAGTTGCTAGCTGGAATAAAACACAGCCTGACATATAATAACAGAATAAGGAGTCTGTATCATTTTTGTGGCATGTCTTGCAAAACTGGCTAGTGTAATACAATGCTTGTAGTGAAATCTTTTCTCTAGAGAGGCCTATCTGTTTTCATTGTGGCAGAAAGAATCAGTCTAGTTTGATCTAGCTAAAAGCATTTATGCAACACTGTTATTTTTGATTGGATAATTGAGCTGATTTCTGATTCTCTGCCTTTAATAGCCAGTGTTTTAAACCAGTTGTACTTATTTGCTCAAGTTGTTCAAAGCTGCAGTGCTCTGCTGTGATATTTGGAAAAAATAAGTGCTTATTTTCAACTGTTTCTGCACTTCTGTTTTACTGTATATCCATGTAATCTGTGCAACTGTTTTTTGTCCCACCCACCCGCTCAGCTGTTGTAGTGGTCTTAAATCTTGGTGGCAGGACCGGCCTTTGGTCAACTGGTGCCCAAGGCAAATGGTCTCAGAGCCCCCCGCCCAACATCACCCTGTGCCCTCATCCTGGTCTACCTACACCATTCAGATTATTGAAAAAGCACCTCTGCTACAGCGGTGCCCTAGGCGGCTGCCTAGTTGGCCTATGCCTAAGGCCAGCTATGCTTGGTGGCTTTGAGTTGCTCACCTCTTGTTTAAAGCTGATACTAACCACTCTCCCCAGTCACATTACATCAGCTCATTCTACTGTTTATAGTGAGAACTTATTAAAAGGCCCACCCCTTTAGCTTCTGAACCTTGAATTATCTCATTATCTTCTGTCTCCTCACTTTCTACTAAAAAAAAAAAAAAAAAAACCTACCTCTTTCTACTTCATTTTGCTGCTTGTGCTTAGGAGTTCAAATTAGTTTGTCATATTTATTACTGCTTGTTGGTAGTCTCAATAAATTGATGAAAGTATTCTACTGAATCGCTGCTTTATTTGTGCTGTTTGTTACTGCTGTGATTTGTGAGCTACTGTTTCAAAGCAAGCTACTGATTAACTATATTTCATTGCTATCTACTGCAATTCATTACTGTTTAACTGCATTTTACTGCATTTCATTGCTGTTTAACTGTATTTTTTCCTACTGCAAGTTCTATTCTTTTGACTATAAGTGATTAACCTGTGCTTCATTGTGAGTTTTTTCTGAGTTCTTAACCTTAAAATTGAGTAGCATAGTCTAGATACAGGTCTGCTGCATCCAGAGCTTCAGCTGCAGGGTTTTTAACCCTTTTTGAGGTATTCCAGCTACAAGTTTTCCCTTAGTAGCACATATCATCTAGTAGTACTACTCATAGACCTTCCTCCCTTTACCCTCTTAGCTCTTTCAGTTTCTAACAAATATGGATGGACAATTTCCTGCATTTTCTCCTGCCAGTCTGGTCAATATAGGCATCCTGAGACAGTGTAGCAACTGCCTCATGTACACGTACAACCCTCTACTACTATCACCTAGGAACACAATTTGTGAGAGATTTAATTACATCAAGCACCTAGTGTCATCGCTCTCTTCCCCACAACCAGTATATCTGGCACTGAGAATGTTGGCAACATAAACAACACACCACAAACACCACCCACACCTACATAACACAATCCCACATATGCGGAGACCCTCAACAAAAGCATACCCAAATAAAAAGACCTCCGAAGCATAAATGCACACAAACTCCACTGCTCACCACACCACACACCACACATAGTCCACACACCTGCATCTCACAGCCACTAATGCCTAAGCATAAACCCAATATATTAGTCATTGGAGACTCCATTGTGAGACACACAGATGTGCTCTTCACCAGGATGGATAAGGAGAAAGTCATGGTTAGCTGTTTGTAGAGTGCCAAAATCCTCCATATCACCAATGCACCCAAGTCTCTCAACAGATACTGTTATGACTCAGTAATAGTCCATGTTGGAGTGAATGTCTTGAGACATACCTCTGTGAAATATATGAAGAGAGACATGATCAAGCTCGCAAAGTATGTGTCCCAGGCAGATATGCCCTTAGCCTTAAGCAGCATTCTAACATCACCCAGAATGATGCCTCAGTACAAACAGAAAATGATTGACTTTAACAACTGGCTTAGTTTCTGGTGTCATTCGAATGGGTTCCAGTACCTGACAGCCTGGGATAACATGACTGACAAACTACAATGCTTTGCCAGAGATGGCCTGCATCTGACTCCCTTGGGCTTCAGACTCCTGGAAAAGGCTCTTGCCTCGTCATAGTGCCTTTTTTAGGCAATGCCACGAGGTCAAAACTACTACATGAAAATTTCATCAGAAAGTGAATTAAAGGTCATGCTGTAAACGCTAGGAGCCTAAACATGAAACTGCACTAATTGCAAGCATTCTTAATGCTGGAAGAAGCTGACATTTGTGCAGTCACAGAAACCTGGTTCAAAGCTGCAGAGAGCACCCCAGCTATACTAGGTTACTCATCCTATCATTCATTCAGATCCCAAGATGGGCAGCAAAACAAAAGGAGGTGAAGTTTCAATATATATAAAAGACATACACACCTCTAGGATGGTCATAGAGTATGATGCACAGGAACTACTCCAGGTGCAGTTAAAAACTGACAAGACCCCTATTCAAATCATAGCTACCTACAGGCCACCAACTCTGACTCTCAAGATGCCCACTCCACCTATCTGGACCTCTTCAAATCTATCAAAATTCAACCCCTTACCCTGATCCTGGACGACATTAACTATCCAGCCATAGACTGATAAAATACTCATGCCAAAACACAAATGCCCAGAGATTCCTTTATTTTGTCAATGCAAATGCCTTGGACCAGTTGTTTGACACCCCCACAAGAGGTGAAAATATCTTGGCCTTGGTATTAACTAACATGAGTAACCACTGCAGCATCCGTACAGTGCATCATCCCTGGTAATATCCGACCACAAAGCAGTCACTTTCGAAGTCACTATCTCCTCAGCCCCCAGCCCCCCCCCCCCCCCAGCTAGGGTCAAACAAAAAAACTTCTCCAAAGCTGATTAGAACCTTCTGAGGGAAGGTATAAACAGCTTCACAGCCCCCACCCCCTCCACAGAAACTGGCACATATGTCCAAACTTTCACCAAAGTACTAGATGAGCATTTATATAGTTGCATGGAATCAGGAACACCTGACAAGATGAAATCCTCCTCCTCAAGGAAGAGTAAACCTGTCTGGTGGACATCTACAATAAATAAACTCTATAATAAAAGGAAAAAAATGCTGTCCAGGACCAAGAAGGAGCAGGTGTCTAATTAGAAACAATTTCTCCTTAGCCTGAACAAGCAAATAAGAGCACAAGTGAAATCCACCAAAGCAAACTTTGAGTCCAAACTGGCCACATCTACTAAAGACAATCATAAGGCTTTCTTCACATATGTCTGCAATCTCAAGGGAACCACCCAGATCTGCTCAGAACTGGTGGTCAAAGACACAAGATACACAAACCCGGTAGATATAGCCAACCTGCTGGCAGAGGTTCAGTGAAAACTTCACTCATCTGCCCCCCCCCCATCAGTAAAACAGGACATCCCCTGTATCTGCCCCCTCCCCTTATCTCTAGGGAGCAAGTCATCACTGCCCTCTCAAAGGCAAAAAATACAACCTCCATGTGGCCCGATAACATCCCAGGCTGCATCCTACATGAACTCAGGCAGGAACATTAGCATCATTAGGCACCTATTCAACCAAAGCCTGAGTACCAGCTTCATCTCAGCCTAGTGGGGGACAGCTACTGTCATCCCTTTGCACAAAGGTGGTATGTCCACCAATCCAGGAAATTATAGACCCATCAGCCTAACTAGCCTGATCTGCAAGGCCATGGAGCAGATTTTTATGGACCTCATTAACAAGGACATTGGCAGCCTCCAGACACTTAATCCAACACAGTTTGATTTTTGTCAAGGGGAGGTCATGCCTGTTAAATTTGGTCAACTTCTTTGAGATAGTCCCCAAGGCCATAGACAAAGGGAAGATGGTGCACTCTGCCTACCTTGACCTGGCCAAGGCTTTGATACTATTCCTCACTCGGGTATAATAGATAAACTCTCTAAACTAGGCATCAGTCCATATGTTATCAGATGGGTATCAAACTGGCTATCTATAGATCCTATTAAAGATGTTTAAACACCTATTTCTGAGACAGACATAATGGCCATCCATGACATGGCTGTACCATGTCAAAGAGCACATAATGTTTCCTCCTAACCACCTCCAGGAAAAGTAAAAAAAAAAGTATGAAATGCATGAAGTAGCCAGTCTGTCTATTGTGGTCATTATAGACTACCTATGTTACCATCTATGCCCTGCATGTATTTCATGGGATGGTATGCATCATCTGGATGCCCCAGCAATGTCCAGCTAATATGAAGCATAACTTGCATTATACTTAGTGTCTGCATTAAACATCTGAGTTTTGTGCTTGATGTACAGATGTGACAAATGAGCAAATTTTGCAAACTTTTACATAGGGATACAATAAACCTAAGTACTAGAAGATAAACCCTCATCCCGGCAAAGAACCACAGTGTATACTTTAAAGTGTGCAAAATATGATGTATGACAGACAGCCCCACATATGATAAATATACACATCCAAAATACATCAGTGTATGCAAAATACATAAAACACAAGTGCACAGGCAAACAGACCCTAAGCACTCACCAGTTGGATAGGCAGTGCAGTTTGGTTCATCAAACATACTGTATACAGATGCAGATGTTTACTTGTACCTTTTGAGTAAATAACAATATATTCCTTTCAACTGTGGAGATGAGAGTTTCATGTATATTATACATTAACATCTCATTAGTTTTCTAAAGTGCACATGTTGATGGGACATACCAATCAGTGTGCTAGCTTGCATAACACGGCTTGGCATATAATGGCCCTTAAGGGCAGTTAGCCTAGTATTAATTTCCAAGCCTATAGACCTATAAGAATAAGTCTGTCTGGCTGGCTATAGGCAGAGGGGAAAAAAGCTACAGCCATCATGTTATCTGCTCTGCTAAGTGATAAAACATCTCTCAGTTGAAATGTCAGCACTGGAAATTCTGATTGCCAGATAAGACAGAAACCCAAGGGAGAATGAATCTTGAAAATCATTCTTCTCCTTAAAATTTCTTTTTGCAGGGGGGACAAGACCCCCCCCACACACACACACACACCCACCCATCAAACTTATATATACCAACTCCAAGGTTGCCATACCTCAGAGAAAAAGGTATATTCTGAGAAAAGGCATGTCGGACTTAGTATATGTTAAGTCTGATCTTGCAGCCATTCAGTCTCTGGGTTTTGGGATTCTAGTGGGTCCTGATATTTCAAAAGGATACAAAGAAATTAAATATCAGTATCAAAAGGGGTGAAAGAAAACCCCATCCACCACAAAAGCCAAAGCACAGAAATATATATATATATATATATATATATATATATGTATATAGACAGATATAGACGGATTCCTATCAGTTCAGTGAAAAATCAGTTTTTCGAACAGCATTTTCAGTGCAATAGCATTGAACATTCCATTTGTCAAACTGTTCATACTGAGATCACGGTACAGTGAGGATTGGGAAATTTGCCCTTTCCCCCACTGTAGTGCGATCTTGGAGTTGGTATATATAATTAGAAGGGAGCATGGGGGGTGTAGCCCCCTACATGAGGGAAATTTAATAAATGACATTTCAGATGAAATGCCATTTGTTGAATTGACTGTTCGATGAAGTGATATAGACCAAATACAGATATATAGATACAACTACAGATATAGGTGTATATATATATATATATATATATATATATATATATATATATATATATATATATATATGTGTCTGTGTTTTTTAAATGCTTTAAACTCTCCCGAGACTTCAGAAGTCCGCAAGTGTCGTTACATAAAGTATAGAATGCATGAGCACTTTGAGCCCTTAAGGAAAAAAAGTGATGCAAACTCCATTCACCACAGTGCCTTGTGCAATCATCCAGGCATACATGTCCTGTGCATGTGGAGTACATTAGAAGGCCATCCAATTCCACAGCGGATATTGAAATGAGACAATTTAAGAAAGAAGTCAACAGACACAATGTCATTATTTAAAAAGATAAGCACTTTTTCCGTAATGGTGTTGTATAATTGAAGCAATCCATCTCTCAGTGTGGGTAGTGCTGGTTAACACATGAATAGTTTTTTTGTTTGGTCACTTGGGTTTCACTCATGATCAAGCCGCACTAGCCATGGCCAGTATCACCCACACCTAAATGCTGGTTACTGCGAAACTCCATCACAACAGCGCCTGAGTACTAATGTATATATATATATATATATATATATATATATATATATATATATATATATATATATATATATATATATATATATATATATATATATATATATTTTTTTTTTTTCTTTTTCATTGCAGTCTTTCTGTCCTCAGACAGAGTGGCTTACCTGTAAAATCACACACAGAGATTAAGTGGACAATAATATAACATTACGAGTAGAAACAATTACATCTTTGTGCTTCTTCATCCCACAAGGACCATGCATGTCATATGTACATTGTATCGTGTTGAAGAGCAAACTTTAAACCTTGTGCTTCTCTTTTAAACCTACTTATACCCACTGATGTGGGGGCAAGCCTCCCATACTCCCTGGCATTATATATTCTAACTTCAAGATCTCCATACCTCAGAGGAAAAGGAATATTTTGAATAATGGCAATCTCACACTTAAAACAGAAGCAAGATATGGTGCTCACTGACTGTAAAATACAATATGGCAGGCATTAATTAATATCAAATGCAGCAGAAATAAGAAATGGAGGTCTCATGCATACACACACACACACACACACACACACACACACACACACACACACACACACACACACACACATGCACACACACATGCACACACACACACACACACACGCACACACACAAACAAACACGCACACACGCACATACACACACAGACACACATGCACTCACACACACACATAGACACACATACACTCACACACACACACAGAGACACACATACACTCTCACACACACACACACACACACACACACACACACACACACACACACACACACACACACACACACACACACAAGCACAGTCTTGTGAACTGTACTTCAAACCACCACAGAGCCACAAAAATATATCTGCCAACAATAGTGCTAAAAACAAGCAGTCATCCAGAGGAATTAACCTGGCACATCCTGGCATGTGTGATGCCATGGGTTAAAGAAATCTCATAAAGCAGCAGTGTTGGAAGTACACAGTATAGCAACTGACAGGTCTACATCTCAGGGAGGGCCACAAAGTACTGCAAGCTTCACTGATGATGAGTCCTTCCTAGTACCCCTGCATAACAAGATTACAGCGTAGGTATTATAATAGTTAGAGTGGGCTCATGTTTTGTAATGGTTCAAACTTTGTGTCTCAGGGAAGTTGGTAGTCATAACATATAGTCTATATAGCATTTCTGCACAAGAGACTCTATAAAGCACAGAATAACCACTGTATACATTGCCCTTTGGTACATCTGGTGTTCAGACTCAGAAGACAGTTAACACAGGTTTCTGCATACTGTTTATCTGAACATTTCCCTTAGCAGTTGCATGCACACCATGGGCATTACAAGTTGCAGCAGTGATTCTTATCAGCTTGTTAACTCGTGTGTTGTATATTAATAGGGAAGAACACTGTTATGGTGACAGGTGAAAGGCTAGAACAGCGCATGAGGCTGAGGACTGTAGCAATGCAAGATCTGCTGATGATGCTGGCATCCATCTTGAGTCACAGTCTCACGACACAGTGGTGCTGTCTGTCTCCCTCCTGGGTGGTCCTATATCCATTGCCTGAGTGACAATGTGGACTCAACTGCACCTGCTCTATGGGATGAACAACATACAAGCTTGCCATTCCTATCAACAAGGGGCTATACTGTGACCACAAGCATTGTCACTACTACCTTTTGGACTGCAATGGCAGACCAATGCATTTTCCTCAGATATGTATATCGGTACTTATAACCATAAGGGCTGTACATGATCATGGGCGTGTTCATTGCTCAGGTTGACACACTAGGAGGCTAGGATGGGAACCCAGTCCACACCTGCAGCAATGGGGTCATCACAGTCACCCAATCCACACTGGAGGTAGTCCCACTGAAGAGCCAAAACAGGTAGGGCACGTCATCAGCAATTCACCTTCAGATGACGTTACATCAGCTTCACCACATCAGTGTCCAAGGGGCCTGAAGTCTTGCTGCATCTGTCCATTATAATGAATGCAATGTAGAGGAAAACATGCCTAATGCTTATCTCGACCCTCCCAATGACATCCATGTCCACCTCCATTGATCAGTAATCCCACTGTACCTACATTCTGTAAACAGCCAAGTGTCTTTGTTTCCTCATGTACCTGTACAAATGATGATGGATGTTACATGTGCCACATGGAGATGCCTTATGGATATTGTGACTCAACCATGCACTGCAGATAATAGCCTTTAAATAACACTACATCTATCATTTTCATATAATTATAGGATCATATGTGACTAGGCTTATGGCCCTAGAGCCTTTTTAAGCCTAGCCATTCATGCTCCAATTTTCTCAATTATTATTCCTACTGACTAGAGTGGCTTTGGTGCATGCCTGTTCCTTAGGGCATCTAGGAACTGCCCCTGTCCATAATGGCAACAGCTGACATGCCAGAGGTGACTTCATTATTTCCCGGTTTTGTTTTGTTTGACACCAAACTGTTATTGTGTATTTTGCCAGAGCCCAAATAGGTAAACTAAATGTTGCTGCTTAACCTGTGTTGCTGCATATTGTAGATGGTGCTAATGTGGGACTGGTATGAGTGCTGACTGACATCTGTCAGCCTCAGTGTCATGATTATTGAAACTGCAACAAGGCATGCTGTCATACATCTCTTGGGTGCAGACTCTTCTAGCTGATGTGTCTACTTCCTCATAATTTTATTGTGTATTGTGTAATATACAACAAAGGTGTGTAAGGCTATGTCTTGGGCATGCTTCAGACAGCCAGATGTGTATAAGTAACAGAACCAGGCTTTATGTAGACCAAACACTTGTTCCACTATATTCCTGCTTTGTGTATGAGTGGTGGTATATTGGTGGTCTGTTTTGTGGGCTCTGGGGTTTTGTATGGGTGTTAGCATCCAGACCTCAAGCACATATCCTGTATCACCGGCAACACAGTTTGTACATATGGAGACGGTGTGAGACTTGTACATATAGTTTGTCTCTTGAGATGTTGGTGTACTAGAATTCCTGCATTTATCTACTATTCACCTCTGTGTTATATACAAGTGTATGAAGAAGTGCTATAAATGACTGGTATGCCATACATAGAAACCTTGGGTAATGTTGCAGTCCTGTGTAGACATACCTGAACGAATGAAAGAATGGGTGTGGTACTGCGTGATGTCTGTTTTACCACAGGTCTGTAATCTATTGCTTTCTGCATTTTGATAAAATGGGTAGTATCATAAATGTCCTGCATGGTTGTAGTACTTTCCCTTGTCATTTTTTTAAAGTTTTTTTTTCTCCCCTTCTTTATGTTTTGACAGGTGTCCCAGTGCTTCACTTCCTTCTCTGGGTCTACCAGCACTTAAACAACCCCGGTTAATGCCTGAATTTGAGCACGAGTTATTACGGATCTTAAGGATGTTCTGGTGGTTGTTGCTGTCCCACTTCAAGCTGGGGGAGGTTCTTATTTTATGACCTACCCCTGTTTCAACCTTCCATCCCCCCTTTTAGAACCCATGGTTGCAACCAGTCATTCAATAGAGATCTGCGGCATATTGCCTCAACCTCTGTGGCAGCTCAGCAATGTCTCCACCCTTTCCCCCTCTGATGTCCCCACTCTGGGCTAGGAATCAAGGAGCCTGATCCTCACCACTGGCACTTGAAAGGGATGTTCACTTGGAAAAAAAAGGGATACACCCAGTATTTCCAGATACAGCTCTGCATCAGGCACAATTTCCCTTAAGAGCACACAGGGAACACACTCAGTCTAGGGTCTGGGTTTCCCTATCTGACTCCCTCCCCAGTAAGACTCCCCACTGACACAGCTGTAGTAGGGTTGAGTCCTCAGTTGAGGGTCCAGGTAAGTCCTCAGCACACTCTCTGTAAAACCAGTGCTTCCTGACCCTGCTCCAAGTAGCTGACAGACACACACACACACACACACACACACACACACACACACACACACACACACACACACACACGCCTGAGAAAGGCTGGCACAGATTTACAAGCTATGTCACCTTCTGCCCAGACTATAACGTAGTTACACTGCCACTAGATGCCCCAAAGCCAGCTGGTCTAAGGTTCTTGCAAGGGTACCCAATTATACTGAATGAAATTAATATTAATGTAAATGGTAATGTTGACCAAACGGCCAGGCTTTCAAGAATGGCCACAATGTCACCAATAGATATAAGTACTTTCAAAGGTTAAATATTCTCTAAAGGACTGGCCACAATGAAATGGTTAAATATATTTAATAATAAATAATAAAAGAACACGAAAATACTAAATATCTATTTACAATAAACACTAGAGTATCAGCCACAGGAAATATTAAAAATAACACAGGTTCACACAGTTAGAGAAAACCAAAACTTAACTAATCTGACTATATTTTCCTGACTGGTCTAAAAGAATTATTATTCCCTGATTACTTACTACACCAAGGCAAGATGAAGTCAGTGAAAGATCCTTTTTTGTCAGGTTCCAAAACAGAGTGCTCTGAGACTTCAGTCTCAGCTAGTATTAAAACATTATTTTAGTGCTGAATTACAGAATGACATCACATACATCTGGTCATCTGACTACTGGTTCCCAAGCAACCGTACCTCCTCCTTGGCTAGACGTTTTCAGGATTTATCGCATATGTGTCAATAATACACACAGAGCCTTGCTAAGATCTGCTGCAGCTCCTGGAAGTCATAAAACAATTTCAAACGTCCAAAGAGGAGTAATTAGCTCACCCCGATGACAATGAAGGAAGCTTTGTACTGCCGACTTTTTGTCTCTGGCTGCACTGAAAACTGTAAGGTAAATCTTTATGACCTAAATTAAGTAATTTAACTTCTTACCATTTGCCCAAGTCAGGTGGATTATGATTAAACTCTTCTCTTCCAGTATTCTCTGTTACAATATATACATTTCCACAGTTACAATAATACATGTACATTTCTTCCTCTGTTGAGCAGGACACACTGCTAATATATTTTTAACACAAGCAACTTTACAAATACATTTTCAACATAAGCATCTGTACAAATCAGTTTGATATTCAAATGACATATAATTCTTTTCTGAATTCCAGCTAGCTGTGCTGACATATGTTACAGATTCACTGCCCTACTTCTCCTGGCATAGCTGGCAATACCTCATATTGTCATACCCCCATTCTCAGCTTCTACCAGGGATGATCACAGGGATGCCCACAGGACCTCCCACTGGATAATAAAGCCCACCTTTCCCTGCCACTCTGTCAGTTGCCAAACACACTAATCAAACCCAGATCAATTGGAATATAATCAAGGCTTTATCCCCATATGCCACTGTAGTGGCTCTCCACCGCCATGTTGGGGAAACATGTTTATCCACAGAATTGCCCTTCCTGTTGATGAAACGTTTCTGGAAACTGTGAAGAAACTTTTTTTGCCACAGGTATACAATCTATTGCTACCAGCACTTTGAGGAGGCAGACAATATCACAGAAGCCATGCCTGGTAGTGGCTTTTTCCCACAACATGTGGGTAAAGAGCTGTTAATTCCCATGAGCCAGAAGTTTGTAGGGCTTTACAATGAGTATTCTGTGGGTTAATACTTTTGAAAACTCCAGTGTGTACTCTGTCTGTTTCAGGTAGATCTTTGTGGAATGATCTACACATACCTTGGTATTCACTGGTATAGGAAGGTAACACATTCCTTCATATAAAATTTATGAGTCATACAGATCAACCAAGACCTGTGTAATGCCTTAGTCTTCATGAAAATACGTCCTGGAGTTGTGAGCCCATGTGTGATGATAGCATGTGTCTATACTGTTCTTTTATCCACCAAATAGCACAGTGTCTCAACTCCAGGTTGCTAGTAGTGGCCATGCTGAACTAAAGCCCTTTTGCTCCCAGTGACTTTTACCAAATGCAACTCTAAAGGTTTTGGTGTATTTTGTCTTTATACTCATTTGACAGCACAACTGATTGGGGGACTTTGTACCAGATGATAATAAATCACATCCTGCTTTCAGTAATCATTTGCATCTCATTTAGGTCTCATTAGACTGCCCATCTTTATTTTCATGTAATTATATTTTCCTTTGTATGCCATCCCTTCCTTCCTGTATCCCCCACTGTCATGTAGAGCTACTGAGTTATGAGATGTACAATGTTGCTGCACATTCTCATTTTCAGCACAAGACCATGCTATGTAGTATGCAGGGTCACTGTGAGTACTTTCTCTAGTTCTTTATTTACTCACATACTCACACACACACACACACACACACACACACACACACACACACACACACACACACACACACACACACACACACATACATTTGCTTATTTATTTTTATTACATACAGACACACTTGCACAAACATGAACACACACACACACACACATACATAAATACACATACATTTGCTTATTTATTTTTATTACATACAGACACACTTGCACAAACATGAACACACACACACACACACACACACACACACACACACACACACACACACACACACACACACACACACACACACACACACACACACACGAACACAGCTTGTGTTAGCTTTTAGCTTGCAGTAACAGCAGGAAAGGATGAGAGTTATATGAGGGATAGGACATTGGTGCAGTGGCGTCCTTGTCAGCTCACAGCAAGAGGATCTCTGGTTCTGTTCTCATTGGGGTGCCTTCTATGTGGAGTCTGCATGCCCCCCCCTACATTCATGTGGGTTTTCTCTGGGTATTCCAGTTCCTCCCACATTACAAAGACATGTGTCTGGAGCATTTCACCCTGGGCCTCTGCTGAAAATTGGCTTTGTTCCAAGTCAGACTTTCCTGGTAAACAAATGTTAAAAAATAAATGAGATGACATTTTCTGCTTATTTTGCTCTATCAGTCTTACAGAGAGCATTAAGTATCCTGATAAAATAAAGTAACCCCCACTCACGGAGTGCCAACTTCTCTAAGGAGCAGATAGTATAAATGTGCTAAGCATTATTGTTGCTATTAAAACTGGATCCTAATCATAGTCAGTACCAGACACTGTTTAGGGATTGTACAACTGACTCAGGTAGCTACAGATCTGTAAGTCTTTTAAGTTTCATCTGCAAAGCAATGAAATGTATTATAGGTGACCTCATAAAGTATGAAAAATCTTAATAGGCTCCACCTCCAGCAATTTGGTATTGTGAAATGGTAAACTTCTTCATAAAGGTTATGGAAGCTGTAGTTGGTAGCTATGATGTGCACCTGGCATATCTTTATCTGGCCAGGTGCTTCAGTACTACTTCCACTGCTGGCATCATAAGTGCTAAAATTGACCCATATATGATAAGATGGATAACAAACTAACTATAAGCTGGATAACAAACTGACTAAAAGACAGAAAACACACAAAGTGCAAGTGAAGAGACTCTACAGACTGGGAAACATGTGCTACCTCCAACTTGCTGGCACAATGTTTCCTTGACTATTAACACAAATACCCTTGATCAGATAGTGCACAATATAGCCAGAGTTCAAACATACTGGACCTAGTACTTACCAATATGGGAGAGCACTGCACAGCCCCCCCCCCCCGCCGTCTCACATTATTGATGAAGTCGGGACACAAAGATGTCTTCTTCAAAATAAAAATCAACATGGAAAACCCAGAAAAACCTCTAACAGTTAGGAATTATTCTAAAGTAAACTGTGTCCTATTAAGTGATAGTTTGTCAAAATCCAGTGCCCCTCTGATCTCCAAGTTCACAGCAACCTATGCAGAATTCTTCAAAGATACCCTGTACAGTCATGTAAATGGCTATACAGAGGTTGCTTTACCCACCAGAAGTAAGCCCAAAAATACCGCCCCCCCCCAAAAAAAAAATAAATAAATAAACACACTGGTGGAATCCTTACCTTAATAAGGTATACAACAAAAGGGAAAAAAGTCATGGCCAAAATCAGAAAGAGCAACTCTCATAATGACAAGACCTCATTAATTTAACTAATCAGGAAGCTAAGAGGAGAAACTAAATGCAACAAGGCCAATTAGAGTTTGAAAAAGCCTCTCAGACTAAAAACAACCACAAGGACTTATAGAGCTATGTCTGAAACCTAAACAGTAACACGCAGCAGTGTGGTGAACAGATGGTAAATGGTACCACCTTCTCTTAGGAGAGTGACATTGTGATTCTGCTGATTAACAAATTCATCTCTAACTTCACACCACAGTCTCACCCTGCCTCCCTCCATGAAATTCCTACCAGCATAACCAGCCCGACTATTAGCATAGAGCAGGCCATGGTGGCATTCGCTAAGGCCAAAAACACAACTTTGGTGGGCCCAGACAATATCCCAGGTTGCTTTCTAAACAGCTTAAAATATGACCTATCAGGACCACTTGAGTCACTTTTCAACTACAGTGTCAAAACAGGCTACATACCATGCGAATGGAGGATTGCAATGGTCATCCATCTTCACAAAGATGGACCATAAACCAAACCTGGAAACTACAGACCCATTAGTCTGACTAGTGTTCATAGGTTCATAGATTAGTGCTAGACTAACTGCCCTTGCAAGCCATTTTAAGCCTAGCCAATTATCCCTTGTGAGACTCAAACCCTGCACCTTGTGTTTGCAAGGCAAACACCTTAACCATTAGGCCACCCTCCCAACCCTAATACTCAAAACCATGGAATAAATTGTCATGGAAATGATCAACAAAGACATTGGCAAACTACAGACACTGGATCTATCCCAGTTTATTTTTTTTCATAGGAAGGTCATGACAACTTAACCTGGTAGACTTCTTTGAGAGAGTCACCAAGGCAATGGATGAGATTTAGTCCTAAGATGTTTGATACAATATCCAACTCAGGTACAGTTGACAAACTCACTGTAAATCCCTATATAACTTACTAGATTGCCAGCTGGCTCACAAATAGCACCCAAGAAGTCAGGATTGGTGATGGTAACCAACAGAGTGCCTCAGAACTCATTGCTGGGCCTGCTCCACTTTGGCATCTACTTCTCAGACATCAAGGTTAATGTCAAGTGCCTCTGGCTCACCAAGTTTGCATATGACTGCAAATTGGGAGATATCATAGATTCCTCCATGACACTAACATCCTACAAAATGGTCTAACACAGACAAATGACTGGTGCCAAGGCCACAGATTAAAACTCAATGCCAGTAAGTGCATTGCAGTGTCTTTTGGGAAAAAAACCCACTCAGGCTAATTACTCCATCAATAAGATACCCCTACGAGTTGACCCAGTGTATGTAGACAGTAATCAATCCTTTGACCAACATGTAGCCAAGATAGTAAGAAAATCATTCTATGTCGCCATACTTATAAGTAAGCTTATGACATCCAGGTCCAAGGAAGCTATAGTACCACTTTACTCAGCCCTTATCAGACCTATCACTGTGTACAAGGCCCCTTTGGCATGTACCTGATCAAGCATATGCAACAGTTGGAGAATCCAGACATTAACTCATTGTCCCATAAATACTGCCTTAAAGTCCTTTCTTTGTACTCACTCTCTTACAGGTTAGTGATAGGTGATCTATGCCTGGCATATAAGACATCCTCAGATCCATCCCTAATGGACCTTTTACACATCTGCAAAATGAATAGCACCAGAATCACTAGATCCAAGGATTTAATCTTTGCTTGAGACATAAATAAAACATGCTGGTGAGACAGATATGTGTCTCAAGGGATCCCTATGCTCTTGAATAGACTCCCCATCCTTCTGAAGCAGAGTCCATCCCTAAATCTGTTCAAACATAACATTGACCATTGGATAGGAAATCAAAAATTCAACCCCGGTCTGGTTCCAATGCCTCTGATAGACAGAGCCCAACTTTAAGCATTCCCTAACATAATCCCTCAGTAAACCTTTTGCAACTCATACCTAACGTATCCATCCAAATAGATGCCCATGTTACATGGGGGCTCAACTGAGTTGAGTTGCATGGTTAGACTTATAAATACCTTAATCATTTACCTATTATATACGTATGAATCTACATTGCTTCCCTTTGGGATGTAGCTCAGTATACATATAAAACTATTAGAAAAAAAACCATAGGTTCTTAACCAAGAAAGTTCATAGGCTTAAGGTCCCAGAGCTACCAAGAGAAGCAAGAAGTTGTATCACTTTATTCAGTGGTTTATAGATTTTGACTGCCTTGTTTACCATGCTGTTACAGACCCAGTTGTCCTGGACCTCCTGTTTCTTTGCAGGTTCAATGCCTCCAATAATACTAAAATTGGGACCTAAATCTTCCACAACAGATAAATAAATAAAAAGGAAAGACAGATTTATATCATAGTACCTACCAAACTTCTGAAATAAACTTCTCCTACTTGGTACACAATGCAACTCACTATATTGCTTTAAACAGAAACTTAATATCTGGATGGAAAGTCATAATTTTACTCTAGGATTGACAGGTATGGCTGTCCTTTAGAAGGGCATGGCCTGATGAAGGGCACTGGCAAGGCAAAAATTGTCAGGGCACTCTCTGGCCATGGAATATGTATGACTTTATCAATCTATGAATCTATTACATTCATGAATGGCAGGAACTATTTCTAGTGACAATTGCAGCGCCTAAAATGATAACCAAAATATTTCAGCACTAGTATAAAGTTCTGTACACTATAAGAAAATAATATGTTTTAAAAACTTTATTTCATGTTCTTTTCTATGATTGCAAAAATAAATAAATAAATGAATGTATTACTAATTAGTTCAGCAGCAAAATGATTTTTTTTCAGGGGATTGCTTATAGGAAAAATAGATTTCAGTGAAGTTTACTAATTCTGTAAAACTTTTAATTTTCTGCCACATCATCTTTCTGCTTAAAGTGTATCTTTTCTACTTATTCAGTGTTATAATCGTCACGGCATTTCTAACACTTCATACTTTAGATGTATTCTTTTCTCTTAACTGTTTAGATTTTCACCTCATATTCTTGGTCTGTTCCTCATAAAATGTGTGTTTTTTCTGGATTTTTGTGGTAAATCGGTGAGGACTGAATTAGACTTCATATCCTTCAGAATATGCACAGTACTTCCGCGGTGGTGCAGCGGTAGCATGGTTGCCTCACAGCAAGAGGTTCTCCCGTTCAATTCTCGGCTTGGGTTAGGAGTGCCTTCTTTGTGAAGTCTGCATGTCCTCCCTGCAGTCGAGTGGGCGTTCAAAAGACATGCATTGAATGGGCATTCCTTCGTTGAAGGCTGGGCATCGGGCTGGCAACATGACACCATACAAACCAACTGCCAGTCATTAGTGGACCGGAGTTCGCTGTGGCAACCCCTAACTGGGAAAAGCCGAAAGACAAACAACAACATCCTTCAGAATATATACAGTAACACAAGACCTTTTATTCTAGCAATTTATAAGAGCAATATTTAAAATGTATCCCTATTTTCAGGGCTTTGTCCCCCCACATTATTTTTGTTTTTTTTTGTCCAGATTTTTTGTGCTAAGCATTTGAGAGCCATGGATGTATCTTACCATGTAAGGTGATATGGAGAGTTACAAATTTTACATTATTACTGAATGATAACAGTACTCCTTGTAATTCATCCATTAATACTGTCACACTACTGCTGTCTCTCTCACTGTAAATTACACATATTGTTGATGCCTGACTAAAGAAGAAAACAAAATTCCATCCTATACTTGTGGAAAATACATGTGCATTATTTTACTGTTCATATATTTCCCTATTCCTCTTAGATCTTCTTAAGAGTTAATAATTTCAGATGAACTACAGGTCTCTCAACAGTTATGGCCAAATTCTGTTATAAGAAGGATAAACAAACTGCTGCATTTTTATTAGGGTATCATATAACAAAATCCGTGCACATTATTAGCCTAGGTGAAACAGAAACAGTTATATGGAATATAGAGATGAAGAAGTCAGAATCAAATTATTCAAACTGCATAGAAAATCATCGGCAGATCTGATTAGATGGTCATTATTTCCTTGTATAGTGGTGTGAAAAATCTGAACTATAACCTTTCATGTCAATCATCTTGATATATCAGTCAGTTCGACATCTAGTGATGGGGCTATTTTATATCAATATCTATTTTTTAATTGCCAAAATATAGTGTCCAAAAACAGAAATAAAATGCAAACCTAATTATTGTAATAGCAACAGAGTATTGCCAAGCTTATGTTAATGTTTAAGTTAATTAATCTCTGGAGGCACTATAGTAAAAGGCAGAGTTCCCAGGGGTTATGCTAATATTCAGCTTCATTGACCCAGGGGGCATTTTTGCACTGTGCTGTGCCTCATGCCACATTATAGCCCCAGGGATTAATTAATTAGCATTTTAGTGTAATCCAAGATGATAGCTTATTGTTTAATTATTGTGCATCATTTCCTGAGAGCAGTTGACTCAGTTATGTAAAATATACTGTTAAGCAGTAAATATAGCAGAAACTTCCCAGTAACACTAATGACTGAAACTAGTGACAACTATAAAAAGCTAGTAGCTGTACTCCATAAGATTTGTGCTCTGGATGCTTTTACCAATTAAGTTTACTCTCGGAAACTGTTTTTCTATATGAAAAGTGTTACTGTCAAAGTATGTGGTTCTTCAGACATGCTTTCAGTTTTTCTGTATTTTGCAACATATAGACGTTAATGATTTTTATTTACTTGTTAGTCATTGTTTGTTTTATTTTTGCTTTCCGTTTGATCAATGTAAGTTTTATTTTTCTGGTTATTTTTGAAGATTTTGTTATTCATAGATTTCTGAAGATAATGCTTCCATCTGTGATTAAATGCATCCATCCATCCGCAACCCCTTTTTCCTATTTTGCATATGGGGTTGGGTTTTCACTTCATCAGTGACAATTATCTAAAGCCAATGTTTACACCACTGAGTGGCTAGCCCTGCTGTTGTAGTTCTTCCGCACTACACACTCACACCTAAAAGTTGCAATAAATTTTAAACTCATTGAATGAACATTTTCATAGATGTTATGGATTTTATTTTTTTCTTTCCTAGGGATTACAGCCTGTCAATACACCAAGATACATGTACTTACGTAATTAGACAATAACTTAAAATAAATTACATTCTGTGTGTATCGACTCCTTATTAAAATATTGAGGTAAAACTCACCAAAATATCATATTTGAATTAAAATTGAACTTCACAGGTGTAACTATAGGAACTAAAAAGTATTCAGTTTGAAGCACTGTGTTGATATCTGAGGGGCCAGATTATCTGTAGTTCTAACTGAGATTTCAGATATCTAGGTTTGTACAATGATATCTATTTCCTTGATATGCTAGTATAACTGTAGCAGCTAGTATAATGTCTTCAGTGTGGAAGACAGAAAAATGTTTTGACATTCCTCTGAAGCAGCACAGTGTATTTTATTTTCTGAAAGACATGTTCAGTGACAGTGTCATTCAGGAGAAATGTTCTAAATTTCTCCAGAGCAGTAAAATCAGTCTGACAGGTGGCAGGCAGTCTGTGATATCAGATCTGAAAAATAATATTATTTTTTTCTACTCTGTTCATATCAGTTTATATGTCATTTCTGTGTCTCAACAATGTTGATGTCATATGTGTAAAATGTTTTTGCAATGGGAAATTTCAAAAGACAGAGCACATGTACCAAGGAAGGTGTTTCCCGCTCTACAGAATCAATGTTCATGTACACAGTCAATGTGGAAAAACATTGACTAGCACGGATGTTATCCTTCTAGAGTTATCAGAACTATATCAGTCTCTTAACAACTGCACAAGTCTGTTTAACATTACTGTATTTACTGCCAGTCTGCTGTTTCGGTGTCATTGTGTGTGTGTGTGTGTGTGTTTGTGTGTGTGTGTGTGTGTGTGTGTGTGTGTGTGTGTGTGTGTGTGTGTGTGTGTGTGTTTACAGGTTAATTTTGTATGATGAGACACCTGGCATCATCCTTCTTCATTAAGGCATGCATAATTGTTTTCTTTTTTTTTCATAATTCCAGTATCACATTTTCTTTAACTGCAGTGTGATGTGTTGTATGAGCCAGTGGTGCACCTTTGTTTGTTTGTTTGTTCGTTTGTCTTTTTCTTTAATCACAGAAGTGAAACTCAAATTCTGTTAACTCGATTGGGCACAGGTACCCAGAGACATACATACTGCATACTGCATTCTTAGAAAAATGGTAAAATCTGAGGTATATGTATGATGAGCGAAAGTTTTTGGCAAAGAATCAAACATTGGCTTTTTACCAGAAGGGCACTGTTTCATCAGCATCCTGTCTGCATTTTTATATAGTTTGAACATGCATAGCAAATCATCTTTTTCTTTTTTGACAAAAAGAAAAGTGTTGATTGTAAATATGTAGAACAAGAAATGTCATCTGTAGCACATCAAAATACCCAAAAAAGCAAAAGTCAAACAAATTCTTCCTACACTGTAAATTTAATCCGATTACGTGCTTTCATCTTTTCTAATTTTATTTATTTTACATTTGTTAATGGGGAAATTCCGACTGGATACAGATCCATTTTCAGCAGAGGCCTGGGGAGAAAAGCTCCAGGTGTACATAACTACATTACTAATTACTAGTATAATTACAGTAAAAAAGTATTACAGTGAAATTACAAAAACTGAAATTTTAAAATATGTATAGATGGGGACAATTTCAAGTCACATATTCATTTTAACAATATATATAGGCAGGTACAATTTTAAGTCACAAAACTAAGTTGACTTTAACAACTAGATCTCAAAATTCTACCACACAAATTCATTTATATTTGCTTCTGAAAAACGAAGATGTAAGATTTGTATCCTCTTTCCTTAAATTACAGGTGGCTGGAGTATATTGGTCACGTAGTGTTGTTTTCTGTGTACTAGACAACTTTAAAAATCAAGTGTGATAAAGGGGCATTCATAAAATTGTATGAAGGGTAAATCAAGCCTGAAAATAGCGACACACCTCCAAAAAGAGGTACATTATGTGTGGGAGTAAATTAAGCCTGAAAATAGGATAATTCCTCCCAAACACTGGCAGGTGAGAGTTATGAAAGGTCCTAATAACAAAAGATACGGCTCATACTTTGTAAAGGCCACCAGTGTGAAGAGCTAGTAAAGGAAAGTAAAAATACTTCACAGTGCAGGTAAACTCAAAAGTCTGCTTCTGTCTCTGTTAAGCCTGGTTGGTTAACCATCAGTCACTGTAATATGGTGATGTTCCTACTAGTCACAGTTATCTTGTCTGAACTAGTTAGCAACATTCCTTTCTCTTTTGATAACTGTTAAAACATGTAGCAGTTAAGAACTGGAAAATAAGTTCTCTCTCTTTTCCTTTGTAGCAGTAGAAACAGATAACTATACTCACTCACTCACTCACTCACTCACTCACTCACTCACTCACTCACTCACTCACTCACTCACTCACTCACATTCTCTCCAGCAGTAAGAATAAGTAGAAAAAACGTTTGTTCTTTTCTTTCTCTTTACAGAAACAGGAACAAGTAATAAACCGGTTTGTTCTTTTCTCTCTACTGCCATGGCACTGGCAGCCATACCTGTGCAAGAGAGAAACAACAAACGGGTGAGAGTTCAGTGACTTTCTGTCAAGTTTTCCCCTGACAAATAGAACAACAAATTAAGGAAAACAAACAGCAGTTTCACTGTGGGGATCTCTCTGATAGCCAATGGGAAGCTCCAGGTGAAGCAGCTATTCCAAAATAAGATCTCTTGTGTAACAGCGGTACTTGCAGTAGTACTTAATGTAGTCTTTGCATGAAACTGAACATGCAGATAACAAAATGGCATTTACTTGACAATCATTAGGGACAGCACTTAGGCAAATTTTAATTCTCTTACCTCTGGCTCAGGCAGGCAATGTTGAAAAGAATGATAAAAATAAAACCTCTTGCTGCTAATACAGTTTCAAATCAATACAGAAACATTTTACCAAATAATTTCTAGTGTATTCCATTAACCAAACAGGACACCATGGATCATGAATTCATACCAGAGAGCCAAAAGCTCTATTATCTCCTTACTATGTCTGTAGGAGCTGTTGTTTCCAATCCTGTTAGTCAAGGTACACATCTCCTGATAAAAGTTTACCCTTCTGTCCCCAGAATCCCTTTCTGTCCCCCAGAATTATCCAGACTCTTTTTTTGCACTTTACAAGACTTTTCTTAGTCTCCATAACTTTCTGCCATATTGCTATAACTATTGGTTTTATATGTAGGCATCTACCCCCTAAATATAATTACCTGCACAGCAGCTGAGAGCTTAATTCCCAACTATGCTAGGATTTTATCTGCCTTATATTCTTACTCCTGACTGAAGGTATTACCTGACAGATACCTTTTGGCATCACATCTATGCAGCTTGACTCCACCAACTTTGAGCTAATGGGGAGTTCTTTTAGCACTCCCTGAACAGAGCATCCACATTCTGGTGTTGCACACCAGGCTGTTGCTAAATCATGAATCTTAATGGCCGACTGACATTGCACTGCTTCTGATGATGAAGCCATTGGAGGAGGAGGGTGGAATCTGACAAGAATGGACTCCCTGACAGTAGGTAATACCTACGGATTCTTAGAGTGCACTAATTGCTAGGCATTCACACTCAGTGATTGATTACCTACTCACTGTCTTAGTTAGCTTGTTACTTATGCATGAAACTTGGGGTTCCTCAGTAGCAAATTGCTGGGTAAAGACTGCTCCAAGCATAGTGTTGGTGGGGTTTCAAATCTTTATCCATGAATCTTTGAAATGCAGCTGTGGCTATATGGAGACCAAAGGGTAACACAGAGTACTGCAAAATGTCCCCTGTAATGGAAAAAGTTATTTTCATCTCGGAGTGCTAGTGCAGAGGGATTTTAAAGTGCTCTGATAAAGTTTAGGGCAGTACATTATCAAGCCTTCCCCATATACTCACCCAGTTTGTCCACCCAAGGAATGGCATAGTTGTCAAACTTTGAACTGCTATTCCATTTTCAGAAATTGCTATAGAACAGGATAGTACTGTGCAACTTTGGTACCAAATTGATGGAGCTGTTCAATTCCATATTTGATTCATCAGTTACTGTACTGGCTTCCCTTCTAAAATTGAACATCTTTTTTTTTCCCTCATATATTGTCTGTTTTTGACCTTTAGAGATTTCATAAGGCCTGAGATTCACCTTCTTTACTGGCAGCATTACAATGCAGTTGATAATAAGAGGGGTTTGTACCAGCAAGACTGAAAAAAAATGTCTTTGTTCCGCATGAGGAATTCAAAGGCTTTTTACTTCTGTGTATTACAGAGGGTGTCATTCTGAATTACTAGAGGAATTCGGGCACTCTGATTGTCTTGCTCCTTGCTGACTGGGCTCCGTCTTACTTCTATCACATTGATCCTTGGATCTTTGCATACCTATGTTTGAAGCACTATTTTGGCACTTTTTTTTACCCTACTTACATTTCTGAAGAATTTTGCATGACCCTTGACACAGCTAGAATGTATTTTTACTGGTTGGGACCAGGAATAGAACTCAATCCCATATCTAAAATTCTCTGTTGTGAACATTCATGTTATGTGCTCCTTGTCAGCTAGAGTCTTTTCCACATGTTTTCTTATTAAGTGCAGTGCTGTTTAGATTTTTTTTCCTGAATACTGTTGTAGTTTTCACTACATTTCTACAAGATATTTCTTTTTCTTTGCAGTTCTCCTTGTCAACATCTAATTGTCCCCCAGGCCATGGATGCTTGAGGAATATCGCTTACAGAAAATATATGATATAATAACAAGTGCAACCTTTTTTTTCCATCAGTTTCTATTACCTTTTTAACAAAGATTTTAAGATTATGTTGAAACTTGTTATTAATATTTATATTTGTAGTGGTACACTTAGGTCCTCAGTTATTTGACTTGAAAGGCTCGGACCAAGTGTTTCATGATCTTTAAAGTGAATGGGGTGCTATGGTCCATTAAAACTTCCATGTGCATCCCCTCGTTTGAGAACAAGGAACCAATTCTCTGGTTATGACCTCTGAATTTATAAAGGAGTATGACCCCAGGAAAATTGGTAGCATAGTCTATTATAACTAAGATGTATTTATTACCATGTGGACCTGACCAGGGAACCCATAATATCCATAGTGATCCATTTGAAGGAGGTCGTTATTATGGGCATTAGTACCAATGGGTTCTTAAATCCAAGACTGGGAGCATTCTTTTGACATACTACACAACTAGCACAGACATAATTCCTGTCGAAGAAAACTGGTTTAGTATCCAAGCTATGTTTTTTCCATCCCCAGATGGACACCTAAAATGTGACTGAGAGCCATCTTCATTCTCTGGCTCTCACTACTTAGTAGAGTAAGTCATTCTGTGACTCAAACTATGGCTAGAGAGGACAAAAGACTTGCACGAGAGTCTGATTCCACTATATTAACAATGTCCTCATGTGCCTAGCATACAGCCTCACCTCCCCAATGAGTCTTTTTTTTTCAATTTCATCAGCTAGTTGCAATTTCTAGCAGATCAGGCTGTTCCTTTTTGGTATCCATGTAAGTGGATGGTCTGCCTTCTTATTCCACTAAGAGAGACACAGGGACCCCTATACCCCTTTCTTCCCAAAGGAGGGCAAATTCAGTGTTTATCTGTCTCATCCTTCTCCCTGTCCAAAGGGTCATGCTTTTCAAATTATTTTATGTCTTCTAATAGGTTAGCTTTCCTTATCCCTTTATTTACTATTGGGAGTACCTCACCTTTTTGTTATTTATTTATTTATTTGTTTATTTTACTCTTTCTCACTCTGTTCTGAATTTCATGGGGGCCTGCACTTCATCATTACCCATTCTATTTCTTTATTGCCATTCTGTCTCTCTTTGTAGACATTTATCCATATTCTGTTATTACCTGGTTCATCTACAGTTACTGGGATCTGAGTTTTACTTCATTCCAGCTAAACTTTTAAAGGATTAAGAATTTCCCACCACTTGGTAGGAGAGACCCTTCTAGCCTCCAGGTAGTTTTCCCCTTCCTATCCCCCCATTAATTATTTAAAATGAGAGAGGTCTTTCCTTATAATTATGTTATGGTTGAGGTAAGGCACTATCACAACTGGATCAGCTAGATGTAATACTGTCCCAAGCATGTGATTGGGTAGAGCCTTCTTCCTCCATAATTGCAAATGACTTCTATGATTTTGGGGGTCTAGGCCTTAATTTTAAAATTTTGTGAGCTCTAACTTGTGTGACCATGCTACCAATATCTAGCAGCCCTTGTAGCTATTGACTATTATCCTGGACCATATACTTTGTTAGCTTGGTTGTAGACTGATAACAAAAGGCTGTTTTTACCACCTTTGTAGTAGTACAATCACATTTTTTGACCTCCTGTTCTCCCTTTGTGAGGCTGGTTGATTCCTGAAGCTAAAAATGAGGGAGAAAGGATACTCCACACCTTGGGTGTCCACGAACAACTCAGGTACTATCTTGACAGAAATAAACCTTTCAGATTTTAAGATCAGTTGGACATTTCTTGTGAAGGTAAGAAGAAGGGGCAACCTGTGTCAAAAGAGACTGTTAACAAATGGTTGTCTCAGGCTACTATCCTTTGTTACCTTCACCCCAACAAAACTATTCCCAACAGGGACAAGGCCCACTTTTCCAGGGCCTTGGCTTCACTTGTGTTTTTTTGGAAAGGGTTAGATTCTTGATGTATTCTAGAAGCAGCAGCTTGGTCCTGTATGCACACATTTATAAGACATTACAAGCTTGATTTCTTCTCTAGGTCTAGGCCTAGAGCAGGCTTTGAAAGACCATTTTCCAGGAGTTCCTGGACCCCTCCCTTTTCACCACCCAAATGTAGTAAGGGTAATCTACTCATATAGCTAACACTACTGCAGGAATGATCAATATCATAAGCACAGTACAGCTGTAAACTTACCATAACAGTAGGTGTTTGAATGATCACTGCTGCAGTTGCGTCTCCCTCCCTCCATCCTCCCTGCTTATTGGTGTGTTACTTATGCCAATTTCTGAATACTTATTTATTGTTGTTCCTAGCATTGTCCTTTCAGGGCTCAGCATCCCTCTTTCTGTTGACATGAAAGCTCTAAAGGACATGGCACCCAAACCTGTCTTTTTAGTCAGCTCACTTTGAGCTGACTGAAGGTTTGGGTACATAGAAGGTGCTCTGAAGCTTTGGAAGTTAGTCAGCAATTATATCCTTGGCAGGATATAACCCATATAGCTAAGGTTACTGCAGCAGTGATCATTCAAATATCATCTGTTATGGTAAGTTTACTTACACAACTGTACTTTCCCATCATGATCTTACCCCACATATACTTATAAAGTTTGCTACTTTGCTCTTCTTGTAATTAATTTGTAATCCAACTTTACTGACCCATTTTCTTATACTAGCTACATACCTATTTAAGTATTTGCACAACCAGTATTTACATTCTGTGTAGTATAAACACTCACAAGGAACAATAGGCGGAACTGTTTGACTTTAAGGTCAGTTTAAATTCTCACTTTATCCACCAGTTTTAAGAAACTGGATGGGGACAATATTTCTTCAGGTCAGAGAAATCTATTACAGGGAAATAAAATAATATCAATCATTTAAAATGCTAGGACTCACAATGTCCTGAAATCTGAACTTATGTACTATGTCTGAGATTGTCATTTCTTGTAATATTTCATTTTTCCATGGAAAGGCAATCTCAGAGTTGGTATATATGTTTGTTGGGTGTTGTGGACTTGCCTCCCATATCACAGAACATAAGAAGTCCAGAGTCCCCCCTGGAAAAACAAGTTAAAAGGAACAGACGTTCAATATTAGCTCTCCTCCTATATATTTTCTTTCAATCCCTTAGGACTTAGCATTAGAAGTCCTGACATTTCAATAGTGACCCTAATATAATGCTAGTCTAACAGCAAAATGTGGAACTGAGTTTTCTATAGCACACCTCTGTGACCTTCTAGACAATGAAAATGAAACAAACGTTTCACAGTACAAAACAAAAGTCTACCATTTTCTTTGCACAGGTGGCCAATCAGCAGTCAGTTTAGTGGGCAGATGCTGACACCACCTACAGATATCTTGTCAGGGCCAGTTAGCAACAACTCTTTTTATTTTGGTGGTAGCATGAATATGCAACAATTCAAAATGGCAAAACAGTTCTCTCTCTCTTTTCTTTTGAAGTAGTAGAACAATTATCAGTCTGTTCCCTCTCTTTCTTTGAAATTATGCTACAAGTAAAAACAGTGGTCTCTCTCTCTCGTTCTTTATGTTTCCTTGTTTGCAACAGTAGGAATGACTGCATATCTCTCATCCTCTTAGCTCCAGAAATCTGGACAAAGCCTAAAATAATGGGGGATAAAGGCCAAAAATAGGGACAGATTTTAAATGTTGCTCTTATAAATTTAGAAGTTGATAGAATAATAGGGTTTGTGTTAGCATGTATTTTCTGAAGTATATGAAGTCTGAAACTCAAATGTATGCCACTTAGTGACATTAATCCTCAGTGATTTGCCAGAAAACCTCAGATTTTACAAGGAGCAGACTAGAAATATAACAAAAATCTGGGCATTCTGCAAAAATATAGACAGGTGAGAGGTATGGGAACAAGAAAACTACAGTTTGGTTTCCTCTCTCTACTTGAAGCATTAAGAACAAGTTAAAAAAAGTTTGTTTTCTCATATATGCTGCCATAATAGCAGCAGCCTGTCCTGCACAAGCAACAAGGAAGAAACAACAGTCATACAAACAGGCAAGAGTTCAGTTACTTCGTGTTAAAATTTTTCCTGACAGTCATAAAAACTAAACCACAGAACACAAATATCAACAGCTTCTCTCAGATCTCCCTTAAAGCCAACAGAAAGAACTAGGTGAAGCAACACTTCTAAATTCTAATTACTTGCATAACAGGCAGTCATTCCTTGTATATTTGGATGAAACTCTATGTGAGGATGATGTAAAGTACAGTTGTGTACACATACCATAAATGTAGATGTTCGAGTGTATTCACTGTTGCAGTCATTACATTTGGGTAATCTGCTGGCAGATTGCCCTGAGTCGGCCTGATTAACAAAGTCTTGGGTCCTGCATCAGTTGCTGTCCCTTCTTCTATGACGTCAGGTCATCAGGGGTATAAAACATGCAGCCAACGACACTACATCAGTTTTTCTTGTCCCAGATGTCAGGTGCCCCCCAAATGGGGAGAAAAATATGCAAGTAATTAAAAATACAAAAATATATACCTCCAAACAAAAGCAAACACACCAAAAAGGCTTTTAATTATAATAAAAGGAAATAGAGGCATAGTAAGAGAAAAACAGGGGGCTGGAGGTTAAGGTAACCAGGACTACAACCGTGAATACATTCGAACATCTACATTTATGGTAAGTGTACACGACTGTACTATGTTCTTCGTGTTTCACTGTTGCAGTCATTATATTTGGGTAGATTCCCAAAGCTATGGTTGGGAAGCTGGATTTATACAACATTAGGACCATCTATAAGGCCCTCCAGAACAGCAGTGCAAAGGCAGCTCTAGATTTAGAGAAAATTGGTAAGTGATAATGGTTGGTGAAAGTATGAACTGAACTCCAGGTAACAGCTTCTAAATTATCCCTGGTAGGAACACCTCTGAGAAAGGCTGTGGAAGTAGATGCAGTCCTGAGGGAATGGGATCTGATCCCCTGGGGGATAGGTTTTCCATGGTGCTTATAGCAGAAATGAATACAATGGCTTATCCATTTAGAAATGGTTTGCTTTGAAATAGCCTTTTCCTCTGCTCGTGCAGCAAATGCTACCAGCAGTTGTTCAGATTTTCTTCAAGATTTAGTCCTGTCCAAGTAAAATCTAAGCTGTCTGTGTACATCCAATATATGCAGAATCTGCTCTCCCTTGTTCTGTGGTTTGGGAAAGAAAGTTGGCAAATGAATGGACTGATTAAGAGCCACACTGGATACCACCTTGGGCATGAAGGAAGGATTGGTCCTGAGTGACACCCTGACCTCATGAAAGATGATGAAAGGCTCCACTGCCACAAGGGCCTGTAATTCAGAGATCCTTCTAGCTGAAGTGACTGCTAAAAGGAAAGCTGTTTTCCAGGAAAGAAATTTTAAGTCTGCAGTAGCAGCTGGCTCGAAAGGAGGTAGAGTGAGTTTCTCCAATACAAAATTAAGGTCCCAGGCAGGGGTTGGAGCTCTCCTGGGAGGTCTCAAGTTTTTGGCCCCTCTGAGAAACTACTTTAGCAGAGGATGAGAGAAAAGGGGGGTTCTGTGTTGTAATGAGCTGAAATGGCTGAGGCATGGATTTTTATGGAAGAAAAAGACAGGCCCTTGTGAAGCATCTCAGTAAAGTATAGGAAAATCTGACGTAAATTGTGCGCTGCTGTGCTCATCCCTTGAGATTGATTCCAGACACAGAATCTTTTCCATTTGTCAGCATAAGATTTTCTAGTACTAGGTCTTCTCTCCTCCAAAATGACATCCATTACAGATTTACTGAGGGATGCTAAGGGGAAATTTAAATGATTAGCCAAGCTGCAAGATTCAATGTTTGGAGCTGAGGGTGCAGAATTTGGTTCTCCTGCTGAGACAGTAAGGAAGGTGTCTGAGGCAGATGCCATGGAGAAATTTGTGTCAGACTGCGTAGGAGTGGGTACCATTGTTGGCGAGGCCAGTCTGGAGCAATCAAAATAATTTTGGTTTGGCCTGTTTGACTTTTAGTAGAACTTTGGAAAGCAGAGGCAGAGGGGGAAAGGCATAGACTGAGGTTTTTCCAGCTGATGGACAGAACATCCACTTTCCAGGCTTTTTTGTGAGTAGTTCTTGTGCAAAGGTTGTCCAACTGGTAGTTCTGGGGTGAGGCAAAAAGATCTCTGTCTGCACTCCCCCATTTGCGTGTCAACATGTTGAAAATCTGTGGTTCCAGTTTCCATTCATATGGGTCCATGAGATTTCTGCTTAGTTCGTCTGCCAGAATATTCAACTTCCCCTGGCAGGAATTGAGCTTGTAGTTGTACTTGGTAGCTCAAGGCCGTGTTCCACAATGCCATGGCTAGTCTGCAAAGGGGGTAGGAATGAGTACCCTCCTGCTTGTTTATCTAACACATAACTGTGGTGTATTCCGTCTGTACCATTATTTGTCCTGAATGAAGGTAGTCCTTGAAGGCTGTCAGTGCATACTGTGCAGCTAGCATTTCTTTTTGATTGATATGAAGGTGCATTTGTTTTGAGGTCCAATGTACTTCCCTGCCAGATGAGCCCACCATGCATAGTCTGATGCATCTGTAGTTAGGGTTTGGGTGGCAGGGGGTGGTGTGAATGGCAGTCCCTTGTTTTGGTGACAGGCCTCTGCCCACCATAGGAACTCTAGCTGCAGGCAAGGTATGGTAGGAATCATTGTTTCCAGGCTGTGATGATGTTGACTCCATAAACTTTTTAATTACCACTGAAGTTTCCTCATATGCAGTCTTGCATATAGAATTAGAAGAATGCAGGAGGTCATGAACCCCAAGACTTGCAGTATTTGTCATGCAGATAGCAGGGTTTTTTTGGCCACCTGTTTGAAGTAAGTCACCAAATGAATTTGATTTTCTGGAGAAGGAAAGCCATCTGGGCAGTTGTATTCAAGCTTGCACTCAGGAATGTAATTTTTTGAGAGGGTACCAGTTGTGATTTATTTTTGTTTATGGTGTACCCTAGACAAGTTAGAACCCATTTTACAAACACCAGATGTTTTAGAAGAATGTCCTTGTTTTCTGCCTGAATTAGACAATCGTCCAGGTATGGATATAGTTGAATATTTCTTTGCCTGCAGAATGCAATTACTGGAGCCAGGCATTTGTAAATACCCTCGGCGCAGTAGATAAGCCAATGGGTAGTGCAGAGAACTGGTAATGCAAGTAGCCCGCTTTGAAGCATATGTATCTTCTGCAGGTTTCCCTGATTGGGATATGCAGGTAAGCCTCTTTTAAATCTAGAGTTGCCAACCAGGCATCTTTGCCTAGCATAGGAAGTAACTGGTGAAGAGTCAGCATCTTGAATTTTGGAATGTCAAGAAAGGTGTTTAGAGTAGACAGGTCCAGAATTGGACGCCATGATTTATTTTTTTCTGGGTACCAGAAAAAGTCTGGAATAGAAACCTTGTCCCTTTTCCTCTTCTGGTACTAGTTGAATTGCCCCCATGTTTAGGAGGGAAAGTACTTGTTTCTGAGCCTCTACCCACTGATTTGGGTGGGGGCAGGTCTGGCCACCTGTTTGGAGTTGGCAACGTGTGGAAATGAAATCTGTATTCCTCGGACACTATATTTAAAACCCATTTGTCCTGGGTTATAAGTTGCCAGTTTTTTGCATGAAGAGCCAGTTTCCCCCCCAAAGGGGTGGCTAAGAGATAAGTGCTTGGTAATATTAAAGGAAAGTCACTGAGACTGTTTACCATAGGGATTTGGAAGTGGAGGCACCCCATTGCTTAGTTCTGAAAGTCCCTTGCGACTGAAACCTGGTGCTTTCGGAATACCTAGGTTTGGCTTGAGTGGCTCTGGAAGTAAATGGAAAGGACCAGTTCTTAGTAGGCCAGTGCCTACTAAATCTTGGAGGTTGTACTTGTAAGAAATCTTTCACAGTTTGCATAGATTTAGCTTTATCTTCCATCTTTTTTAAACCTTTTTCAGCCTTATTGCCAAACAGATGGTCCTGCTGCAAAGGAGCATCCAACAATTTTGCTTTAACATGATCAGGCAGAGAGTGTTCCTTAAGCCAAGCATGCCTTCTTGTCACAGATCCAGTTACAGCAGCCCTGCAAAAAGCCTGCAAAGAATCAAAACCACATTGCAAAGTATGTTTTCCAACTTGTTCAGCTGAATGCAATAAATCCTGTAAATCCTTATTTTCCACACAGTCAGAAATCAACATAATTTTCTGTTTAAGCAGTCCCATGATATGCTGTTGATATTTTAGCATATGGAATTGACAGTTTAAAGCCCTTATTGCCAAGGTTGCAGAAGTATAAACCTTTTTACCCCATCTATCCAGCACCCTGGAGTCTCCCCTTGGGCCCCTGAGAAATGGTTTCAGGGTCTGCAACAGGATTTTTGAAAAGGAATTTGTTGGAGTCAGGAACCCTATAGTATCTGTCTGGTTTACAAGGGGCCAGAGGCAGGGAATCAGGAGCCATACTGGATTTTGAAAACACATCATCAACAATGTCTAGTACAGGAGGTATAGCCAAAGGCCTATGCTGAGGAAGAAGAAAGAAATCCCTAAGCCTCTTTTTGGATTCAGAAAAATCCTGACTTTCCCAGTGGAAATGCTCCCTTAAGGTACGTAAAGTTTCCCCAAAAGAAAAATCCTCAGGGGGAGAGGCAGAAGGAATGGAATCCTCTGCATCAGAGTCCTCATAAGTAGGTATGGACAAATCCAGTTCATTAGAAGAGTCAGTAGAAACAGTCGTGTTCAGAAGATTCATAGTCAGATTCAGTCCTAGGCCTCTTAGGGGAGGGGGTTGACTACCCCTGATCAGAGTAATTAAATCTTCAGCCATTTTGATGATTTGCTTTTTAGGCATAGGGGCCTGGACATGTGGCCTGGGCGTCATTTTTTTAGACATAGACCAAGATTTTGGCCTTAATATTGAAGGTAGTGTTGGTTTAATATGCAAGTCTGTAGGCCTGAATACACCCTCAGAAGCCGGTGCTTGCACAGCAGCTCTGGACCCATCCAAGGTAGAGACATCCATGGGTTTCATAGGTGAAACAGCTTGCGGCATACTGGACTCCAAATGGGTCTCAGTAGAGGCCTGTGAATCAGAAGTAGTGGGTATCAAGGACTGCAAAAGTGCCTCACCGAGTACCGGCGAACTGGCGACTGGCTTAGGAGAAGCATTGTCGGCAGTTTTGGACCTCAACGGCCTGTGCTGGAAGTAGATATACCACTACAGATTTCTGGCCGGTGAAAATATTCTGGCTAACAGGCCGGAAATCTTATCCAAACCTATAGAGGTTGTTGAGTGACAATTATTTCAAGAATGGATAGTGTGTTTTAATTTCTGACTTATATGATCATCTGGGACTGATGGTGATACACCGTGGCACCTTGTTGGGGTGTTTATATATCATCATTTAAAGTATCAAACAATTTTTCTTGTTTAAAGATGTGGACATTATTTGAACACAGTAAGGTATTTAAAGAACGGATTTTGGCCAATTGATATTCATGACATTTTTGTGTTAGGAAGTACAAGCGCCATTTTCTCGTGAAGAATTTTGGCAATTGTTTTAATACTCTGTATCAAATTCATTTTGGAAGGTATTTACACTATTATCTTGAATATTGAACAGAGGGGGTCATTTGTTGTTGTTTATTATATATAATTTTATGGCTATTGAGGTTTGTCCTTTGATAGCAAGGTAATTTATAAGAGTCCTATTAGAATATATGCACATTGTTATTAGGGATGAACTCATGTATGTTTTGTTCATGGGTTTGGGCAACATTTTCTTTTGATGAATATCACAAAAAAGGAGGCTTTATAATTGCATTTATTGCTAAATAGAATATATACAAATAACAATATAAGTAACGGTGAAACTGATTCAGGCAAGATTTTGTTGGTTGCCTGTATTCAGATCATACATATATGTATATAGGCACAAATAGTTGGACACGAATTGTTCAATTTTTGATAATATGTTTTTGGAAATTGCATAAACACAAGGTGAAGATTGTTCCAACCATATTTATAATAACTGGTGGCAAAACATATTTGTATTTGCTATAATGTTTAGCTGTTTATGTTTCACATGATTTTACCCCTGCTTTTGAGAATGTGTGTCCTTTCTAATTTTCAATGTGTACAAAGATAATTCACTTTATGCAATCTTGGGTGGAAGGACATCAATAGTCAGGTGGTTATATGCTTTTTGGTAGTGGTGAGGTCATGTTCTTCTCCTTTTGGATCTAATTATAACTTACTGGGGACCTGTAGGAAGTTGCCTTTCCCATATAGATATCTCTAAGTTTTTGAATAAGTAAATTTGGTGTACTTTTCCAGGCTTTGTATCAAATAAGTATTATTTACCCTCGGATATCATTGATCAGGGTCATCTGACCATATAGGGCAGGTTTAGGGCTTATTGTCATGGATCTCCAAAGGATTCTGCAGGGTTTGTGTGCAGATCAAGATGATATAAAAGTTTTTGGTATTGGGACTAATATGGATGGAGTCCCTTATGAGAAAGTAGGAGATTCGCATGACGGTGGCAACTTGCTGTTTTACCAACTAAATAAAGAGATGAAAATCTTAAGAACTAATATATGGCACTTGAAATTATTCAAGGCATATAAGAGTAAAGGTATTACTCCACGTGGTTTAAGGGTTAAAATTTAGCCCTTGGTTGGTAAGCCAGATGACCTACTGATGGAGGATTGGCATAAGCCACTATGGCTTTTGTTGATATATTAATGTCCTGTTATCAAAGGACTGTTGAACAAAATATCAAGGATGTGACGAAGACATGTGAGAATATGAAAAAATATGAGGGTATGCCGACTTTTGTGCAAGGCCTAGAAAAATTATCCAAAGATCTTCTCAATTTTGAGAATGGGTTGAAAGAAAATAAGTTACACAAATTTCATAGAGATGTGGAAGATTATGAGAGAGGCAAGCCCTTTGAGTCCCAGAGGGGAGTTAGATTCATTGATAATAATAAGGGTAGATCCAATATCAGAAAGAAAAGACCAAGATCTATACTAAAAAAATCAACACAGGGTCTCAGTACCTCAGGGGAAGAATCATCCATGACTGATACAGAGGGAATTTATATTAGTGACTCTCCTGACTTGAAAAAAGTACTAATTCAGGAGGGCCCTTTAGGAGACAAACCCATAGGGGTGGACATAAGCACAAAGGTGGCAGCCTTGGAAAATCTATTACAGTCAATGGTGAAGTAGGGACCCAATTTTATAATGTACATAACATTTCCTCTTATGTTTTATCAAAGGATGAAAAAAGTCTACTTAATAAAGGTCTAGGGTTTGTTCCTAGTTTTTTGGTAGATGAACATATTTTTGTTTCAGATCTTTTTGCCTTTTGTAGAATCTTGAATTTAAAATTGTTTTTTGGTACATCTAACAATTCTGAAAGATTATCCAAATTTAGTTTTACAAATCTACATTTATGCCACCACTGAATAAATATGTGGGCATTTTTCAGGAAGCCGTCATAAGGAATTTACACTTCAACTTTAGTTCTGCTATGGGTTTTAAACATAATATTTTGAAAGGGGAACAATAAACTTTGAAAAAACCCATATTCTAATTCTGATATAATCATTCTTCCAGCAGATAAAGGTGGGGCTGTGGTCATAATGGATGCCAGTTATTACTGGAATGAGGGAAATGAACAATTGTCCAACCCTCAGAATTATATTAGAATGTCCACAGACCCTACACCTAAATTTAAGGCTGAGAATGATTCATTTTTGAATCAAGCAGTGGAAGAAGGAATTATTGATGTGAAGACACAAGAACAACTCATTGTTCAGGATCCAACCCGACAGTACCTTTATCTCTTGCCCAAAATTCACAAAAATTTGAGTAGACCCCCAGGAAGACCAAGTGTTTCAGGACAGGGGTCTTTAACTTAACCTATTTCTGCTTTTTTGACATATTATCTAAAACCATTATTATCAGGGGTCAGGGCAAGAATCAAGGATACCACAGAGTTTATACAAATCATTTTGGACTCTCAATTGGAACCCAACTGGCTTGATGTTAAATCTCTATATACCAGTATCCCCCATTAGGCGGGATTACTTGCCATAGAATATTGGCTAAATAAAGCCAATTTATATGCACCAGGATTTAACACTCTCCTTACATGTCTTGCAGAACATGTATTGACTAAGAATGTTTTCTATTTCAGGGAGGAATGTTATTGGCAACAGCAAGGAACAGCTATGGGGGCCTCGTTTGCCCCAATTTATGCTGACCTCTTTATGGGGTATGTGGAAGATCAGATTATATATGATGTCATGCATAATATTTACCTTTCAGAGATGGATATATGGAGACATTTTTTAGATGATTGTTGGTTGGTGTGGGGGTGTGGACTATTTGTTAGAATTTTTGGAATACCTTAATTGTAATTGGTGGGGGATTGAATTTACTGTTAATTATCACAGTAATGAGATCAATTTCCTAGATGTTAATATTTTGAGACAGGGGAATGGTACGCTCAAAACGTCAGTATATAAGAAATACCCACAATATAATAATTTATTATATGCAACCAGTTTACACTCCGCACACACCGTCAACAACATTCCTAAATCACAGTTCATGAGAATTAGGAGAATATGTTCTGCAGAGATGGAATTTCAAAATGCTAGGCATGATCTTGAGGGTAGATTTATTAACAGTGGATACAAGAGATCAGTAGTACAAAGGGCCAGTGATTGGGTGGCCAATTGTGAGAGATCCAGCTTATTTGAATATAAAGCTAAAACTCAAAAGGATGGATCAGTAACCATGAGGTTAGTTACAACATTTGGCAGTAATATATATTTAAAACTTCATCTTTTAGTAGTAAAAACACTGGTCAAATTTTTGACATTTCATTTTTTGGAAATTGCATCTCTGATTGGGTTGTCTATTTGGCTACTTGCCAATGTTCTGCCTTTTATGTAGGGCAGACCTCTAGGCAACTAAGGAGTCATATTTCAGAGCATCTGAGTGATTTACGTCATAATAAATGACCAATGCATTGTATAGACATTGCCAGTTACACAAAACTGCTTATTTTAGATTTGTTATTAGTGACCAGGTAAAGGGAAATAGATAAAAAAAAAAGGTTGGCATACTATACTAACCCAAAAGGAAAGAAAATGGATTATTAAGTTGGGCGCCCTATTTCATCCAGGACTAAATGACAAGTTATGAGGTTCATTTTACTAAGGACCTTTATTGGCAACTTTATAAACAACCATATGATATTAATGGAAGTTTGGCTAAAACATTTGATATTATAATTAGAATGTTCATTTTGTTTAATGATTTATATGTATTTGGAGGCTTAAATAGACAAATGGGGGAAGTAATGTCATAACTGGGCATATACAATATGTATAAAAACTGTTCCTGAATTATGAATGTTTCATCACTGAAGAAGGTTTGTTACCAAAACCGGTCTGAAAAGAAGGGAAAGGAATAAAACACTGTTTGCCTCTGAGTGCTGGCTTTTTCTTTTTTGTTTATCTTTTAACCCTTACCTATTCCAGCACTTTACTATAAAAAAAAATCACTACTCAAATTAGAGTTTAGTGCTATGGAGTGCTTTCAGTGTAAAAATCACTAAAGGAAATTGATTTCTTTTGTGATCTTTTGAAGGTTTAGTTTTACAGGTTTTCAGAACTATAAATGTTTGAAATGGTTATCCCGATGCTTTGTATTCAGCATTTAAACACTTATGTAATTCATACTATAATTATACATACTTACATATATATGGATCCCATTCAGAAGCTTGACTTTTCAAACAGTTGAATTTCAAATGGGCAATACCGTATAACTGACTTTTTGAAAAGCTGAACAATAGAAAACAACACAAATCTGCATTTTTACCAGTGGGCAAGCACCCCCCCCACCTCTGCATATTATATATACCAACTCTGAGATCGCACTACATGCGTACATACATACATACATACATATATTGGTCAGTCTGTATTTTTGCATTTTGCAGTTGTGTTTTTCTGAGTGCTTATGAAAATTCAATCTACAAATTCATTAAAGCAATGTAATTTCTAAACGTATAGTGACATTTCATCCATACCATTCTCAGCCCATATGGCATGCACACATATTCCCCTCTCATTTTATGTTAATAATATTAATAATTACATTTTCCCCATTTAGAAACATTTGAAAAGATTCTGTCAATGTCCAAGGGCTGGATTCCAAAACATTTTACACCTGGGCTAAGACAGTGACCCAGTTTTATGGCAGCATTCATGAGGCCTGTGAAGCTGAAAGAATGCATATGGGGAAGCGTAAGTCTGCATTGGCAGACTCATTCCCAAAATATGATTCCAACAGAGCCTGCATTAGTATAAACTGTCAGAATATAGTAACACATTGTGGTAGTTAAGGTGTGACATGAAGGCAAGCCACAGTCTAAATATTTTAACTTGAGACTTGTGCAGTGATGTCTGGCATCTGGGGTACTTCTTTCAACAGTGGCTGCTAATGCAAATATGAGTGTCAACAGTCAGTACTACCTTATTTTGAAATGTGTATGCTGATAGCAGAAAGAGAAAAAGAGAGTTATGTTCCTATACTCTTCATCGCATCTATATTATATTATAATCACACAAATGGACAACACTCGGAACATTGACCACATGAGATCAAAGCTACAAAACACCAACTGCTAACAAAACACAACTAAAACATTCCACCATATACAGGGGCTGACCACCCCCACCTGCTCATTATATATGCCAACTCCAAGATCACACTACAACTAGGGAAAAGACAAAACCCAACTCTACTGCTGTCATGGATGAACTACTACTGCAATACTTCACTGTTTTCCAGTTCTGATGTTGTGTGGTCAATCTTCTGTGTGTCAATCATCTGTGTGATCGATAATATCAGATCCTACCTCTACATAGGTCTACATCATAAAATTGATGGTCTTGACCATATGCAGTTTGACATTCTGTAACAAATAAAAAAACAGCCAAAAATCTACTCTTGCACACCCCCTGAAAATCATGCATACCAGCTCTGAGATTGCACTACCATGGCAAAAAGGGTAAATTCCTGGATCCCCACTGTACTGTGATCTGCATACAAACACACCAACTTTTTGAAAAGTCAATCATATGGTCTAGTCTATATGCAGGTCAACTTTCTGAAAAGATAATAATATGAAAGAGACCCCCTGTACACATGTGAGTTATTGTTGTATTGTAGATTTCCTTGAAAGGTTGCTGTCCCCAAACCACAAACATGCACAAACATACATGGGATTATGCAAAAAAAAACAAAACAGGCTGTTTCACTATATTGTACTTCTCATACTATGTGCAGTGATCCTTGGCAATTCTCTCAACTGCACAGCATATAGCCCCGACACAGTTTTCAGTTACTCTCATATTATAGAGATACTCCTCATTATACACCTTATAATATGCCATACATATGTAATAGATTCCCTTCCACAAAATATTCTCGCATTTCATCATGGTGTGGGTGTGTATGGTAGTACATTCTGACAATAACAAGTACCAATGATGTCAGCCTCCACACACATGAATCATCAGTACACACTGTATGATCAAAGCTTCCTGTGCTTGTAGCATAAGATTCCTCCACCCAGAGGCTGTAACCCTATGTGGAGATAAAACTCCATCACTGAGTAAGTCATCATGTCCTTATTAGTGGATAACCACTGCAGTGTTACCCAGACCATTAATAATCAGTCCATCAGAATGTGTGTAGTAATACCTCTGTCGTCAAAATAAGTTTTTTTCTCTGTAGGATCATAGGAGGTTACTAGGCTAATCACCTACAAGATTACTTACATGGCTAAGAAAACATATTGAGTCTGAAGAGGTTAAAATCACAATAACAGCCTGCTGGAACATGTTGCAGTGTTGAGAAGGAAGACACAATGCTACAGAGATGTTTATCAAGAGCAAATGATATAGAATTTTGGACAGAAGTCTTTATCTTCCCAGGTTATATTCACTGATGTAAGGCAGACACTTTTGTGGATGTAGCTAATACTGCCTTCAAATTTTTGTCTGTAATTTTGCCAGAAGTACAAAAACTTTCTGTGACATAAATATACCTCTCAACCTGTTAATGCAAAAAATATGGATAAAGCTTGACAAAATGTGGGTACAAATAGGGACATATTTTAAACATTGCTCTTATAAACTTAGAAAGTAACTAGAGGAACAGGATTTGTTTTAATATACATTTTCTGAAGGATAAGAAGTCTGAAACTCAAATGTATATAATTATTTAGTGACTTTATTCCTGATATCCTTCCTGTGATTTGCAAGGAAAAAAGAGGAACAGGCCAAAATATGAGCCAAAAAGCTGGACGTTCTGTGAAAATCTTTACAGTTGAGAGGTATGGACATAAAGTATTAGCTATCTACTTGTAGCCATAAATTTAAAGAAATCATATCTATCTACTTGTCTTTTCTCTCTCTCTCTCTCTTTATCTGTCTATCTATCATTCTGTATGGGTGTGGTGACTATGACTGAAATACCTGAACATTGGCATCAATAAAGTTGACCAAAAAAGGTCGATAATGCAAATGTCAACAGCACACCACTTATCCACAAGGAAAATCATCTCCACATTTGAAGTAAAACCTAAAACAAGGCAAACCATAATTTTTATATGAGATGCTAGCCCCCCCCCCAACAGTGCCTCACTTATTTCCATGCTAATTATATATACTAACTCAGTGATCTCATAATCCCCAGGAAGGAGCATATTTCCCATCCCCAGAGACTGTCAGTCTCGCACATGTATTGATCCTCTACTTTCTCGACCAAATTGTGTCAACAAAACAGATGTTGACATTTGTACATTTTGACTAAAGTTACTTCACACACACACACACACACACACACACACACACACACACACACACACACACACACACACACACACACACACACACACACACACCAATTACATTTTATAATGTTATATTCTCATATCTCTCAACCTCTTAGAGTAAAAAATCTGGACAAAGCCATAAAAAAGTGGTACAAATAGGGACAATTTTGAAATATTGCTCTTACAAATTTAGAAAGTTGATAGAATAACATGTTTTGCATTACCATGAATTTTCTGAAGGGTATGAAGTCTTAAACTCAAATGTCTGTCATTATTTTCTAACTTCATTCTAATGATTTGCCAATAATTTGTCAGGAAAGCCACAATTTTATGAAAAATGGACCAAAAATATAAGCCAAAAATCTGGACATTCTGCAAAAATCTGTACAATTGAGAGGTATGTATATTCTTCATGATAAAATGCTTCTTTGGAAACTATACACTAGAAAGAAATCCAGCCACATAAGTACCCTTCTATTAATGGAAATAAGAACATGTAGTTATATATTCAGTTAGCACCACCAAGACTTGAAGAAACCACAAAAAAAAAAAAACCAGCCGTAATAAGCAAAGCCAAAGAATGTTACTGAAACAAGTACCACGTTTAGCATAGAAAAGTGGAACTGAAAAGACCACTGTTGAACTGGGAGAGTTTATTGACATCTACAGACAATTTTCAATATTATCTGTTCCTATAATTTACTAAATGTTTTTAATACACGTAATGCTGAGGTTTGACAAGAGAAAAGTACGCATGGAAGAGTGCTTTGCTTAACCCAAACTGCCATATCGCAGGCACAGAAATATTCCATGAATAAGATTCTGTGAGACATTTTGCTGTCTTGGTCCTAGGTTTGATCTAACCATATTTAGCAAGTGATTCTTTGGAACACACACTGTAAACTACATTGTGATAAATTCCTGGCAATCTAAAGGAGATGTGCATGTTAACACTGGATGCAAAGATTACATGTAGAGAATAAGTTACTTTTTCACCTGTTTGCAGTATAGTCTAAACATTTAGCAAATTATAGAAACTGGTTTCACTTGGGTAGAAGTGAAGCCAGCAATGAAGAAAGATTAAATGCAATGTTGACAGCATAAAGACAAATCTTATTATAAAACAGTAAAACAACAGAGACATCAGGATTTTCCCAGATATTTTGGAATGCCTTATTAAGCAGATCAAACAAATAAGGGGAATTATTATTTAACACTATCAGGGATAGCATTAGACATGTTACAGTAAACTAAGGATTAATGGGGCACGAACACTATACTCAAAGGCTAGATGTACTGAACTGCATGTCCTTTCCACTGCAAGATAAAAGTACAGATATTTTGGAAGAGAAACCCTCACCCAACAGAGTGATTAATTCAATAAAGCAACTGAGGATTTGCAATGGAGATTTTGTACCATAATTACTTCATACAGTAGCTGAGTTCAGGTAGTAACTGAGAAGGAGTAAGGTCACTGAAGTTCACAGGTTCATAGATGAATATTAGGCTAACTGCCCTGAAAGACCATTTAAACCTTAGCCAATAACCTATGGGTAAAAATCAAACCCTGCACCTTTCATCTATGAGGTAAAAAAAGTGCAACTATTATGTCAAACCTATGACATGATATCACAGGATAGTATGGTTGTAGAAGATCACAAGTGTATGAGGAAAAATATAATAGGTCATGTCAATTATTTACTCTGTAAAGGTATTTAAGATATATGTATGTGTAGATATATATATGTATATTTATAGAATAAAACCAGGCAACAAGTTGCTTGCAGTAAAAGGTAAACGCTCCTAATTCAGACGACAGTGTATCATAAATAAATTAACCACAAAAAGGAGCGAAATGGCTTTGCAGTAAAAAATCCAGTTCCCAATGTAAAATAACAAAAACAAAAACAGCAAACCTCTATTTCCAAAGTAAAACAGCTTTTTCAGCTCATAAAAGTAGTATGCTGCAAAGTAAAGCAAGTGTAGCTGGTTCTTCAACCCAAAAAGAATGGCTTTGCAGTAAAAAATCCAGTTCCCAATGTAAAATAACAAAAACAAAAACAGCAAACCTCTATTTCCAAAGTAAAACAGCTTTTTCAGCTCATAAAAGTAGTATGCTGCAAAGTAAAGCAAGTGTAGCTGGTTCTTCAACCCAAAAAGAATCGCACAAAAGTATAATCCAAACGAGAACTTTAATAGCTAGCTAGAGTTAAGCGCTTTCACCAAATGGCTTTTTCAAAACTTCAACAACTGCCATTAAAAACAAAGCATTTAAATATACAATGGAAGAAGTTCATTGGTGCACATGACATAGTTAATTGACTTAAACTCTAGTTCATTTACATATATACAGAAATCCTTCTAATATACTTCTAAAATACATTTAAAAAAGCTAAGGTAGTTTATTCATCATAATACAGAAGGACATAGTATAAATACACATCTATGACCTAAAACAAATGTAAAATAAGATAGTGAAATGTTATAAAAAGTTATAAAACATCCATAGTGTAGCATGAAGAGGAAAAAGGGGTAAAATACGATTAATTCAAGTGTAACTATATAAAAACTATATAAAAACTATATAAAAATGCTCCATAAAAGTCTATATAAGTCTATATGTGCAACAGGGTTCAGATATATGATAGTACATGAATTAAAAAGTAGTGCAGGTAGGTATGTGTATAAAAAGGGGGGGGGGAGGCAACTAAGTGTGTAATCTAAAAACATTTTGCTTACACAGTAAAAGGTAAAACCTGAACTCCATCAATGACACCAGGGAAAATGTCTGCTCAGAGAGGGGGGGACAATCCACCTCAGTAGACAAAGGTGATACAGGTAGGCGTGTGTATGGGAAGGGAGAAATAACTAAGTAGGGGGTCTAAAAACCCTTTTCTTACGTAGTAATGGTTTAACCTGGACTCTATCATTGACACCAGGGAATTTGTCCGCTCTAAGGCGGACAATCCATCTCAGTTCACATTCCAATAAATGTGAATCAACATCTCCGCCTCTGAGATTAGGTTCAACTTGTTGTAGTACACTAAAGTTAAAGTAATGGTCAGGTCCTGTATTTTTAACATGTCTGGCAAGTGCATTATGATCAGATGCTATCCTAATGTTGTAAACATGTTCTCTTATACGTTCTCTAAGTTGTCTGCAAGTCTTGCCTACATAAAATACCGGACAAGAGACACACTTAGCAATATATACAACATTATTGCTGGTGCAATTGGTGCCAGTATTAAAGTAAAAATTTTTTGTGTTGTCGGATGTTTAAAAGTGTCACTGTTGTCTATATATTGACATTGATTACAATTTTGACAGGATATTGTATTATGGTCAGATCTTGGTTTCTGGTAACCATGTTCTACTAAAGGGCGATGGCATAAGGTCCTTTTTAGATTGGGTTTATTCTTATAGACAAACCTTGATTTCTCTTTCAGTTTCTAATCCAAGGATTCTCTAATGAAACTTTATCTGATCCTAGATTGGACAACTCCCTTGGGTTGGAAACTGCTTCAGATGTTAAAAAGACACTAAATGCCCCTGATTATTCCTTTTCAAACATTAGCAAAACTTTGGATTCAATCTTTTTCCAATTCCTGAGGAATTCACCTTTTATGTGCTAACTGCAAATCAAAAATTTTGAATTTGAGACATAAACCATTAAGGGTTAAAACCTTTCAAATTTCCCAAACCCAATAAAAAACAAAAAAAATTTTCACCATATGACATTGAATTTTTTCCCCTTTTTTTTGGGGCACCCCGGGATCCTTTTTAAAAAGATCCCCCTAACAATTTCATATAAATTAAGGTTTGACCATTCGTTTATTTCCCAACAAAAAACGCCAAATCTTTCTGCAACCCTAAATCATTAAAGTTGGTCACTGCAAATGTCACCGGGCCCCCGAGGATCTGCAAAAAACCCCAACTTTTAAACCAATCTTAGTTATAATCAGAACCTTTAAAAAGTTAAAAATTTAAGAAAAACCCCTAATGGGGATTTTTTATTGGATTTCCTTAAATTTGTGCCCAAAACCAAAACATAATACTAATGAAACAAAAAAAACACCGGGGACTATATTTACTTCTCATACTTGAATTGGCAATTCTCATCACACTTCCCGATTAGTTTTCTCTATTTATAACTCATTATATATTTAAAAGCCTTTTAACCCCCTTTTCCACAAATTCGTTTATATTTTATTATAATTTCTGGATAAATGTTCATTCCTCCAAACATAAATCATAACCTGAGTCAATTTTCCTTTGTTTCCAAGATCACCCTATTGGAAAATTTTTCCATATATAAACTGTCTTTTTTGGGATCATGAGGTTACAAATTTTAATTATAATTTAAAATATTAGTCAAAAAAGTTTTTTTGTAGGTCATAGAGGTTAAGAATCCCTACAAATTTTTACTGGTAAACTATTGTTTCTAAGAGTTTAAAATAAAAAAAAAACCCTTTGGGACTTTTGGATTTAAAGGGAAAAATGCACGAAGCAAAGAACAAATGAAATTTTGAATTTACTCCATTTAATAATATTTTAAGGAACATGGGATGATAATACTGCCTTCAAATTTTTGTCTGTAATTTTGCCAGAAGTACAAAAACTTTCTGTGACATAAATATACCTTTCAACCTGTTAATGCAAAAAATATGGATAAAGTTTGACAAAATGGGGGTACAAATAGGGACATATTTTAAACATTGCTTTTATAAACTTAGAAAGTAGCTAGAGGAACAGGATTTTTTTAATATACATTTTCTGAAGGACAAGAAGTCTGAAACTCAAATGTATATAATTATTTAGTGACTTTATTCCTGATATCCTTCCTGTGATTTGCAAGGAAAAAAGAGGAACAGGCCAAAATATGAGCCAAAAAGCTGGACATTCTGTGCAAATCTTTACAGTTGAGAGGTATGGACATAAAGTATTAGCTATCTACTTGTAGCCATAAATTTAAAGAAATATCTATCTACTTGTCTTTTCTCTCTCTCTCTTTATCTGTCTATATATCATTCTGTATGGGTATGGTGACTATGACTAAAATACCTGAACATCGGCATCAATAAAGTTGACCAAAAAAGGTTGATAATGCAAATGTCAACAGCACACCACTTATCCACAAGGAAAATCATCTCCACATTTGAAGTAAAACCTAAAACAAGGCAAACCATAATTTTTATATGAGATGCTAGCCCCCCTCCCACAGTGCCTCACTTATTTCCATGCTAATTATATATACTAACTCAGTGATCTCATAATCCCCAGGAAGGAGCATATTTCCCAACCCCAGAGACTGTCAGTCTCGCACATGTATCGATCCTCTACTTTCTCGACCAAATTGTGTCAACAAAACAGATGCTGATATTTGTACAATTTGACTAAAGTTACTGCTCCCATATACACACACACACACACACACACACACACACACACACACACATACACACACACACACACACACACAGTGCATACTCACACAAACACACACACACTCACACACACACACACACACACACACACACACACACACACACACACACACCAATTATATTTTATAATGTTATATTCTCATATCTCTCAACCTCTTAGAGTAATAAATCTGGACAAAGCCATAAAAAAGTGGTACAAATAGGGACAATTTTGAAATATTGCTCTTACAAACTTAGAAAGTTGATAGAATAACATGTTTTGCATTACCATGAATTTTCTGAAGGGTATGAAGTCTTAAACTCAAATGTCTGTCATTATTTTCTAACTTCATTCTAATGATTTGCCAATAATTTGTCAGAAAGCCACAATTTTATGAAAAATGGACCAAAAATATAAGCCAAAAATCTGGACATTCTGCAAAAATCTGTTTAATTGAGAGGTATGTATATTCATCATGATAAAATGCTTCTTTGGAAACTATATACTAGAAAGAAATCCAGCCACATAAGTACCCTTCTATTAATGGAAATAAGAACATGTAGTTATATATTCAGTTAGCACCACCAAGACTTGAAGAAACCACAAAAAAAAAAAAACAGCCGTAATAAGCAACGCCAAAGAATGTTACTGAAACAAGTACCACGTTTAGCATAGAAAAGTGGAACTGAAAAGAGCACTGTTGAACTGGGAGAGTTTATTGACACCTACAGGCAATTTTCAATATTATCTGTTCCTATAATTTACTAAATGTTTTAATACACGTAATGCTGAGGTTTGACAAGAGTAAAGTACGCATGGAAGAGTGCTTTGCTTAACCCAAACTGCCATATCGCAGGCACAGAAATATTTCATGAATAAGATTCTGTGAGACATTTTGCTGTCTTGGTCCTAGGTTTGATCTAACCATATTTAGCAAGTGATTCTTTGGAACACACACTGTAAACTACATTGTGGTAAATTCCTGGCAATCTAAAGGAGATGTGCATGTTAACACTGGATGCAAAGATTACATGTAGAGAATAAGTTAGTTTTTCACCTGTTTGCAGTATAGTCTAAACATTTAGCAAATTATAGAAACTGGTTTCACTTGGGTAGAAGTGAAGCCAGCAATGAAGAAAGATTAAATGAAATGTTGACAGCATAAAGACAAATCTTATTATAAAACAGTAAAACAACAGAGACATCAGGATTTTCCCAGATATTTTGGAATGCCTTATTAAGCAGATCAAACAAATAAGGGGAATTATTATTTAACACTATCAGGGATAGCATTAGACATGTTACAGTAAACTAAGGATTAATGGGGCACGAACACTATACTCAAAGGCTAGATGTACTGAACTGCATGTCCTTTCCACTGCAAGATAAAAGTACAGATATTTTGGAAGAGAAACCCTCGCCCAACAGAGTGATTAATTCAATAAAGCAACTGAGGATTTGCAATGGAGATTTTGTACCATAATTACTCCATACAGTAGCTGAGTTCAGGTAGTAACTGAGAAGGGGTAAGGTCACTGAAGTTCACAGGTTCATAGATGAATAGTAGGCTAACTGCCCTGAAAGACCATTTAAACCTTAGCCAATAACCTATGGGTAAAAATCAAACCCTGCACCTTTCATCTATGAGGTAAAAAAAATGCAACTGTTATGTCAAACCTATGACATGATATCACAGGATAGTATGGTTGTAGAAGATCACAAGTCTATGAGGAAAAATATAATAGGTCATGTCAATTACTTACTCTGTAAAGGTATTTAAGATATATGTATGTGTAGATATATATATGTATATTTATATATATATATATATATATATATATATATATATATGTGTGTGTGTGTGAGTGTATACAGCGTGTGTGTGTGTGTATATATATATATATATATATATATATATATATATATATATATATATGGATTCACTTCATGATCTCGGAATACTGAAATCTCGAATTTCAGTTTTTCGAGACCATGAAATCGAATCCACACAACACCGAAACACCAAAACCGCGAAGTCCAAAATTGCGAAATTCAAAACACCTAAACACAGCACACACCAGACCACACATATACCACAACACCCACATCACAACATAAACAAACAAAACAACACACATCCATAAACCTACAACATAAATAAGCAGGGGGGCAGCCCCTGCACTTATGGGGCTGCTACACCCCTACTTATATATACTAACTCCGAGATTGCACCAACAGTAAGCAAAAGCAAACACACACACACACACACACACACACACACACACACACACACACACACACACACACACACACACACACACACATTCTACAGTCTCTCACACACACACATTTCAGCACATTTCAGTATTTTGAGATTATAAAGTGTTTCCATATATATATATATATATATATATATATATATATATATATATATATATATACACATGTATATATATATATATATGTATGTGTGTGTGCGCGCATGTGTGTGTATATATATATATACATATAAATATATATATATATATATATATATATATATATATATATATATATATTTATGGGTCTACTTCACTTCACCTAAAACTCATTTGACTGACAGCGATTTCAGAGAGATCAAATCACCTAAAGTTCACTTCACCTAAAACTCATTTCACTGACAATAAGTACTGGCAGTGTGTAGAGTACTGTAAGGCAAGTAAAAGGTATATGTCCTTTCCTCCACTGTAGTGTTATCCTGGAGTTAGTATATATAGTTAGGGGTGTGTGTCAGGCGTAGCCCCCCAACTAGATTAGTTTTATATTGTCCGGTTTGGTTTTATATTGTTTGGTAAAACCAAACTGGAAGGGGGCTACACCACCCACACCCCCCCAGTGTGAGGAGCTGTGCCCCCCCAACTATATATATTAACTCCAGGATCGCACTGCAGTGATGAAAAGGACATATACCTTTTACTTGCCTTAAAGTACTCTACACACTGCCAGTACTAATTGTCAGTGAAATTAGTTTTACGTGAAATGAACTTTAGGTGATTTGGTCTCTCGGAAATAAATGTCAGTGAAATGAGTTTTAGGTGAAGTGAAGTAGATATATATATATATATATATATATATATATATATATATATATATATATATATGTGTGTGTGTGTGTGTGTGTGTGTGTGTGTCCCATGTGTGTGTGTGTGTGTGTGTGTGTGTGTGTGTGTGTGTGTGTGTGTGTGTGTGTGTGTCTCTCTCTACATATATATATATATCTACAGTGTCTATCTATATTTAGAGAGAGAAATAAAAAAAAAATATAATATATATATATATATATATATATATATATATATATATATATATATGGGGCTACTTCACTCTATTAAATTTTCACATAACTGAAAATCAGTCGCACAACACTGAAGCTTTACATTGCTGAAATTCAAACAATGAAAGACCAGCTACTCCAAGTCAAGACATTGCAGAGGAGCAAGTCCCCTGCACCCCAAACCTCCTGCAAATTATATATACTAACTCTGAGATTGTACTATAGTGAAGAAAGGGGTAAATTTCACGATCCTCACTGTACCGTGATCTCCATTCAGAAGCTCTGAGTGGTGTGTGACGTGAACAACTGTGGTGCATATTAAAGTTATTTTACAATATTTTGTTCAAGGAAGAAATGAGTTGTGTCTGACAAAATTTCAGTTTTCATTAAGCTAAGAAAAGAAATGCTTGCTACGATACATAAATCATATCAGAGAAAAGTGCCCTCCTCCTTGCATCTCTCAGAAAGACAGGAATGAATGCATAAAATGGTCAGATTCATATTTCAAGAAGCTGTCAAGCACATATTTATTTATTTATTTATTTATTTACATTTGTTGACTGGGCTAGTCTAACTGGATATATGTCCATTTTTAGTAGAGGCCCAGGGAGAAAAGCTCCAACCAGTAGCAGAGACAAGTTTACAATATACAGTAAAAAATTACATCTATTTAAAAACGCATTGTTTAATTTGAGGATGAGATACTTATAAAAAAATTCCAAAAATATCACTGACAATAAGTACTGGCAGTGTGTAGAGTACTGTAAGGCAAGTAAAAGGTATATGTCCTTTCCCCCACTGTAGTATTATACTGGAGTTAGTATATATAGTTAGGGGTGTGTGGGAGGCATAGTCCCCCAACTAGATTAGTTTTATATTGTCCGGTTTGGTTTTATATTGTTTGGTAAAACCAAACTGAAAGGGGGCTACACCACCCCCCCCCCCAGTGTGAGGAGCTGAGCCCCCCCAACTATATATACTAACTCCAGGATCGCACTGCAGTGGTGAAAAGGACATAGTACTTTTACTTGCCTTAAAGTACTCTACACACTGCCAGTACTAATTGTCAGTGAAATGAGTTTTAGGTGAAGTGAACTTTAGGTAAAGTGAACTTTAGGTGATTTGGTCTCTCGGAAATAAATGTCAGTGAAATGAGTTTTAGGTGAAGTGAAGTAGATATATATATATATATATATATATATATATATATATATATGTGTGTGTGTGTGTGTGTGTGTGCGTCTGCATGCACGTGTGTGTGTGTGTCTCTCTCTCTACATATATATATCTATAGTGTCTACCTATATTTAGAGAGAGAAATAAAAAAAATATAATATATATATATATATATATATATATATATATATATATATATATATATATATATATATGTATGGGGCTACTTCACTCTACTGAATTTTCACATAACTGAAAATCAGTCGCACAACACTGAAGCTTTACATTGCTGAAATTCAGAACAATGAAAGACCAGCTACTCCAAGTGAAGACATTGCAGGGGAGCAAGTCCCCTGCACCCCACACCTCCTGCAAATTATATATACTAACTCTGAGATTGTACTATAGTGAAGAAAGTGGTAAATTTCACGATCCTCACTGTACCGTGATCTCCATTCAGAAGCTCTGAGTGGTGTGTGACGTGAACAACTGTGGTGCATATTAAAGTTATTTTACAACATTTTGTTCAAGGAAGAAATGAGTTGTGTCTGACAAATTTCAGTTTTCATTAAGCTAAGAAAAGAAATGCTTGCTACGATACATAAATCATATCAGAGAAAAGTGTCCTCCTCCTTGCATCTCTCAGAAAGACAGGAATGAATGCATAAAATGGTCAGATTCATATTTCAAGAAGCTGTCAAGCACATATTTATTTATTTATTTATTTATTTACATTTGTTGACTGGGCTAGTCTAACTGGATATATGTCCATTTTTAGTAGAGGCCCAGGGAGAAAAGCTCCAACCAGTAGCAGAGACAAGTTTACAATATACAGTAAAAAATTACATCTATTTAAAAACACATTGTTTAATTTGAGGATGAGATACTTATAAAAAAAAGAATTCCAAAAAATATCACTGACAATAAGTACTGGCAGTGTGTAGAGTACTGTAAGGCAAGTAAAAGGTATATGTCCTTTCCCCCACTGTAGTGTTATCCTGGAGTTAGTATATATAGTTAGGGGTGTGTGGGAGGCGTAGCCCCCCAACTAGATTAGTTTTATATTGTCTGGTTTGGTTTTATATTGTTTGGTAAAACCAAACTGGAAGGGGGCTACACCACCTACACCCCCCCAGTGTGAGGGGCATATACATGCCTCCTCACCCTACAATCTAAAGACAGCCACTTTCTGTTTACCACTTTGATGTCACACTTGGATGAGTCTGAAAGAACAAATGGAACACAGTACCATAGTTCAAGCTGTTGCTGTCAGAAATATATAACAGCATGTTTCTTTACCCCTGAAAATAGCCACCTGTATAACCATCTGACATTTGAATGTGAGGAAAGTGAAAGAGAAAGATAACAGTAATTGATTCCAACTTGTTACTTTGAAATAGTAAACTGCCCCTAGGTAAGCTACAGTGGCATCTTTGCAAAACTGAGATTTGTGAGGAAAGTAAAAGAAATAATTATCACACTATCCACAGCCCCCACACAAATTATAGTGACACGCTTGGCACATGTCTATGCAAGGCGAGTATTAAATTAGTTGATGTTCAAGACAGAAGCCACTACTCAGCTGTTTGTGTCAAAGTCTACATATGCAGATGACTATAAGCTCTGCCAGTACAATACACCTGTGAGGTAAGCAATAAGATAGTGTATCTGATAAAACTACAGCTAAAACCCAGTGCATCTTTCTTGAGCATAATATGTCGGTTGTAGTACCTGTTAGTCTATTCAGTCTTACTTTGTATGGCTAATATGTATACTCTGTTGAGCTTGGACCTGTGTCCCCCCACTAATTGTGGCTATGACCTGAATTCCTGCTGTGAGGGGTTGACAAGTATATTAGCCATAAGTCTCAATCAATGAAGTGCGAATGTCAACAAAACAGTGACCTAGCCATAGTACATCAGGGATAGTAAGGGATACCGTTACAATGTCAAGACTTATTTCTGTGTGACATTGACAGACTGAGAGGAAATAAACTACAGTACATCATGTGATATTACAGCTGTGTACACCCTTACTTACTGTCAGTATGTCTAACTCATAATCCACTAGGTTTACTACAACAGCCGACCATTGTATGAGGGAGTAACAGGGGCAGATCTGTGAATTGATTCAAAGCAGTAACATTTGAGAGGGATGCCTGTAGCTGTTGGACAGCAGGCTGTCACCAACATGTCAGTAGCATACATGTACTAAAGGCCTACTATTGTAATCCCTATTCCCCATGCATCCATCCTCCCATCTGCATCTCATTATATGGGGACATGTATTACATATCCTATTTTGACCAGAACCTTCTGCAAACAGCTTGCAAAACCATTGTGTGTCTGAATAAAGCAACATACAGACCTGTTCCTAATAAGCAGTTGATTGCCTTTTGTAGGTAACGCTCATTAACAGGTAATTGCCTCTGCACCAATCTGTGGCTCAGACTTCCTAATTTCATCCAAAAACAGATGGGTTGCACTTTCATTTGCCAATGACATGGCACCCCAGTGTAATAATTAAGGGCTTCATGTAGGACTTGACCCCTTTCTTGGTCTTTGAGATGGACATTATTGAGGTGTGGAGACTACAGAATCACAGAGGGAAGGTACAAATACTGCCCACTGCTGAGATTTATGAGGTATGTCCACAGTTTTGCATGATATGTTTGGCCATTGCCCATTGACATTGTGATTATCTGGCAGTTCAGTGATAAACATTGTGGGTTGTGGTCAGTAAGGAGAGAGAGAGAGAGACGTGAGTGTTAGAAGTCATATCCATTAGAATATGCATGCTGATGCAGTAGCTGCTATGCTATAAGCTCACTATCTTTGTAGGGGCAAACTGTGAAACATGTCCCTGTCACTGTACCTTCCCCCCCACCCTGTATGTATGGTTTTGTTTTGATCCCCAGTTCTAGGGAGTTGTGAGGTTTGGTAGGTCTGTAGCAGCTAGCAGCACATACAGCTGCATATGTTCCAGGCCTAGGACACATAGGGGAAGTGTGAACACTTTGGAGGACAGCAAGCTGTACATGTATCTGAGGCAGCCGTGTCAGCTCTGTCATTACAGCAGAGCCAAGGTAAGGGTACCTTTACAGTCCACTCGAGGCATGTCTTAAGGTACATCTGTTATGTAACAATGTCAATCAGAGTAGTAGGCAACATTTAGTCAGGCTATATGAATATGTGCAGTTTGACCCTACCTACAGGCCTTTGACTTGCAAACATGAGTAGCAGTTAATTCAGTAGCAGCAACCTGTGTGGGTTAAAATTTTATGACTCGGTCATTACTTGCTGTGTTCACAACAATATAATTGAAGTGTAACACACTGGATTCGAGCCCAGGACTGTGGGTGACAAAATGTACTGCATGCAAGCTACTTTAATTCAGCTACTGAGTCAGTGCTGCAGCAGGTGTATTTGCAAGATATATGCATATACATACAGTCTGTGACACACATTTTCTACATCCATTATTATGTGCATGGCTTTCAAAAGCAGTTGTTCTGCAGCAGGGTCCCAGTTGTACACATGTACTTTGGCATTGCTGCCTTAGCAGGTGTGTTTAATGATGTTGCTGATAAAATGGTACATTTACTTGCTATCCCAGGCATCACGTTTATCCATTATTATTTATTTGGCTGTGTGCTGGTGTACTGTTTTCATCAGAGTCCCAGGGGCACTCCCATTTTTCCCATTAGATGTACTTGCAGTCTTTCAGTGGCGATCAGTATATTTTGCTGGAAACACCCATTTTAATTAAAAGCTAAATGGCCTAGTGGGCTATTGTGCTATGCTGTAGTTGACAGGGGCCTGTGTTTGAGGTGTGGCAGGGCTTATTATTTTGTAGTTATGCGTAAAACTGTGAGAAACACATAAGATCATTAAGTCACATTAAAGCACATTTGTGAGGCATGCCGCTAAGCTCAGTGAAAACCTGAGCTAAAAATTGAAAAAGACAAGAAAAAGGGGATAATATGATAGTGGCAAAATGGGGTAAGCAGGGGGAAAAACATACTGAAAGGCAGGTAGCGATGTGCAAGAAGGGTGTAAGAAAGGACCATAGCTTTCCATTTCTTGTAAGCAACAGCTGTGCATTTTTACACATTTTGTACATGGATTTGGACCCTCAAACCCCAGAGAGAGGGGTCAGGACAACATAAACGTGTTGTCAAGCCAATTGGTCCAAATTAGTAGTGGCCAGTGAACACGTGCAACATGGAGAGCTATGTATGGGGCAATACTTTTTTTGCAGGGCAGGTACCCTTTTATTTATTTATTTTTTTTAAGGAGAGTGGAATGTTGGGGAAGGGATATAGGTATGTGTGGGGAGGTAAGTTTGGTAGGAGAGGATGCAATTGCAGACAGACAAGACAGACAAGGCAGCAAACAGGGGCAGTGTATGACACATGATGGGTGTAAACACCTTGCATGGGGAGGGTGTTGTGGAATCTGAGAAGCATGAGCCTCCAGATGGCAGCAGCCTGACTGAAGTCCCCACCAAAGGGCAGTCAACACTGCTCCAAAGGTGGCTGTGCTGGAGGCCGGGCACCAGGGTCAGCAGGCCCCTCCAGGTTGTTGAATCTGCCCTCAGTCCTGCAAACATTGTTCATAGCTCCTATGAACTGTCCTGTGCACCATGGTCAGTAGTTGATCTTGGGTGACTGGCACCCCTCCGTCACAGCTCCCGGTGTGAAGAGGCCCCGTGACCTCAGGTGGTTCCACCCAAAGGTGGTGCAGAGCCAGCAGAGGGGGTACCACTGGCCTGGGCCCCAGATGCTCTGGTACCTGGTGCCATGGCTGGCTGAGGTAGGGTAGGTGGATCAACAGGAACCAGCCTACCCTGTCATGCTGAGTTGATAGAGGTATAGCAATGTGTATAGGTTAGTTATGAACAACAAAATTTGTTAGTAATAGTAGCATGCCAGGACAATGGAAATAACCACATTTCAATGCATATTATGTGGAACACAACAATAAATAACATAACAGCCAGTATATTAACAGCATGCCAGCAACAGTTTCAGCATAAGGCTAACAACTTGGGTAATTCAACATGATATGTTAATATGCAACCATTATAATACGTAACAATAGTTAAACACATGCCCCAAAATAAAGTTTAATGTAACAACAGATGTTAATAGCAAACCATAACCAATGGATAGCAATAATAAATAAATGAAGATAAGGAGTGGGGAGAGAAAGAAATAAACAGTTAATTAATACCATTATAGTCTAATTCATGGATAACAGTCCTGCTATCTACTCTACAGGTCTGTCCTTTCTTTATGTTTACAAGTGGACTATAGCTGTTGTAGCATGTACATACCTCTCAAGCTATCCACATGGGGCAGTATGGGCCAAGCCGTAACAACTGCAGGTAGTAATCTACACAGAACATTTGCACATCGGGTGGACCTATATAACTACCAAGGTGTATTGTGGGCTGATGAAGTGATACATTCCTAGTTAGATACTCATGTCAATGTTAAATGTGTGATAGAGGGATTACGCACTAGTAATTACATTCCATGACAGCATGACAGTTGAGAGACATGTATGTATACAGTACAAAAACTATACTACTATCATGCCTTGCTTGACAGGCATGGGGATAAAACCCAATAGCAGTGACTGCAGATGACATCTGCATTGAAAATATTAACTGACTGCAACAACCTTTAACAGACACTCCAGGCATACAGCCATACCAATTATTACACATTTTATTTATTTTATTTTATTTTATTTTATTAGTATTGTATTTATTTCCTTTGTTTTATGCTGTATATTCACATACCTGCTAATGATTTTACAGTCTGTGACATCTAAACACACAGTTATTTACCCAGACTATGGCCTATCTCACCCATTTTCCTGTAGTTCCTGTGGAGAGAAAATCTGTAATCATTTTGTGACTGCTACTGTAATATAAAGTGCCACAGAACACTGAATTCGAACCCTGGTCTGTGTGTGGCAAAATATACTTCAGACAGAGCATTTAACAAACTGAGCTACAGAGTTACTGCTGCTTGCTTACTGCCTGATATTTGCCTAGAGCTCACCTGGAACCAATATATGACCTGGTATTAGTAGCACAACTTTATAGTAGACTGCAGTGACAGTTGAACACACAGGCATGAAATTCAAGAATGACAGAGATACTAGGTAACCTATACATTATTACAGAGAATGCAGGTGCACACAGTATATTGTTAGTGGGTTGAAATATCTGTGAAGTCTACAAACCATATCAGATTATTGGGTTGGCTAGCTCACCCATATACATTTGCAGACATTATATTTGCAGTCTACAGCTATTACACTATTATACTTGCCTGCAGCACCATACCTCAGAGCATGAATGCATACAGCTGAAATGCAGTGATTAAAACAAGACAATTCTGATATACACAATATATCTTGGGGTTATTGTCATTGCTTCATGTGTTATTACAGAGCAGGTGTCATAATTCATTTCTTGTAAAACAGCTCTGAATCTACACGTATTGCACAACACTCTTTATTAGATATACCTTGAGGCAGAAACTGGTATAGTTTCATGTATTTATTGGACAACAGTTGTAATGCAGATGTTGCAATACAGCTGTAATTCCACAGTTATTTCAGTAGACACTTTATTTCATTTATTTTAGCAAAGTTAATACTTTACTCATCCCTGCTTATTGCACTACAGTTGGCAGTGGTCACTTATTGAAGTACAGGTCTACATCCACATTCGTTGCAATACGATCTTTACTGTATATACCTAATGGCAGGTAATGCTTTACTCTTTTTTGCTTATCTGACTGTAGATTGCAAAATACAACTGTACTCACCACACTGACTGTGCAACTTGGACATGTGCCAGGCATGTGCCTCAACATTGCGAGCTTTCTTGTCTGCAGTTGTTGGGAGAGAAGACCACCATTATGCATACCAGTTTAGCAGACATTCAGATTATATGTTAGTGGTACACAGGTTATTGTACTTAGACACACTTGGGATATCCCCTGCCTGAAACCCTTGGACCCAGGTGTCCAAAACATCCTCCTTACATGGTCTTAGGTTGTCGTAGTTGTGATGACACTGCTTATTTTTGCAGGGGATACCAGTTGCCTTGGTGAGGTCCCTTGCCAGCCAGTCCCAGGCCTCCGCCTTGCACTCTGATCCCTGGTAACCTCCCTCCAGTAGCCGAACTTCATGGTTTTTAATAAGGAGTCTGACCATGACCTGGACTCCAGGATGCTGAATGCTGTGTCCAAAAGTGTAAACCCTCTCCAATGCCTGTCATATTGTATTCATCAGAGAAAGCACTCCAATGGATTATGCTGTATTCCCACATGTTGAGCTTAATATTGCCTATTTTCTCACCTCTGCACACCATTGGGCAATTTTTAAAAATGCAGTGCATCACTTGGCACTGTGCAAACCAGTGCAGCTGAGCTGAGCAGTGCCTAAATTGGCAGTGCTTAGCAATGCTTAGTAGTGCAAACCAACTAAGCACAACCAAGCAATGCCAAACACTGCCAAGTAGTGCATAAACAGAGATTGTTTAAGCAGTGCTTAGAAGGTCTTAGCAGAGCTTAGCTGAGTGCAGCAGATCAGGACTGAAAAATAGTCACAATAATTTGTCTTTAGAAAATAAATGCTTAATTTCTCTTCCATGTACTCAAACCCTGCACCTACGGCCACAACTCTAACCACTTTGCTACATGGATATGTTGAATGCTGCTACACTTTTACATATACCTCTGAGCTCATTTTAAGCACAGATAAGCACCACGCCGCACCCCGCAAACCTGCTAACCTATGCTTAAACTTGACCTTTGAATCACAAATTAAATGCATCCAGTTTCTATTTTTAGATGTCTGGCACATGTCAGTTGCTGTACTTTGTGCCACACTGCGCAAACTTGAAAAAAACTTAGATACATTGATATAATGCACATGGACAGTGTAGGGGGTGTGTTACTCATCTACAGACACAGTTAGTCAAACATTCCTTACACTGATGCAATAGCCATGTTCCACGGCTCTCCCTCAGCAATGCACCATCATTAATATGCATGGTGCACCACTGAGGGGGAACCACGTATATGTACACGTAACTTCTGTGTAGGCTGTACACTATGCCTACATGGATTTTATTAAATCTGGGGATACACTTTTCAGTCCTGGATCAGTTCCATCATTAAATGCTCAGTTGTTAAAACACTTCCTCCACTGATTGTAGACTATATAATGGCTGCTGCTCTAGTTCTGAAGTAAAATGTTATTTTGGCACCTACAAGACTTGGTTTGCTATGGCAGGCTTTTATGACCTTGAGCACATGCTCTAACTTTGGAAGTTGTTCAGGGGTATACTATTAATGTAGATCATACAGGAAAAAGGGAAGGGAGTCTCTAGGGGAGTGAAATGTTGGCAATGATAGAAGGTATTACAAGTCATATGTATTGGAAACAGGAAGATGTAGTCTGTCTTGATTCAGGGTAGGGGAGTGAGTTAATATTTAAAGCAGATGTTTTGAATCCTTCAGCATCTTGGTGCTGGTAAATCTCTGCAATGTTTATAAAGTCTTGATAAATAAGCTCACACATTTTTCTAATGGTTTGCACAACCTTCCCTCATTCAGTATTCTTTACTCTGAAACCTCATAAGGTAATTTTATTCTTTCTTTCTTATAACCCAAAATCAAAATATTTAATAAATGTTCTATTTCTGACCTAGTCGAAGAAGATGGAGCTTGTCATAAAATGTTTTTGCTTCTCTTCCTTCAGAATGATTAACATTAATTTAAGGCCCTTTGTGTGGTCTAGCAAAGCAATGTTATATACATCTTTGACCTGTAACAGTCCCTGGGACAACTTATTGTTACTTATATCATTTTTTTTCTACCACTGTTTACTAAACATAGGATTGACTCATCTAATGCTCGATTCTAAATTTGTACAGAACCGACTATATCCGCTACTACTGTATCTCTGGCCAAGAAACTCACATCCTGGAATAAATCCTGTCAAATAAATTGCAATGCACTTTGCCTTAGTGCCAGAGGGTCAACTCCACTCATACTTGCTAAAATGAATTGTTATCAGAAAAAAAGACTCTGAATGTCTTTGTATTCCTGCATGTTTTGGTTCAATTAACCAGATCTTCACAACTAATCTGCTCAGTTTGCAGTCTTATAATCCACAGACAACTATATATAGCCTTGCAGTTGTCCATGAATTACAGTCTGCATGCCAAAAAGTGGAAAAAAGTGAACATGTTTCTTCACTGCTGCATGCATTTTCCAAACACCTCTCTTCTACTCTCCCTCAAAGCCTGTATAGTGGGTGTGAGGCCAGATTAAAACAAATTAAAATCTTTATCAATTACCAAAAGAGTCTACAGTCCACATAACACGACTTCATTAGCCTTTAGTTAAGGAAAAACTTGTTATCATGATGTTAGGCATAAACATCCCCAACCTATCTCTTGTATTTTGTAACATGTCTGTCAAACCAACAAAAGCTAGTACAATCTTGTATATACTAAATATAAGCAGGTAAGTAAATAATAACTCATATTTATCTCCTTAAAAATTCAAACATCTTTTAGTTATAGTAACATTTTTTTGTCAAACAAGCTTTTTTACAATTCATTAAATATTTTTACCAATGACATAATGCCCGGCCTAGGTTAAAAAGTAGCACTGCAGAGATCAGGTGACCAGGGTGACCGATCATTGCAAACTGTGGAGTTTAAAGAGCTGATGCTTCTAATCTCTTGAATTCAGTTCTTTTCAGTTTTTTTACATACTGGCAGCTGAACAACTGATACTGTAACTCTCAACATCTTTGCTGAAGAATTCTGTTTGTTCAGTAAAAAAAATACAAATATAAAGTCTCAAAAAAGGAACACATTTTATATATACTCCAATTCATTTAAATCAATGCAATGCCGAACGACACAATATACATCGGGCATCATATCAATAAAAATGTATCAATAATGTATTATATCTCAAAAGCAAAAACATAAAATATATCACAGAGCATTCAGACACTTAGATCTTCTAGGAATCTGGTGGCCCCAACTCCTAAACTGTATAAATGGATACAGGAGGCTTAATCATCATCTCCTTGTGTGGGGACCCCAAAAGCTGTTTTTGGTTGAGAAACATCCCTGCTGCATGCTTTGTGTGTGTGGGTGAGAGGTGGGGTATTGTGTAGTTATCATTTCCTTAACTTTTCTAACAAACCTCATTTATAATCTGCTTTCATCAATCTACACCAGGAGAGGTTGCATAGGCAGTGACTTTTTTTTTGGGAGGGAGGGAGGCAGGCAGTATTCCCATACATGTTCTATGTATCCTCACAAATACACTTCTTCTTCATTGAAAAAAAAAAAAAGACTGAAATTCTTTTTTCTTAAATGGTTATTACTGTTGTCTTGGTCAAAGAAAGTATTTGAAAAAGATGAAGAAAACTAAAGCTGAACAGCAACATTGAATTTCTTTCCTTAATCATCATTTGGCATAAACATTGCAGATATTTACTTCAGCTCCTAGGGCAGAGGTGAGTGGGCAACCCTACTGGCGAAGCACCACAAGTGACACATTAGCCATGATAAAGTGACAAATTTAAAGTCTGTTTCAATGCTAAAATGATTTGAATGCCACTGCAAATGTTCTTTAAGTTCAATGGGTCATGCCTGTGCAGAGCATGCAAACCCTTCTACAAACAGATTAAGCTGCCTGAACTTTGTTACAGGATTTCCAATTGAGCAGTGCTTCTTTCTGTGTGTAACTCTCTACTATGAATAACACAATCTTACTTTGTCTGCATTATATCATGCAGTGACTATATGGGACATTTATGCTGACATTATCCTTTAGGTGTTAACAGGAACATTGTTTTCTATTTCTGCTGGTGTATTGATCCTCCAGCATTCTGCTGTACATTAAGAATTGGGGTAGATCCTGGAAGGTTATATGAAAAAAATAGGTGCATATACTATGAAGCCAAAGATGGAAACAGAGTAAATAAAAAAGGAATAAACAAAAACCTTGTCAAACACTGTATATTAAGCATAGTCACATGTTAAGATAAACAGCACATTTGATAGCATTTTATGTGCAGTGATGGCTTTAGTAATGGATCAGTCAACAGTAATAAGGAGCAGAAATACTTCCAGTGCTTAGCTTTATAACCTTTGAGATTTTTTATTTACTGGCCATAAATTTAGACTTCCCTAAATTTTCTGCATTCTTGTCATGTTAAAGGATGAATATTTTGTAAGATTTTGCAGGTTTCTGTTTCATTAAGACTTTGCTTTTTCTGTACTGCATTTGGCGTGTGAGTCATTGTTGTGTTAAATATTATATATCTTTTTAACAAGTATTAGGAGTACTTTTTTTTTGAATTTCTGTGTTCAGATAATATTCTTCCTTTTTAAAAAGCAATTCATCACATTTTGTTTGTGCTTCTGTTTGATATTACTCCAGTGTTTTTTTTTTTTTTTTTAAAGCAGCAGTGCTTAATATTTTTTTTTTTTTATTTATAGCAACAATAATGAGTGACCAGTATACTTTGATTGCAGGTTATTCAAGGCATGGCTGCCTCCAGTCCTGCACTGAAGTGTTACTTTTCTGTGTTGGTATTATGCAGGAGAGGCATCGTTTGAGCTGGTGGTGCAACATACTTGGCACCATCCAGAAACACTGTCCTTGTGTCTTTTCTTTTTCTTTATAAATTGCCTCTGAATATTTCTGAGACTTTCACTATGCACTGAAGTGTAAAAAGCATATGCATTACCTGAAGTATTATGCTTTGAACTAAACACATAAGCATTCTTTATGATTCAACTCCTTTTAAATTAGAATTATAGCATGCATGCTGCAGAGTAGTTCTTACAATAAATCATATGTTATGAGTCTGAAATGTGTTGTTTATTGGTGTATTGTTAGTTATAGGCAGTGAATGGAGAATTAATTAAGCTAATAGTTTTTATTCATGGAAAGATATAAAAAGATGTGTCTGGTAGTTGGTATAGATGAGTAAAGCAATGTGCTTTTAATGAATTGCTTCCTGCAGTACAGGAGCTGATTTCTGCAGCCTACATTTGCCTGCTATCAGAATCTGGGTAATTCACTTAACCAAACAGTATTCTAGGGCAACTGAGGAATTGGGCAGGATCCTCAATGGTCTTTTAGACTACATGCCTAGTAACTACCTTTGAACCTAGGTATGATGTATCATTTCCTCTTCACTCCTTCCCACCAAAAAATGTTTTGTGGTCTAAGAAACTGTGGTTATTCTAGTTTAGGTTTAGATCTGGTTTCAATGTAGTGTTATGTGGTATGTGATATCATATGGCTGATTAAAAGTATGCTTTGCATTGGATTGCCTTCTATATTTTTCTTTTTTTATTCTTTATAAGACTTGGTTATATTAGTTATAAAGGTATGTAGACATCCAGGCAAGTGTTTTTTCACCTGATTTATTACAAAAACCTATCTTCTTAATATTACAGATAAGGTCAGGTGGGCATATAGCAGATGGCAGACTATGTGTGAAAGTTACATGATCAGTATGAAAATGATAATTGTGTGGTCAGAGTATACATACATGTCCAAGAGCAAAAAGATGAACCACATAAACCTAATTTTGTATAATTGAGTGGCTCTTGGCTCATTTATACAATCCAAAGTACTTTTATTGAATAATCACACTTTTGTGAGCTGTTTAAGGTACACTGCTGTATCCATATCTTTAAGTTTGTTTGTGGTTGCACTTCACTCCGAACACTCTTACAGCACTTTTACATTAGGAAGGCTGGGATTATTCATTTAATGGCTGTAGATGTTTATCTGGTCTTTCTGAGCTGGGAAACCCAAAAATGTATTTATTTTTATTTATTTTATTTTACATTTGTTAACTGGGATAGTCCGACTGGATGCATGTCCATTTTCAGAGGAGGCCCGTGGGGAAAAGCTCCAGGTATACACACAAAAATAAAATAAAATAGTTCCAATATACATATAATGAACAGGTCTGAAGTGTTTTTTCTTTGCACTTCTCTTATATACTGTGACTGTACTTCAGCAGTTAAAAAACTGTACTGTTTCTGCTTCTTTACACTGTATTTCACTAATGAATTTGTTGCACTTTGACTGTATTTCACACCAACAGCTGCTTTTACTTAATTTAAGAAAAAATCTGTTTCTGCTGTTTTATTCTGTTGCTATTAATTCAAGAAAAAACTGAGCTGCTTTTTTTCTGTTGTTCCATTGCACTTCTGTTGGCCATAGTATAAACTGGATTCAGACCGACTGAATTCAGTTCTGTTTGTAGATTGAGCAATAAAAATCAGGACATTTTTTTTGGAGAAGCCCCCATGTACCCTCATGGCAGGAGCATACAGTAGGACTATCTAATTGAAGGTTACTGGTTTAGGGATCAGTTTGAGCTATTTCATTGGTGCAAGGCTCAGTTTGAGCTTTTTCATTGGTTTCTTTGTATTAGCTACTTTGCTGTTGCTTGTGTGTAGTGCCCAACCTCACAGAGGGAGTAACTCTTGACAGTTATAGACACAAAAGCACAAATAGAAGAATTTTCCCTTAGAAGCAGCTGCTGTCTAGCAGAGCAGTTATTGAATAGCCTCAGCTGTTCAGTGAACCACCCAGCATAGATTTTACCTCTTACCTATCAAAATCAGACCCTATAGAGCCCCTCTTTTGCAGACCTCCTACTGTACACACTATATGTTAGTCACCCTAAAATAGCTCCCTGACTGATTTCCCCGATATTTTCCTCTTTAACTGCTGAGATACCAGGTTTAAACTTTGCATTATGGACTCTGAGTTTCCCTGTTTCTCCTGCTAGCCTGGTGGACATGGGTTTTTGAGGCATTGTAGCAACTGCCTGATGTACACTGATAGCCCCTTACTCTTGAATCACTCAAGTATAATTTGTGAGAGATGCCCCCCTCCCCCTCCACTAAGAATCTGGAATCACTGCTCTCTCTCACATAAAACAGTAACAATAAACAGATTGCCAGCTCACACACCACTACTCCTATCTGTGATATACATCCAACACATAAACCTTCTTATGTACCTGTGTCTCACCAAATAAGCCCTTAAGGCAATGCACAAGTATTCCAAATGTTCTAGTTATAGATGACTCTATACTGAGACATACAGATGCCCCACTCACTAGGTTGAACAAGGAGAAGGTTACGGTCAGCTGCCTGTCTGGTGCAAGGAGTCACCCGATGACATATGCACTCATTCTCTCAACAACAAGTACTGTAATGACTCCATTATATTGCTTGTTGGTGTGAATGACTTCAGATGTAGCTCTCTGTACTATATGAAGAGAGACATTATTGAGCTCTGTAAATATGTGTCCCAGGTGAGTATGTCCCTAGCTTTGAGCAGCATTTTGCCCTCGCCTAGGATGATACCACAGTATAAACAGAAAATGATTGACGTCAATAACTGGCTTAGCTTTTGGTGTCATTCTAAGGGGATCCAGTTCATGTCAGCCTGGAGCGACATGGTGGATGGACCACTTTGCTTTTCCAGATATGGTCTTCACCAGGCACCTCTAGGGTTTTGGTTGTGGGCGAAGGCACTTGCCTCCTCCATAATACCTTTTTTAGGCAAGGTCATAGCAAAAAAAATTACTGACGTGAAAATATCTAACACAAAGAAACTAAGGGTCATGCTGCTAAACACTAGGAGTTTAAATCATAAACTGCACTCTTTGGAAGTACTCCTTTTCCTAGAAGATGCTGACATCTGTGCAGTCAAGGAAACCTCCTCAAGGCTGCAGAAAGTACCCTGACCTTGCAAGGCTACAATGCCTTCTACACTTTCAGACCACAAATTGAAGGTGTGAGAACCAAAGGAATAAGAGTATTTATCTCCATTAAAGATAATTACACCTCTAGACTGGTTAGACAAGAAAGTTCTATAGAGCTATTCCAAGTCCAAATTACTATGGGTAAGACTCCCCCTTCAGGTCATTGCCATTTACAGGTCGCCTTCTATGAACCAAGATGCCCACACAGCTTATTTAGACCTACTTGGGACAATTAAGGTACAACCTAACACCCTACTCATGGGTGACTTCAACTATCCTTCCATTAATTGGGAAAATTATATGATCCGAAACTTACATGCCCAAAAGCTCCTGGACTTTGTTAACTCAAATAAATAGTGAACCACCTCACAAGGGGCTCCAATATTTTAGACCTTGTCCTCACCAATATGAGTGACTGATGGAAAGCCTTACGTGTAGAGCCCACACTGGTAAAATTCGACCATAAATCAGTCATTTTTGAGGTAGTAATAGCACCAGAACTCCCCAAAGGAGAAGTCAGGCTAAAAAAATTCACCAAAGCTAACTATATCCTCCTAAGGGAAGGTATAATTGACTTCCAAGCTCCAGTTTCCACATATGGCATTGACGGATATACTAAGGCATACACTGATGCCTTGTATAAACATCTACACAAATGTATAGACACAGCCATGCTGGATAGGATTAAAGCAAAATCCTCAAGGAAAAATAAAACATCCTGGTGGTCGTCTAGCATTAATAAATTATATAATAAGTGAAAGAAGATGATGTCTAAAAATACAAAAGTGAGATCCCAGAACTGGAAGAGCACCCACCTCAGCCTAAACAAGCAAATAAGACAACTCATAAAATCTTTAATGAGCATCTATGAAAACAATTTAGTGACCATAACCAAGGATAACCATAAGGCTTTCTTCAGCTATGCCCACAACCTAAAAGGAAGGACTCAGATGTGTGATGAACTAATTGTGGATGGCATCAGACACACAGACCCTATGGAAATTGCAAAACCACTAGCAGACAGGTTTGTTGAAAATTTTATCCCTTCCATCCCTCCCAGGCATACCACAAACCATGTCTTCATCATCTCCTCTTCCCTGTATCTCCAAACAGCAAGTCATCAATGCTCTCTCCATGGCTAACAACACAGCATCCATGAGACCAGATGGCATTCTGAGCTGCTTTCTTAATGTTCTAAAACAAGAGGTAGCTACTCCATTAGGCACTCTATTCAACCACAGCCTGAGTACTGGCTTTGTCCCCACTGAATGGAAAACAGTGACTGTTATCCCTCTCCACAAAGGCAGCTCGGCAGCAGACCCTGGTAACTATAGACCCATAAGTTTAACCAGCCACATCTGTAAGTCAATGGAATGAATCATCATGGACCTCATAAATAAGGATATAGGTGACCTGCAACCCTGGATCTGTCCCAATTCAGTTTTGTCAAGGGCAGGTCATGCCTGCTAAACCTTGTACACTTCTTTGAGAATGTGGCCAGAGCCATAGATGAGGGCAAAGCCGTGCACACAGCCAAGGCCTTCAGCACTATCCCACATTTGGTGATCATTGATAAACTAACCCAGTTGAATATCAACCCTTATGTTGTCAGGTGGGTTGCAAACTGGCTCACAGATGAACAACACTCAGTGAAAGTGGGAGACTTTATCTCTACTAGCAGACCTGTCACCAGTGGGGTGTCACAAGGGGCAGTGATGGGCCCCCTCTTTTTGGCATATACTTCTCAGAAGTCCAGGCCAAAGAGGAGGGACTGTGGCTAACCAAGTTTGCAGATGACTGCAAATTAGGTGCTATCAATGAATCTCCTAGCAATTTCAGTGTACTTCAAAAGGGGCTTACACAGACCAATGATTGGTGCAAAAGCCATGGCCTTAAACTAAATGCTAAAAATGCATCATCATTGCCTTGGTAAAAACAATGTCCCTGCTGATTATAAAATAAACAATAAAACCCTAAGTACTAATTCTGTAGTGAGAGACCTGGGAACACAATTGACTGTGACCTCAACTTTGACCACCGTGTGTCTACTGTGGTGAGGAAGGCATTCTACATCACTCACCTGATTACCAAAGGCATCGTCTCCACAGCAAAATATGTTATAACTCCCCTGTACTTTTTCCTCATTGGGCCTATTATTGAATATAATGCACCCTTTGGTATGTACCATACCAGACACCTGCAGCAACTTGAGAGACCTCAGAGATTTCTAAGAAAACTCAGCGGCTCCAGCACGTCTTATACAGAAAGACTTAAATCATTGCAACTGTACTCAGTAGGGTGCAGACTACTTAGAGGCGACTTATGTATAGTTTACAGAGCTATATCTGACCCAAAATTACTGGAAATGCTGCACATCCGTAAGTCAAATGGGCCTAGAGTCACCCATTCCACGGACCTCAATCTAGCCTGCAACATAAACAGGACCTGCTGGAGAGACAGATACATCTCTCAGAGGTTGTCACTCCTCTAGGATAGGCTTCCAATCTATATCAGGCAGAGCACATCCATGACCCTGTTTAAGAGCAACCTGGACAATTGGATGGAAAACAGTACATTTCTGACGGGTACTGCCCCGACTTCATTCCTGGACATGGGTAGTCCTTGCTAGAAAAAACTTGGGCATAGACAATATCTCTCATCTAGTATTATATTGGGATTTAATAGCTAGGCTTGTAAAGACCCTTGGATGAATAGCCTAGTAACATCCTATGAACCTGTGAACTTATATTTTATATCTGCATGGCATCTGTAAACCCAAAAGTGATGTACTGTCTGTGTACAAACAGTAGTTACAAGGACACTATTATATGATTCTTAGTAAGGGTCATTGCGGACGCAGCTTTCTTTTCTTCTGTATGTTGTGGCAGATTTTACTTTTCATTCCCCTCTTGTAACTATAGTGAAGAATGTTGACCTCCTTTCATCTACATTTTACTGCAGTAAATAAATCATCTGCTTTCTGGCACTCCCTTTCCCTCTATGAAGATACATTGTAAGAAAAGTTTAGGTAGAGTGATCACTCCTTTTTCTAAGCTAGGAGTACAGCCAAGTCCTTCCTCACACCTTCCTCTCTCTCTCACACACACACACACACACACACACACACACACACACACACACACACACACACGCAAAGATACCGTTTTGCTACATTCTTATGTTCAGTAGTTTCTGCAGTAATTGGCTTTCTCTTTTCTGGAAGAGCTACATGCTAACTTGTCATCTCTTCAATACTTCCAAGAAATGAATTATTTTTGTAGTTACAATGCTACTGACATTCAATATATTATTAGATGCATATTCTATTTCTGTTTTCAAATTCATCCCACAATATTCCTAGTGCAAACTTTTTTTATCTCTTGAGTTCCACAATCAGTCACACAATGCATTTTACTATCCTGAAATTTCATTGTATAACATGTGACCAATATTTCTAGCTAACTATAAATGAAGTGATAATGAAAGACTAGCCTGTAATTTGAAGGTTTGTATCAGAAGGCAGCTATCATAATCTAAATTAACTTTCAGAAAAGGGAAAAGTAACTGGAATCACTACAAAAACTAAGAGTCATCTGAAGACTGACTTTACAGCACACAACACTTGATGAATTGTACGTTTTGTGAGAAATACAGACTTTTTGATTGTTCACGGTTCAGGCATAACAGAAGTAAAACTGACATTTTCCTATGCAGATTAATGACTGCATTTTATTCTGGTGCTTTCCAACTGCTGAGTCACCAGATTTTCACAGAATGTCATTTTTGGCTCATATTTTTCAGACAATTCCTAATGAAATTGGTGGCTTCTGGCAAAATGTAGATGGTTGAAGTCATTAGATAATGGTGGAAATTTGCGTTTCAGACTTCATATCCATCATAAAATGCATGTTAACACAAAACCTATTTTAGCAGCTTTCTAAGTTTATAAGAGCAATATTTAAAATCTATCCCTGTTTTTATGCATTTTTGTCCCCATTATTTTTGGCTTTGTCTAGATTTCTTGTGCTAAGAGATTGACAGCTATGAATCCAGCTATAGTGAGGAAAACTGTTTGTTTTGCATTCACCCTTTGTATATCATTGCATAATCAATTGTTATAACATTTATTAAAGGCAGATGTTTGCTGTGCAGAGAATATCAGTCTGGATCTCATCTGTTGAAAATATGTTCTTCCTGAAGTTCCATTTGCATTAAAGTAAAAAATGCGGTTTGCACTGATGTTGCATTTTAAGGTATATATGTTACAAAACTAACATTCTTGTCTCATCTGAATTGGTCCAAGACAGTAGTTTTGCCACAGTATTATTCTAGAGGTTTCTGACTGCAACAAGATAGATTATCCATATGTGTATATCTAATTTTGGAAGAACAGTCCTGTCTGTGTGGTACATTAGTAATTGCCTAAGCAGAGAGCTGGAAGAATATGCCTTCTATATGGATCTGGATTAACCTAAACCATTCAACCTGGTGTGTTTGTATGCAGTATAGTGACATAGTCATCAGAGCACTAAACTGTACATTTGTTAAATACATTTATTAAGACAGGTTTGTCATCACAATGTGAGCAAAACTCTGCTGATGGTGAAACCTATAGACACAAAATGAAGGTTGGACACAGTCCCAGATGTCTGAGGTATGAATTAAATGGGATTTCCAGAATGAGTCTTGCCTGCCAGCATAACAGTACATCAATCTTGATGCGCCATCAATCTGAAATCGTCCTCTGGCACGCTTGCTAGCAAAGGCAACTAGAGCTCTTTTCTTGCAAGAACACTTTAGAAGGAAGACAAAAGAAAAAAAATTGAAAAAGTAACTACTGGATATAGCTTATGTGCAGCTGGATACTGTTTTACTCTGTTTTCAGCTGACTCATCACTGTACAAAATATTACTGCAAAATATCAATTTATTATAGATGACCTTTGTATAAAAATACCTGCCACTTACTCCCTCAGTTCACAAGTGATGCTGTCCAGGCATGAAGCAATAGTCTTATGGAAGAACTTGCTTTAAAATGAAGGACTACATTCCACAGACTGTTTATCTAGCTTTCCATTAAACTATGTGCACACCCTAGAAGCAGTTTCCTAGGGATAGTTAACAATGATAGTTAACTTTAGTTTTTAAATACTGGTGTATCACTTTTGCTAGGTAGGTCCAACATGATATAAGGTAAAGTAGACGTAAATGTTTGGAATGCAACTGGCCTGTTGACAAGAAAGCTGATTGATTTAAATACTCCAGGCAAAAACAATGTAGAAATAAGTACTGACCATATTAAACTCAGACCCTCATAAGAGGGTAATGGTGAAGGCAGTGTCACATGGTTTAATTTGTTCATAATATTGTAGTTTGCTGTTAACTTCTGTCTTTGGCATCAGGCTTTGCAATTTCCCAATACAAAATGCCTTATCAGGATGCCTTTATAATGTGAATAGTCAGGGGCACTTTATAATCCTTAACACCATCACGTTGCCATATTTTCAGAAATCCTTTCAGAACTGCTAGATTTTTTCGTTAGCATGACTGGCATGATTCATCCCCCACTTGAGTTTTGACACTTCCTTCTTACAAAGTTTGTAACATGAACTTATATATATATGCTTATCACACACACAGGTACACACACACACACACACACACACACACACACACACACACACACACACATACACACACACACACACACACACACACACACACACGTCTCTATTTGTGTTTATGTAGATGCATGTAAGGGTCTACTTTGGAAGCTCAAAGTTTCAAAACTTCAAACTTCATATGGTCAAGACCATAAGACTGAAGTTTTGAAACTTTGAATGGTTTAAATGGAGATCACCATAGAGCACAGAATGGGAAATTTACCGTTCTCTTCACAGCAGTTCAGTCTGGGAGTTGGTGTATTTAATTAGCAAGGGGTATAGGGGGTGCAGAGGGGCTTGCCCCCTGCATAAATGTAAAAGAAAAAAAATGGGTTTTTTTTGTATTTTTTATTGAAGTTTCCCACTTTCAAAACTTCTATGTTATTGTCTCGACCATGAGAAATTCGAAGTTTTGAAAGTTCAAGCTTCCAAAGTAGATCTGCATGTAGATATATCTCCATATATAGAGAGCAGTGGTTCCGAAACTTTGCAAGCTGCAGGACCCCTTCTATGAAAGAAGTATTTTGGAGGACCCCTATAGGTTGTGGTACACATACGTTATGTGTGAATCAGTCCCAACAACCCCAGTCAGCCCACCCCTGCCATGCAGCCATTTCAGAGTCCCGTTATTTGGCTATTTCTCCTCAGCTGCCATAAATACTGTTCAAAATTCTCAGTGTGCATACTGTTTTCTGTTTTACTTCGGCAACGATTACAGATATTTGGATTTAATTAGAAACTTTTATTTCAAATTTTATAGCACAAACACTGATAGACATTTGCTAAAGCTAAACAAAGGAATACAGTCACACTATGAAAACAGACTTAGCATTAAAACTTCTCTGCTTTTGAAACTCACATTCACTGAAGCAACATTGAAACCCACATTCAAAGAAAATGCATCTGGCCAGTGGTGGATTAAGTTTACCTTTGGTCTGTTTTCAAAGCATAGGTCCCTTGCGAACATTTTTAGGACCATGCAAAAGTTCTTTGATTCACCATCCTGATTGTATAATTAAGTTTTAATATACAATAATTAAATTATATCCCTTGTATAATACAGTACCACATGGTAGAGCATATTTTAATTGTATAGTTTTGCACATTTTTCCAGTAAGCAATGAAACAAAACTTATGAACCAATTACGTCAAAACTGCCCAATTCAGTCATAAAAAGGCACTCAAACTTCTGTCATTAAAATCCAGCAATATCAGTCATTATTCACAATCTCTGAAGAAGTCATCTGAATAATTCCACTTTAAATAGATCTGTAACTAATGAAAAGGTTGCTTCTAGCAAACAACTTTATATTTCAGGTTTCATTTACAAATTCAGTGCCTGCTGCCCTTGAAGAATAAATTGCCTACTTATGTTACATTAAAAAAAATGATAAGCCAATAATGTTGCATGGATGGCAAACTGAAAACAGGTTCATAGTTACTAGGCATCTCATCCAAAGGAGGACATATTCAGGACTTTAGCACCCCACCCCCTGAAAATGCAACACAGTATCTGTAATCCATCAATATGCTGTGGGAGTAGAAAATGCAAGCATACTACCTGTACTAACATCACTTAAAATTCTGTACCACAATAGTGATAACATTTGCTAAACAAAACAGTTACACATTGTAAACAGACTTAGCATGAGCAGCAGAAAACTTCTCTTCCCTTGAAACTCACAATTCCTTGAAAATGCACCTACCATTGTTTTCTGACTACAGTCCTCAATGATTTGCGAGGGATTTTCCAGAAAAAGCACAATTTTATTAAAATCAGACTAAAAATATGCGGCAAAAATCTGGACATTCTGCTAAAACCTGGACAGCTGAAGGTTATGCTGTCCATCTCTTACACACACACACACACACACACACACACACACACACACACACACACACACACACACACACACACACACACACACACACGAGCATGTGTGCACACTCTTCAGAGCAAGACATATGGACAAAGCCTGTCATAATGGGGGGAACAAACGGCCAAAAGTAAGGACACATTTTAAATATTGCTCTTATAAACGTAGAAAGTTGATAGTACAACAAGTTTTGCATTAGTACAAATTTTCTGAAGCATATGAAATCTAAAACTCAAATGTCTGCCATTATTTTCTGACTTCAGTCCTCAGTGATTTGCCATGGATTTGTCAGAAAGGCACAATCTTATCAGAAACAGACGAAAAAATATGAGCCAAAAATCTGGACATTCTGCAAAAAGTTGTACGATTGAGGGGTATACTACCGACCTCTTATACACACACACACACACACACACACACACACACACACACACACACACACACACACACACACACACACACACACACACACACACACACACACACACACACACACACACACACACACAGACACACACCTCTCCTTCTTACACACACACACACACACACACACACACACACACACACACACACACACACACACGCACACACACACACACACACACACACACACACACACACACACACACACACACACACCTACACACCTCTCCTACACACACACACACACACACACACACACACACACACACACACACACACACACACACACACACACACATAAGGCAACAAGTTTTGCATTACTATGAATTTTCTTTGTAAAGGATATTGTCTAAAGTTCTGTCCTCAATGAACTGCCAAGGATTTGCCAGAAAAAAATAAATTTTATGAGCAGACCAAAACTATGAGGCAAAAAGCTGGACAGTGGAAAGATACATTTTCTATTCAAGCGTTACAAAAAAAATAAAAAACAAAATACCTTCAGAGTCCTTCCAAAAGATTGCCTCGATCAGCTCTGCAGTACTGGTAAAAGGAACCAATCAGCATAAAACAACTATGTTAACTGTCTGACTGGAGGGAAATAATAGTTCTTTTAAATTTTCCTCCAAGTTCCAATGGCTAGACAGAAAACAGAGGGCAAGCAAGCAGTTGTTCTGCATCAGCCGCAAATGCAGAAGTTATTACTTATTATTCGTCTGTAAAAATGCGTGGTAAGAAGCTAGTTTAGCCATGAACACGAAAGACATAGAACGTTGTTTCATTTCTTTTTGCCTTTGTAAATACAGGCGCTTGATTGCAGCAGAAGTGAGGAATGGAACTCTGTGGACCCCTAGAATTCATCATATGGACCCCTAGGGTTCAGCGGATAACAGTTTCAGAATCGCAGATATAGAGAATAAAAGAGAGACAGAGAGAGATGTTATGAAACATCAGCTGCAGAAACATTAATGTATTACACTATTTCTAACATGTCAAAACTAAACAAAATCAAGAAAAAGAAGTTATAACTACACCTATTGGAAAAAGAAAAACAAACATTTTTCTGTTGTGACTTGTCAGATAAGAACAGGTTAAGAGCTTCAAGTACCTGGGAAGGGTGGTTGAGGAAAAGGGAAGTCTGAGTAAGGAGGTCACAGTTAGAATCAGAGGTGCTACAGCCAAGTGGCACAAAGTATCAGCAGTAGTGTATGACAGAAGAATGCCAAAGAAGCTGAAAAGTAAGGTGTACAAAACAGTGGTGTGACCAGTACTACTGGTACAGAATCCTGGGCAGTAAAGTAAGAAAAGTTGAAGAAGCGATGAAGATGAAGTGCCTGAGATGGGTAGTAGGATACACATTGTGGGTCAGACAAAGAAATGAGGACTCCAGAGCAGAAGCCAAAGTACCTGCAATTTTAGACAAAGTCAGACAACAGATTATGGTGGTTTGGACACATGTACAGAAAACAGTGCACAGACAATAAAGAACATCCATAAAAAATCGGAACCCTATATAGGTGCAAAAAGTACCTCACCAATGACAGTAAAGCCACCATCGCAAGAACTCACCTACTATCCACACTCCTCTATGCCTCCCCCGTACTCATCAACCTAAATAAAGCAGACTTTAACAAACTAAACACTTGCTATAATAAAATAGCTAGGTTTGCTACTGACTCACTCTTCAGGACACAACACTGCATAGCAATCAAGCAACTATCCTGGCTGAAATTACCCAACCTGCTCACATATAACCAGCTTACAATAGCCCAACAAATTCCATATTATCCCAGTAGAGTTCCTGCTCGTCCAGGTCTGCATAATATGTACTCTTGCAAACACCTATTAAGATCCACCAATAAAGCAATGGCTGACATAGGCAAAAGCAACAATAGCTGTGGGGACTTCTTGTTTTCCATTTCTGTTGCAAAATCATGGAATACCATCTCTGTAGATATTAGGACCACTGAAATCAAAAATAATTTCAAAAAACTCCTTCGGTCCCATTTACTTTGTTTTTGGTTATGAAATTGTTCTGACCCTGGGTAGCTTTATTTAATTAGATCATATCATACTTTAACCTTCTATGAAAGCTTGCAACAACTCCTTTCTATACTCTTAATCGATGTGTGTTTACTGTACTAGCCACTGATGAATGTAACCAAATGACTGAACAAAATGTCCGTTTAACTGTATTGTTTATTGTAACACACTGTGCTCCATATATTATATTTACATTTTGCTCATTTATTGGTCTTGAAACTGTACTTTATTGACTTTTAGACTCTCTACTATACTTTATTAACGTGTATTCTATTTACTGTATTTACTGTACTAATTTTTGTCAAGCTTTTCTCCCTGGGCCTCTGCTGAAAATGTGATCCATGCCTAGCTGGACTTTCCCGGTAAACAAATGGAAAATAAATATATAAATAGTAAATAAAAGCAGAAGACATCCTGGTGATGGAGATTTGGGAAAGAAAGGAAGAAGGCAAGAGGAAATGAGGGTATACAACAAAGAGGTGGATGGATTATGTGAGAGAAGACCTCTGACAAGTCAGGCATGAGTGTCAAAGATGGTAGGAGAGTGGCTTTGAATCAAGAGGTATGGCGACAGTTGAAATGTCATCCAGTCCCCATGTAGAAAATGGGAAAATATGGGATTGATGCTGATGATGACGATGTGTGTATGGTTAAAATGAAGGCCAGTACTAGAGTTAGGGTTAGAGTGTGAGCAAGCACAGATAAGAAAGGATGGTTGGTGGGGGGCTGTGCCGATTCCCCTACTAATACCACTACTCAAGACAATCACACACTCACACACACTCTTCACATATATCAACAAACACACACAGCATTAAACTATCCTCTTACTCTAACTCTAACCCACAAACACTCACACATGTACTCACATGCTTTATTCAACACAGACACACATACACACACACACACACAAATGTAGACTACACACTGAAACACACTCACATACATGCAGAAACACACATACCTGCAATTACACACTGACATGCACACACACACACACACACACACACACACACACACACACACACACACACACACACACACACACACACACACACATATGCAAACACATGTGCAAGTACACACAAATACACATTACACAAAACACCACCTATATCCACTTCATTAACCATTAGTCTAGCGATACCCCCCCCACATACACACACACACACACACACACACACACACACACACACACACACACACACACACTCCTACACCTATTGCTTAAACTTTTTTTTATGTATTATAAAGTTTCAGCATTACAGACAGCCCAATTTACCATAATGGCAAGCACAGCAAAGGAACAGTCAATGTTCCTAATTTTGAAATCTTCTGCAATCAACAATCAGTGATTTTGATACAAGGAGACAGCATTATATTTTAGTGTGTGTGTGTGTGTGTGTGTGTGTGTGTGTGTGTGTGTGTGTGCGTTTATGTGTAACTTCTCTTCCCTTGAAGCTCACAATTCCTTGAAAATGCACCTGCAACTAAATTCCTTGAAAAATGTACCTGTCATAATGTGGGGACAGAGGGCCAAAACTAAGGACATGTTTTAATTATTGCTCTTATAAACTTAAGAGAGTTAATAGAACAACAAGTATTGCATTGGTATGAATTTTCTGAAGGATATTAAGTCTAAAGCTCAAATGTCTGCCATTGTTTTCTGACTACAGTTCTCAATGATTTGCCAGGGATTTTCCAGAAAAAAATATAATTTTATTAAAATCAGACTAAAAATATGCGGCAAAAATCTGGACATTCTGCTAAAACCTGGACAGCTGAAGGGTATGCTGTCCACCTCTTACACACACACACACACACACACACACACACACACACACACACACACACACACACACACACACACACACACACCTACCTCCCTCCCTCTTACACATACACCTACCTGCCTCCCTCCCTCCCTCTTACACACACACACACACACACACACACACACACACACACACACACACACACACACACACACACACACACACACACGCACACACACACACACACACACACACACACACACACACACACACACACACATGCATACACACGAGCATGTGTGCACACTCTTCAGTGCAAGACATATGGACAAAGCCTGTCATAATGGGGGGAACAAAGGGCCAAAAGTAAGGACACATTTTAAATATTGCTCTTATAAACTTAGAAAGTTGATAGTACAACAAGTTTTGCATTAGTACAAATTTTCTGAAGCATATGAAATCTAAAACTCAAATGTCTGCAATTATTTTCTAACTTCAGTCCTCAGTGATTTGCCATGGATTTGTCAGAAAATCACAATTTTATCAGAAACAGATGAAAAAATATGAGCCAAAAATCTGGACATTCTGCAAAAGGTTGTACGATTGAGGGGTATACTACCGACCTCTTATACACACACACACACACACACACACATGCACACACCTCTACTTCCCACTTACATGCACACACACACACACACACACACACACACACACACACACACACACACACACACCTCTCCTTCTTACACACACACACACACACACACACACACACACACACACACACACACACACGCATGTCTCTATTTGTGTTTATGTAGATGCATGTAAGGGTCTACTTTGGAAGCTCAAAGTTTCAAAACTTCAAACTTCATATGGTCAAGACCATAAGACTGAAGGTTTGAAACTTTGAATGATTAAAATGGAGATCACCATACAGCATGGAATGGGAAATTTACCGTTCTCTTCACAGCAGTTCAGTCTGGGAGTTGGTGTATTTAATTATCAAGTGATATAGGGGGTGCAGAGGGGCTTGCCCCCTGCATAAATGTAAAAGAAAAAAAATGTTTTTTTTTGTATTTTTTATTGACGTTTCCCACTTTTAAAACTTCTATGTTATTGTCTCGACCATGAGAAATTCGAAGTTTTGAAAGTTCAAGCTTCCAGAGTAGATCTGCATGTAGATATATGTCCATATATAGAGAGCAGTGGTTCCGAAACTTTGCAAGCTGCAGGACCCCTTCTATGAAAGAAGTATTTTGGAGGACCCCTATAGGTTGTGGTACACATACGTTATGTTTGAATCAATCCCAACAACCCCAATCAGCCCACCCCTGCCATGCAGCCATTTCAGTGTCCTGTTATTTGGCTATTTCTCCTCAGCTGCCATAAACACTGTTCAAAATTCTTAGTGTGCATACTGTTTTCTGTTTTACTTCGGCAACGATTACAGATATTTGGATTTAATTAGAAACTTTTATTTCAAATTTTATAGCACAAACACTGATAGACATTTGCTAAAGCTAAATAAAGGAATACAGTCACACTATGAAAACAGACTTAGCATTAAAACTTCTCTGCTTTTGAAACTCACATTCACTGAAGCAACATTGAAACCCACATTCAAAGAAAATGCATCTGGCCAGTGGTGGATTACGTTTACCTTTGGTCTGTTTTCAAAGCATAGGTCCCTTGCGAACATTTTTAGGACCATGCAAAAGTTCTTTGATTCACCATCCTGATTGTATAATTAAGTTTTAATATACAATAATTAAATTATATCCCTTGTATAATACAACACCACATGGTAGAGCATATTTTAAATGTATAGTTTTGCACATTTTTCCAGTAAGCAATGAAACAAAACTTATGAACCAATAACGTCAAAACTGCCCAATTCAGTCATAAAAGGGCACTCAAACTTCTGTCATTAAAATCCAGCAACATCATTCATTATTCACAATCTCTGAAGAAGTCATCTGAATAATTCCACTTTAAATAAATCTGTAACTAATGAAAAGGTTGCTTCTAGCAAACAACTTTATATTTCAGTGTTTCATTTACAAATTCAGTGCCTGCTGCCCTTGAAGAATAAATTACCTACTTATGTTACATTAAAAAAAATGATAAGCCGATAATGTTGCATGGATGGCAAACTGAAAACAGGTTCATAGTTACTAGGCATCTCATCCAAAGGAGGACATATTCAGGACTTTAGCACCCCACCCCCTGAAAATGCAACACAGTATCTGTAATCCATCAATATGCTGTGGGAGTAGAACCCACAGCCTTCTGCATTAAAATGCAAGCATACTACCTGTACTAACATCACTTAAAATTCTGTACCACAATAGTGATAACATTTGCTAAACAAAACAGTTACACCTTGTAAACAGCCTTAGCATGAGCAGCAGAAAACTTCTCTTCCCTTGAAGTTCACAATTCCTTGAAAATGCACCTGCAACTACATTCCTTGAAAAATGTACCTGTCATACTGGGGGGACAGAGAGCCAAAACTAAGGACATGTTTTAATTATTGCTCTTATAAACTTAAGAGAGTTAATAGAACAACAAGTATTGCATTGGTATGAATTTTCTGAAGGATATGAAGTCTAAAGCTCAAATGTCTGCCATTGTTTTCTGACTACAGTCCTCAATGATTTGCGAGGGATTTTCCAGAAAAAACACAATTTTATTAAAATCAGATTAAAAATATGCGGAAAAAATCTGGACATTTCGCTAAAACCTGGACAGCTGAAAGGTATGCTGTCCATCTCTTAGACACACACACACACACACACACACACACACACACACACACACACACACACACACACACACACACACACACACCTACCTGCCTCCCTCTTACACATACACCTACCTGCCTCCCTCCCTCTTACACACACACACACACACACACACACACACACACACACACACACACACACACACACACACACACACACATACACACACGAGCATGTGTGCACACTCTTCAGAGCAAGACATATGGACAAAGCCTGTCATAATGGGGGGAACAAAGGGCCAAAAGTAAGGACACATTTTAAATATTGCTCTTATAAACGTAGAAAGTTGATAGTACAACAAGTTTTGCATTAGTACAAATTTTCTGAAGCATATGAAATCTAAAACTCAAATGTCTGCCATCATTTTCTGACTTCAGTCCTCAGTGATTTGCCATGGATTTTTCAGAAAAGCACAATTTTATCAGAAACAGACGAAAAAATATGAGCAAAAATCTGGACATTCTGCAAAAAGATGTACGATTGAGGGGTATACTACCGACCTCTTATACACACACGCACACACACACACACACACACACACACACACACACACACACACACACACACACACACACACACACACACACACACCTCTCCTTCTTACACACACACACGCATACACACACACACAGACAAACACACACACACACACACACACACACACACACACACACACCTCTCCTTCTTACACACACACACACACACACACACACACACACACACACACACACACACACACAAGGCAACAAGTTTTGCATTACTATGAATTTTCTTTCTGAAGGATATTAAGTCTAATGCTCTGTCCTCAATGAATTGCCAGGGATTTGCCAGAAAAAAAATCAATTTTATGAGGAGACCAAAACTATGAGGCAAAAAGATGGACAGTGGAAAGATATATTTTCAATTCAAGCCTTACAAAAAAATAAAAAACAAAATACCTTCAGAGTCTTTCCAAAAGATTGCCTCGATCAGCTCTGCAGTACTGGTAAATGGAACCAACCAGCATAAAACAACTGTGTTAACTGTCTGACTGGAGGGAAATAATAGTTCATTTAAATTTTCCTCCAAGTTCCAATGGCTAGACAGAAAACAGAGGGCAAGCAAGCAGTTGTTCTGCATCAGCCGCAAATGCAGACGTTATTACTTATTATTCGTCTGTAAAAATGCATGGCATGAAACTAGTTAGCCATGAACACGAAAGACATAGAACGTTGTTTCATTTCTTTTTGCCTTTGTAAATACAGGTGCTTGATTGCAGCAGAAGTGAGGAATAGAACTATGTGGACCCCTAGAAGTCATCATATGGACTCCTAGGGTTCAGCGGACAACAGTTTCAGAATCGCAGATATAGAGAATAAAAGAGAGATAGAGAGAGATGTTATGAAACATCAGCTGCAGAAACATTAATGTATTACACTATTTCTAACATGTCAAAACTAAACAAAATCAAGAAAAAAAAGTTATAACTACACCTATTGGAAAAAGAAAAACAAACATTTTTCTGTTGTGACTTGTCAGATAAGAACAGGTTAAGAGCTTCAAGTACCTGGGAAGGGTGGTTGAGGAAAAGGGAAGTCTGAGTAAGGAGGTCACAGTTAGAATCAGAGGTGCTACAGCCAAGTGGCACAAAGTATCAGCAGTAGTGTATGACAGAAGAATGCCAAAGAAGCTGAAAAGTAAGGTGTACAAAACAGTGGTGTGACCAGTACTACTGGTACAGAATCCTGGGCAGTAAAGTAAGAAAAGTTGAAGAAGCGATGAAGATGAAGTGCCTGAGATGGGTAGTAGGATACACATTGTGGGTCAGACAAAGAAATGAGGACTCCAGAGCAGAAGCCAAAGTACCTGCAATTTTAGACAAAGTCAGACAACAGATTATGGTGGTTTGGACACATGTACAGAAAACAGTGCACAGACAATAAAGAACATCCATAAAAAATCGGAACCCTATATAGGTGCAAAAAGTACCTCACCAATGACAGTAAAGCCACCATCGCAAAAACCCACCTACTATCCACACTCCTCTATGCCTCCCCCGTACTCATCAACCTAAATAAAGCAGACTTTAACAAACTAAACACTTGCTATAATAAAATAGCTAGGTTTGCTACTGACTCACTCTTCAGGACACAACACTGCATAGCAATCAAGCAACTATCCTGGCTGAAATTACCCAACCTGCTCACATATAACCAGCTTACAATAGCCCAACAAATTCCATATTATCCCAGTAGAGTTCCTGCTTGTCCAGGTCTGCATAATATGTACTCTTGCAAACACCTATTAAGATCCACCAATAAAGCACTGGCTGACATAGGCAAAAGCAACAATAGCTGTGGGGACTCCTTGTTTTCCATTTCTGTTGCAAAATCATGGAATACCATCCCTGTAGATATTAGGACCACTGAAATCAAAAATAATTTAAAAAAACTCCTTTGGTCCCATTTACTTTGTTCTTGGTTATGAAATTGTTCTGACCCTGGGTAGCTTCATTTAATTAGATCATATCATACTTTAACCTTCTATGAAAGCTTGCAACAACTCCTTTTTATACTCTTAATCGATGTGTGTTTACTGTACTAGCCATTGATGAATGTAACCAAATGACTGAACAAAATGTCCTTTTAACTGTATTGTTTATTGTAACACACTGTGCTCCATATAGTATATTTACATTTTGCTCATTTATTGGTCTTGAAACTGTACTTTATTGACTTTTAGACTCTCTACTGTACTTTATTGTGTATTCTATTTACTTTATTTACTGTACTAATTTTTGTCAAGCTTTTCTCCCTGGGCCTCCGCTGAAAATGTGATCCATGCCCAGTTGGACTTTCCCGGTAAACAAATGTAAAATAAATATATAAATAGTAAATAAAAGCAGAAGACATCCTGGTGATGGAGATTTGGGAAAGAAAGGAAGAAGGCAAGAGGAAATGAGGGTATACAACAAAGAGGTGGATGGATTATGTGAGAGAAGACCTCTGACAAGTCAGGCATGAGTGTCAAAGATGGTAGGAGAGTGGCTTTGAATCGAGAGGTATGGCGACAGTTGAAATGTCATCCAGTCCCCATGTAGAAAATGGGAAAATATGGGATTGATGCTGATGATGATGATGTGTGCATGGTTAAAATGAAGGCCAGTACTAGAGTTAGGGTTAGAGTGTGAGTAAGCACAGATAAGAAAGGATGGTTGGGGGGGGCTGTGCCGATTCCCCTACAAATACCACTACTCAAGACAATCACACACTCACAAACACTTCACATATATCAACAAACACACACAGCATTAAATCTATCCTCTTACTCTAACTCTAACCCAGAAACACTCACACATGTACTCACATGCTTTATTCAACAGAGACACGCATGCACACACATACATGCAATCACACACTGACATGCACACACGCACACACACACACACACACACACACACACTCCTAGACCTATTGCTTAAACTTTTTTTTATGTATTATAAAGTTTCAGCATTACAGACAGTCCAATTTACCATATTGGCAAGCACAGCAAAGAAACAGTCAATGTTCCTAATTTTGAAATCTTCTGCAATCAACAAACCATGATTTTGATACAAAGAGACAGCATTATATATGTGTGTGTGTGTGTGTGTGTGTGTGTGTGTGTGTGTGTGTGTGTGTGTGTGTGTGTGTGTGTGTATGTGTGTGTGTGTGTGTGTGCGTTTATGTGTATGTGTATATAAATATATATATATATATATATATATATATATATATATATATATATATATATATACACACACATTTATTTTTATATGGTGTCAGGTCCCTGATCCCATGGAATGGACTTGGTCTGCTGCACACCTTTCTTTAATATAATCAGCTTTAATGTTTCTGTACATTGGAGGAAAAGCAGAATATCTTGTATTCACAAAGTCAGCAGTTTTATAATGGATACTGACATTTGTCATTGAGTTGCTAGCAATGAGAATACATTACCTACATGTGCATGTTAAGTTAATATTGCTTGTTTAGCCAGCTTCATAGTCATAGTGTAGTGAAACCCTAACCAAAATCTGGATAAACCAGGTTAGATTAGTGGCCTGGACACGTGCTGTCATTGGTTGAAGAGGGAGTGGAATGAAGTTGCTAAACCCACTTGCCTCTCTGAGGGGGAGGAATGGGGCACATGTCTTGGACACACAAAGTGCATCAACTTCCCTGAGGAAGACTGGAGGCAGGATGTTTCTGTGCTTATATCAGCCATGGAAGTGAGTGACAGTCATACCTCTCACCTGTCAACATTTTCATAAAATGTCCAGATTGGTTTGCCTATGTGTTTGTTCCTCATAAATATGTGGATTTCTGGCAGTTCATTGAGGATTGAAGTCATGTCACTAACTGGTAAAAGACATCTGAGTTTCAGAATTCACATACTTCAGAAAATGCATACCATTGCAAAATCTATTATTCTGCCAATATTCTCAGTTTATAAGAGCAATATTTAAAATCTGTCCCTGATTTTGAGCCTTTGTCCCCATTCCCCCATTACTTTTGACCTTGTCCAGATTTATTTTTTAATCCAACTTTCTTTTTTCACAGTTGAAGCACTTTCATTAAAAAAACACAAAATATACAATACAATTATCCAAAAGAATTATAACATATAATCTAAACTGTTTATATAATTATAACAAATAAATTCCAAAACTAACATTTATAACAAAACAGCAGTCATCCTAGGAACATATAATTTACTACACATACACAACAAAAGAACCTTGAAATAATGAGTCACAATCAAGTGAAAGAAATACACTAGATAACTTAATGGAGATATTACAACCCTTTAGGTGAATCTTATGACCACATAAAATTTTACAAGGTCATATGGGTTGTTAATCCATGTAGCATAACAATATGAACCACCATTCTAGTTCAAGGAAAATGGAGTACCAAATACAGAACAATTTAGCCTGAGAATCTGGTTACTTTGTTTCATCCGTTCTATCAGATCTAGCTAAAGCCTTTGATACAATCTCTCATACCCATCTACTTAACCATCTCTCTAACCTTAACTTCTCCACAAAAACTCTTTCCTGATTCTCCAGCTATCTTTCTGACAGGTCCCAAGCAATGAAATGGGGCAAATCCTCTTCCTCCTTCCTTCCAACACCCACAGGAGTTCCCCAAGGTTCCATTCTTGGCCCTCTGCTATTTAACATCTTTATTAATGATTTTCACAAAGCCATTCCTAACACCAAAATTTCCCAATATGCAGATGACTCCACTCTTATCTGTCATGCCTCCATCCAAACTGAACTCAAGTCTCTAACTCAATCTGCCTTCTCATCCACTGAAAAATGGATGCACCATAACCACCTCTCACTAAATGCTAACAAAACTAAAATTCTCCTTTTCACTCCCTCCAAATCTACCCACATTAACAAACACTCATTTCAAATTACCAGCCTCAACAACTGTGACATTGACACAAATAGGAAATCCAAAAAGAGAACCACTGAGAAAACGCCAAGGCAGAGAAAGATGCTGGACACCAAAATAGCGTAACCAAGTTTATTCACCGCTTTCGTCGTAAGACTTCTTCAGAATACAAACTAATAGCTTAAAAAACACATCTTATATAGTCAATGATAAATAAGTTAATTGACAATTAAAAAATTCATTAATCAATAAAACCCTAAGGAATGATATTTAACTAACAATGTTACTATAAAATAAACTAAACTCAATTAAAAAACACTTTAGAAATAGTTTTGTCAATATTTAAACTAGCGTTTCTCAAAAAACATTTGATGTTAATTGTATCATTAAGTCCTGGAAACTTATCAGATTTCAGCTTTATTTGCCATAATGTTTCCCTTTGCTCAAGAAAATTTTTGAAGTCTCCACCCCTTAAATCAGACTTGCAAACTTCTATCACTGAAAAAGTGAACTTTTTAAAATTCTCACATGAAACAGAATGTTTAAATAACGCATTATTGTTATCACAAGTTTTTATGCTATATAAGTGTTCACGAATTCTGAATTTCAAACTTCTGGTAGTCATACCGACATAAAAAGCCGGACATGACATGCAAAAACTGATGTAAACAACTCCTGCAGTATTACAATCCACATATTCGGGAACCATAAAGGTTTGATCAAAATTTTCTACAATAATAATGGGCCCTGTTGAAATATATCTACAGATGTTGCAATTGAGACATTGAAACATGCCTTTTCTGTTTGTTGTTCCAGCAGTGTTGTTTGTGGGGGCGTCAATTTTACGTTCTAAAGATTTTTTAAGACTAGAATTATTTCTAAAGGAGAACAAAGGTCTGTCTCCTAAGACTTTACTAATGTCTGGATTACCTTGGATAATACGCCAATTGCTTTCCACTAGGCGTCTAATCGTGGTACTGTCACTAGTCATGTCCAAAGTACAAATAGGTGTTTGTCTAGTGATATTTACACCAACTGACTCAGTGTTGATAAAATCATTTTTAGTTGGAACATTAAAATTCAAAAGTGCCGGATATAAAGTGCTTCTTTTATCTAAAATTTCCCTAATTGTTTTGTCTAAAAAAACTTTGTCATACCCCCTGTCCAAGAATAAACTTGAAATAAAAATTAATTCATCCTGCAAGTCGCTGTCCTTAGATGTCATCCTGCAGGCTCTAATGAATTGACCCTTTGGTATGTTTTTTATGACATGAGAAGGGTGACCACTTTGGAAATGCAAGTAACTATTTGTGAAGGTGTCTTTTCTGTAAATTTTACTGTGGAATCGAGATTCAAAATTATCCCACCAAAATAAAACGTCCAAAAAATTAATTTCCAAACCAATATTACCTAAGGTAAACTTTAAAAATTCAGATGTTGTGTTGATGTCACTGACAAAATCATTAACTGTATCAGTGTTACCTCTAATGATAAAAACCAAATCATCAACAAAACGATGGTAAAACAAAATTTCATATCTACTCATCATGGTGGTTAAACTACTACATTCCCACCAGGAAAGTACTAAATTTGCATAGGAGGGTGCGGCAGGAGAACCCATCGCCACCCCCCTGATTTGCCGATAATACTTGTTGTCAAATAAGAAAAAATTATTATTTAATAATATTTCCAAAAACCTGCATATGGTAGAAACTTGACTGTTGTTTAAACTGGTTTTTAAAGTTAAAAAACTACGGATGGCTTCAACACCTTCTTCATGAGGTATACAAGTATATAATGAGACAATGTCCAAGGTAAAAATAATGTCGGTGACCGGATTAAAAAGAGTCTTGTTTGTAAAACTCTTTAATTTTTCCAGGAAATGCCAAGAATCCTTAATAAAGGAGTCTTGCTGAGAGCCTATTGGCCCTAAGGTGGCATCTATCACCAAGGAAATACCTTCGGTACAAGAATGTGGAGAAGAGACTATTGGCCTCAAGGGAGGATCTAACAAACATTTATGAGTTTTAGGTATCCCAAAAAGTATACCTATTCTGGGTTTGTTAATGACACAAAATTCATAAACTTCAAAGTCAATTTCGCCTGTCATAAGTGCATCATATAATAAAGAATGAATAACTTTAATCTTTTTATTAATATCATATAAAGAAATGGTTTCATATTCATGTTTATTATTCAATAATGTTAGCATCTTGTCTTTGTAAACAGTTTGTGTCATAATTACTATGTTACCTCCCTTGTCACTTCTCATAAACCTTAATGTTTTGTTTTTATTACGTAAACTATGAAAGGCTTTCCTTTCGTCTCTATTTAAGTTGTTGTAGCCATTGTGACTCTTTATATTTTTTTCAATTTCCTGTATACAAATATCCTCAAAAATTCTTAAGGTGTGATTCAGCTGGGGATTGTATGTTGAGGGTTTAATTAACACTTTTGTAGGTAAAGATATGTCATTTAACACATATTGCAAATTTAACCTCCTAACATACTTCTTGATGTCAACTACAGTTCTACCATAATCTGCTCTAACTGATGGAATAAAATTAAGCCCTAGTTTTAAGACTTTTAATTCATTAATGTCAAAATCAGATTCAGTCAAATTAATAATATCAAATTTATTTTTGTCAAGATTCAAGTCTCTTCCCCTGACGAACTTGAACCCAGAAAAGTCCGGCTTCTTGTTGAGATAATCTTCTTCTCTGCCGGTGTTTTTTTGGTAAAAAAACGGTTGATAGAAGTGGTCGAGGAACCAGTCATTGAATTATTAGACGATTTGTTTTTAGCCCCACCATCGTGGGATGCCAAATTAGCTTTTTCAGAACTTGTATTGTCATCCAATACAGGGCCAGGTTCACGAATGTTATTGGAACCTGCATTTTCTAAAACAACATCCACTTTAGCTGATTCCTTATCTCCTCGTTGCGATCGAAAATTATTGTTGTCAAAGGCATTCATGTTGCCAAAAGCATTCTTATTACAAGACACAGCTGAACTATAATCATGTCGATAGTTATCTCCATTTGCAGAGAATTTAAAAGTTCTCTCTTTGTTGTTTAAGGCAAAAGAATTGTACGCTGTATGAGTCTCATAAGACTCAATGTCACGTATCAACTTGGAATGCTTCCTGTTGATAACGTCTTCCGAATGCTTTTCAACATCTTCGGAAATTCTGCCAAACAGTTCTACTTGTTTTTTATTGTCTAGTAAAGATTTTTTAAGTGCAACTTCAACTTTATTAATGTCATCCTTTAAGGTTTTCATTTTTGCCAAATTATTTTCTATTAATAGATTTAAAAACGCCAGACCAGCCTCATTAAAGAAGGCTACCAGTTTGTTAAACATCAAATCACCAATGCGAACACCATTAGGGCATTTGAAGAACCTGAGCCCCTTCGGAATTATTTTTAATTCTATGCAGCGTTCAAAATAACAATTTTCTATATAAAGAGAACGATACCTTTTTAGAAGACTGCAAAGGAAGTCCCGATTTTTATTAATTTCTTCATTATTAAACAAAGAAAATGAAGCAGAACAGTTTCCAAACGGATTGTTGGAATACTCAAGCACTGGTTTAACTCCCGGCGCCTCTTGATGATGCACATTCTGTTTGACTGCAATGCCTTGTTTCTTAAGGCGTAATGGAAAAGTATCTTCCGTAATTTCAATAACAGTGTCCAATTCTTTATATGAACCTGCAGGACTGTGGGCATTCGCCGCTGTAGTATCATTAGAAGCTTTCGCCACCAAAAAGTCTAAAGATCTTTGAATACTTAATAGCGTAGTCAAAAAAAAACTGTGACATTGATATTGTTCCCTCCACCAAACTGTTGGGGGTCACCATTGATGAACACCTAAAATGTAATACCCATATCCAACTCAACATCAAGAAAACCCACATAAAACTCAGCCTTCTCTACAGAAAAAACACTTCCTCTCCCCCTCTACTAGACTGACCCTGGCCACAACTTATCTTTTCCCATCTCTCCTTTATGGCGCTCCTCTGCTTACTAATCTATCTTCCACCTTTACCTCCAAGCTAGAAGTATGCTACAACAAAATCTCCAGGTTTGCCACAAATGCAAAAGCCTCCTCCCACCACTGCTCCTCCCTACTAACCATAAACTGGCTTGAACTCCCCAATCAACTAGACTTCCTCCAAATTGTCTTAGCCCACAAATTACTTTTTCAACCCAACAGCTGCACTGCTTTATCCAATATCCTCCAACCTTACAGCCCACCAAGACCCCTTAGATCCAATCACCAAAACCTCATTATCATCCACAAATGTCCTGCTGGTCATCTTCTACAATCCTTCATCCTAGCTAAAAAATGGAACGCCCTGCCCTCCACCCTGAGAACTTGTGACAGCCTAAATACCTTCAAAAGTCTACTTTGCTCCTACCTGCTTCTTCACAGAAAATGTAACTGCACTTCACACCCCATACCTCCCAAACTCCCCCCTTCCTTCTCTCCTGGCTAAACTCATTACCTTTCAAACTTCTGACTTATACTCCGACTACAACTCATAAACTATCTCCTCCCAGCATATCACTCTTTGACTATAATTTCAGTCCTTTCATAACTACTTAATCTTCTTAGCTACGAAGTATTAGACTCCTCCTCTATCCACTTCCCTTCCTGGTATAAAACTTGTTTACAACTCCATACTGAATGCTATGTAAAAGAATCTTTCGTGTGATATCTCAATTTGATATACAACTTAGCAATGTAAAATATTTCTATATGTTTATGCAACTTGTTTTGCAGTGTAAAAGAATTTCTTTCGTGTGCTATTTCAATATAATATGTAACTTATCAATGTGAAGAATTTCTATATGTTTATGTAACTTGCAAATCTTCGCATCTTAACAATGTAAAAACTATTATGTAACTAGTTATGTGGAGCTTTTCTCCCCGGGTCTCCACTGAAAATGGGCTCTCGAGCCCAGTGGACCTCCCCAGTCACGAAACTGGAATAAATAAATAAATATAAATAAATAAATAAGAACTACCCAATAATTTGTGTCATTTAGGCATATCTAACTCTTTGGTTGTCCAAACATTAAGATTATAAGTACGTTTCAAGAATCATTTTACCCAGTCTTATGTAAGACATTTCCAGTGTTGGAAGAGACAAGCAAAAAACGTGGTTCACAAAGACAATTCCCAGGATTCATGAAGCTCAGCACAAGGACGGCATTAGCCTTGCACTGACCGTGGGGCGTAGAGATGGCACAGCAGCACCACATGCATATTAATGAAGGTGCGCTGCTGTAACGGCCACATGCATAGGAAATGTGTACGAGTGCAGGGGGTGTTCAAGCGCTGCACAGAGCTGTGAACATGGCTGCATACGCGCAACCTAAAATGCTGACTAGTACAGCCCGCCTCTAATAGTAACCACTCCTGTCAGTGTCCGTGGATAGTGAAATGTATGCAAAGCATACAAGACATTTTTGTGAACACCACAATAAGAAGTAAACACAAAGGCACGTAGCTGAATATTAAGTCCCTGTCCCTCAAACAAATAATATTTAAAACCCTGTGCCCGTATTCCATTGTAGTGTCACTAGTCATACTAAGTGGAAGCAAAACGCATCATGTTAGCGCCCCGTCAGTTGCTAAGCCTAGCCCAATGGTTAGGGTTACCACCTGTCCTACATTGTGAGGGACAGTCCCCCTCTAGGCAGGTGTGTCCATACCAAAACCATTATAAATGTGAAATGTCCTGCGATAGTAGGACATAATTATGTCCCATATTTTATGTAATAGTCCCATACAATACTTACGTTTGTATATAAAATACCTAAATGTTACAAGAAACAGAATAAGCAAGTAAATGAAACAAAATTAGCAACTACACCGCTACAACAATAAAAGCTTATATGTAGGCATAAAACTAAAGTACTATCCTTTGTAATGACAATGGGTATGTGTTGGCCTGTAAACTCTGATGTGTGTCCCGACAATGTCCCATACAGGTCATATGAAAAGGTGGCAACCCTACCAATGGTCAGAGCATTTGCCCAATATCTGCCCATTCGCAGTCCAAGTCGTCCTTGTCAGGACGGCCCATAGATAAACGAGTATTACCCAGGTATACCTACCATGTCATGAAAGATAAGTATTTGCATATACCTATGTGCGTGAAGTACAGCATGTGGATGATCAAAAATGCTAGGGTAGTCCTCACAACCATATTGGTCCCAGAGATATGTAGTGTATGCAATTTGTTCTGTTGACTGTGCCATTTGCCATCAACTAGAGAAGGGATGAATGGTGTCTGTGGAATATGGGGGTGGGGGTGATGGGTAATGTAATAATTTGCCAAGGGGAGACTGGGTTGGTTGCACAATAGGTGAACTGGAGGTCTACGAGGGAGCAGGGGGTGAATCAGGAAGATAACCAAAGAACAAATATACACATCCGCAATACAATCCCACAAACATGTGAACATTAAAAAGTGCAATGCACATGTACAGAAATGTTATCGGCATATACCCACATAATGGTCTGGCCTGAATTGAGCCATCCAAACCCAGCACACCTGGATACATATTTGAATACCCATCATCCACTTCGCAGCACACCACCTCCCCTTCCTGAACGTCCACCAAAACCACTCATACTCGGGCTGCTAGATAGGAGCAGCCATATCTGCACATAGTGACCCCTACCCATATCTAGTAGACAGTCTCACCCTAGGCAGTCTCAGGATTGCAAACTATGTATCCCTTGCATGTATAACCCTACCTTATAGCCATAAAGCAAAGAAGGTCATCGGTCCTCACAATTTTTGGATATCCCTCATGGGATAAGTATCTGTTCTAAACATTAGACTTAGTGTCACAACACAATGTCCAGTCCTGTAAACATCTGGACACAAGTAGTATGAGCAGTAGCTGTCCACAAGACTGCTCAGCCTCCAGCTGGTCTTGCAGAACCTACGGCCTGGTTTTAAACACCTGACCATGATGTATGTCTCCCCACGTGCATTATCGAGAATATATACCTTACAAATTTGCATAGTGGCAGTCGGATATAGGGTGCTTAAGGTGCTTTAAAGCAGATGTAAGTAGGGTTACCACTGGCCCCACCTTGCGAGGGACAGTACCTTTTTGGGCAGTTGTGTCCAGACCAAATATAATGCAATGGCAAATGTCCTGTGATTGTAGGAAATACTTATGTCCCATATTTCATGTAACAGTTGCATAAAACAGTTATTTCTGTATGTAAAATAATTAAAGTTAATAGAAACAGATTAAGCAACTAAACTGCTACAAGAATAAGTCTTCATTTAGGCAAATAAGTAAAGTTCTAACCTTTGTACTGACCGAGAGTATGTGTCGGCCTGTAAAATCTGATGTGTGTCCCGGAAATGCCCCACTTTGGCCATATGAAAAGGTGGCAACCCTACACGTAAGCAGGTAAGCAAGCGTGTATGCGTGACAGTAAGTGGCAGTGATTCAACAGTATGGGAAATGTAAATGAGCATGTAGGTGCATTTGCATGTGTATGTACAGTATGTACAGACCGATATATACACACACACACACACATATATATATATATATATAAATATATATATATATACACATATAAGGGTTGGGAGGGTGGACTAATGGTTAAGGTGTTTGCCTTACAAACACAAGATGCAGGGTTTGAGTCTCACAATGGATAATTAGCTAGGCTTACAATGGCTTACAAGGACAGTTAGCCTAGTACTAACCTATGAACCTATATATATATATATATATATATATATATATATATATATATATATATATATATGTAGATATGAAGAATGAACATTGTCACAATATAGCATTCATAACGAATGTGAAAGGAAACAGCAGCGGAAATCCCCGTAATAGTTAGTGCTGTTATATATCAGGCTGGCCATAGGTGAGCACACCTCTGCATCCCCAACCACAGATAGAATGCTAAAAGTGGAACAAATGATCTCCCCGTGCTAAGTCTGACTTTGAACTAGGTACGGTACGGTACAGGGCAGTCCCAGTCCCAGTCCCCAGTTGGACAAGCCTAAACCCAGATGACCATCTGAACACCCTGACAATCAAACACACGTATGTGCCATTACTATAGGCTTTGAGGTCTGAATATCCTCGGAGTGAGTCAACATGCGGCATGGGTCCAGAGCAGTAGGGAATAGGGAATGGTGTATGTGTAGTAGTGTGATTTCCCCAACAAGAAAATGGATGCCTGCTGTGTAAGTGAAGTGATGAGGCATGTGTTTGGGTAACTATGAACCATGGGTATACATATAAATAAAGCAGAACACCAATAGTGTAGTGGTTAGAGCATCCACCTAACGAAAAGGCATTCACGGCTCAAGGTCGACAATAGGACATATCATTTTTCTTCTGGAATGAATGTTGCTCTGCTGTAAAGCCGACATTTAAACATGTAAAGGTGAACGTGTGTATCGCATGGCACTATTAACCAGATCCTTTCAATCAAAGTGGTATTGTCATAATGAATAAGGCACAGATATTCACAAATAAGAGGCAGTAAACATATGTAACGCACAGTAAGCACAGGTGAGGGCGCCTATACGGGTGTAAGCAGCTCCCAGCATAGGAAATATATGTTTGTATGTACAGATGTAATATACACACACACACACACACACACATATGTGTGTATAGATATTTATCTACATACATGAAAAAAAAAAAATATATATATATATATATATATATATATATATATATATATATATATTTATAAAAATGGACGTTGTAACAATAAAGAATACAAAAGGGATGTGAAGGGAATCAAGAGCAGTGTTGGTATTATATAGTGCTTTCAGTGTATGTCATAAAAAGCTGCCCAGGAGTGAGCAGAGCACCGCTACTCACACCACAGGCAGGGTTTACCAGTGGGAGTAACATCGGTGAAATGCTACATCTACTTTACACACAGACTGAATGTAGTACTATGCTGGGACCTCCACAAATTGGGAATCGCAAATGGCCGGAGTCCATAATCCCAGAAAACGCATGTATGTGCAAATATACATGGCGGGAGACCCTGTAAATACACGAGGTGGGACAAAATGTGTGTAGGGCCCCAAAAGCTCTGGAGAGGGCAATGTGTAAAGGTGTGTCATGGCTGCTATAGCAAGTGGATAATGGATGTTATGCATATAAATTTAGCACGGGTGGGGTGGAAGAACTATGGGTATGCAATTATGGATCCAGGAGTGCCAGGGTTGGATGGGCCGGTTCTAATGGACTGCCCCATGGAGGTCAGCTAGGTCATAATAGGTATATATGTATACTCACATTCAGACAACAGTATATGTTGAAGTACAAATTCTGTAACACATGCATTCCATTTGTTGACATAAATAATAGGAATGTGTCCATACAAACATCAACAGTCAATGGAATAATAGGCTGTGCAGAAGAGGGACGGGTCGAATCACACTATCACATTCCAATTACCATCGGTAATCCATACATGAACATATAACATATGTACATATAGCATATGAACATATGTCCTCTGTATAATGTGCTACATACTGATTACAAGATGACTAAAGTGAAGTGTTGGTGTTATAATGAATAAGGCACTAGTATGCTGGTGAAGCATATTAACACCATTACGCATGTGTAAGTGCGTATGAGCGGGGAATGTATTGACACACTGATGTACATATACATAATCATACATATATATATATATATATATATATATGTATATATAGACATATATACATATATATATATATATATATATATATATATATATACACACACACACACAAATATATATATATATATATATATATATATATAAAACAGCAAGATATGAATATACATGTATGAATACATATGCAGTAATATCTGTATATATTAATGTAAATATATATATATATATATATATATATATATATATATATATATATATATATATATATATATATATATATATATATATATATATATATGTGTGTTACGGTAAATATATACATGTATATATCTATATTATGTTACAGCAGTTATGGGAAACATATGTTTAGACCGGGCATATGTTGGTGGGAGGTCCAATCAATAAACATCTACCTCACCCCCCCCCCCCCCCCCACCGCTAGGCTGGTGAGACATACAGACACGCAATAAAGGTAAATACAACACTGCTTCCCAGACCACCAGCAGGAAACTACCAATGGGAGAGATCTACAAGGTCTACACTTTAAACATGGACAGCGATGTCCCTTGTGGGACACCAGAAATTTGGTCCTTCCAACCAATGGGAGTAACACAATTACGACCAGGTTGTAGCTGTACACGGAACAGTAGGTTGTGCAAGCCTGATAACACATAGGTTGACACAATGTATGACATGTGTCCCGAAACGAGGAGAGTGGGCAGTGTGTAGGGGTGTGTTCATATCCCACCTGCGCCCACAGTAAGGATGAGTGCTGTAGAGTAGTGGCAGGTGCGGTAACTATAGGTATGTAGTTATGGGGCTAGGCGTGCAGGTGTTGGCTGGCAGACACGTATTAGTGAGTGTAAGTAATATTCTGATGTGGGTATAGCAGATGCCCATACCTCCCAAACCTTAAGAGCACATCTACTGGACAGTCCATAAACCATTGGGGGAACACATAGGGATCATATCATTGAACTGTCCCCGATTAGCAGGGACGTCCGTGATTACGAATCAGAATCTAACAAAGTCCCAACTAATCCCTCCTAGAACTAGTGATATTAGGTGGAAAGGTGGCGGAATACACGTAATGAATAATGACAACATGTAAGAGTCATAAACAGTATGTACCTCAGACAATGTGTATGAATACATATGTGCTCTGTGTCCGGTGTGTCAGGTTAATTGCACCAACCTTTTAAATGTGTCCCTGAGGTCGTTATGCTGTGTCTCTGATTTAGTGTTCATTCTTCCCCATTCATATGAGAGGTCTGATAGTGAGAGAAAGCGCATGTTCCGCCGACTAACTTAGAAAGTTGATAGAATAATAGGGTTGGGGTTACCACCTGTCCACCTTTGCGAGGGACACTCTCCTTTGGGCAGTTGTGTCTTGCAAAATAATTGTAATTATGGCAAATGTCCTGTGATTTAGGGCAAATATTACCTATATTGTCTGTAGTAGTTGCATAAAACAATTATGTTCACCTGAAACACCTAAATGTTATAGGTAACAGTATAAGCAACTATAATGCCACAACAGTAACCTTTTATTTAGGCAAAACAGTGAAGTACTCCCCTTTCTACTGGCTGTCGGTGTGTTGCCCTGCAATTTCTGATGTCTCTACATACAGGTCCTTATAGGGTTGCCACCTTTCCAAATGGCCAGAGTGGGACATGTTCTGGAGAAATGTCAGACATTCCAGCACAAAACATACCTACAGCCATGCATAGTACAGGAGTATATTTATTTGCACAAATAAAAGCTTAATCTAGTTGCATTTGAATTGCTTATGCTACTTCACATAATATATAAACGTGTCATATATAAAATAACTGTTTTATGCAATTATTAATGAAACATAGAATATAATAATGTCCTGTAATCGGGACATTTGCTATGTCTTGATTATTTTCGCAGTGTCCCTCACAAAGTGGGACAGGTGGTAACCCTAAAGTCCCACCTTGGCCAATTGAAAAGGTGGCAAACCTATAATAGGTATGTGGTAGCATGACTCGTCTGACGAATGTGGCTCCCACAACCCAACTACTTGTCTCTATTGCAGAGTCTCGGTTCCCATTTATCAGCCAGATGGGAGCAGAGTGTATGCAGAACACACCAATATGATTAATTCACTGGACAGGCCGCTGATTCTGTACAGTTGAATGCCATGCTGTTGCCTAATGGGCAGCCATTCCCGATACTGTAGTCAGGAGCGGCCTTAGGTCAACTGGTGCCCTAGGCAGAGGGCACAATGGCACCCCCCACCACACCACCCAGTGCCCCCATCCTAGTCTACCTACACCAAATAAATACTGGTAAAGTACCCCCATTAAAGCGGCGCCCTAGGCGGCCGTTTAGTTGGCCTATGCCTAAGTCCGGCTATGACTGTAGTCATGTAGTCCAATGTGATAGGGATCAAAAAGTGGGAGCAGATTGTAAGAGGAACACACAAATATGAATGATTCACAGGACAGGCCGCTGATTCCGTACAGTCGAACACCGTGCCGTCGCCTAATGGGCAGCCATTCCCGATACTGCATTCATGTATTATGATGTAATAGGCAACACAAGGTGGGAGCACACTGTATGAGGTACACACAAATATGATTGTGTCACTGGACAGGCCGCTGATTCCATACAGTCGAACGCGATGACGTTGCCTAATGGGCAGCCAATCCCGATATTGTAGACATGTAGTCCGATGTAATAGGCATTACAAGGTAATATTGTGGTCCTTGCTCACACCCAGGGGTGTGAGTGACAGATGCAAGCACCAATGTTGGTGCATTAGCAAGTGCCGGAGTGAGCGGGTGTAAGCGTGTTTGGCTACCAGTATGTGAGTATTGCACTGATTAAGCAATGTAGAGACTAAATGAGCATAAGAAGCTGTAACCAGAGGTTAGCAGTACCTAACTCCGTGCAAACCCATGCACACCCGTTCCCAACTGCTTTAATGTGCCTTACTCCCTCCATATCCAATGGGCTTGCTCTGCCCTGCAACCAACTAAATGTCCTTCGCAAGGTTCAGAAGCAGGACCCTGCGCACACAGCTAATGTGTATTAATAATATGCCATGGCAGATATACAGATAACGGACAGTACCACAAACATATCATACAGCACAGTCATTCAACAGTATATGAATGTATCCCATCATGTAGATGTACGTGAGTGTTTATGTCGAGCATATAGGTACGTACATATATAGAGATGTATCAGGAACATACCATGTGGCAACAAAGCATTACAAATGAATGAAACACCAGCAGTGCCTGTATTATGTAGTGGTGTTGCTCTATGTGATCACAAGACTCCCTCAGACAGACATGTGTCAGTCATACACGTAAATAGTTGTACATTGGCCATATACATCACTCTGTGCATGCAATGTACATTAACACAACAGTACCTGTCCTATCATTATGTGTGAACAGTACTCTTGCAATGTGCTGTGTGCATCATCATCATCATGATAAAGGTAAATGGGGTAACCATAGAGGGACTGGTGGTGTTTTGTGTACAATGGGGTCATCCTCCTCACATATACCTGGACCATGTAGGAGTGATGTGCATACCAGGATAGTGCTCCTGAGGGACAGGGGTGAGTATAACAGAAGTATGTTATGATGCATAATACAAGGGTTTCATGTGTCCAGTGGGCACGTGTGTGTAATGGACAGCTATGTGTAGGGTAGATGGTGTCCTAGGAGCTGAATGGCCTTATGTGTCCATAGGTGAGGGTCAGATGTTGGGGAAGGAGTGTAGGTATGGTCGTGGAGGATAGGTAGGAGCACAGAAATGACAGCATACAGGGTTGGTATATGACACATGTGGGGGTGATACACCCTGGATAGGGATGGGTCTTCGCATTCAAAAGCCCATGGGAACAGTGGGACGGAGGTCCCCAGCCATGGGCAACTGCCACTGCACCTACACAGCTGCAAAGGAAGCAGTGCTGGGGGCTGTCCAGGATGGGGCAGCATCACCCTGTAAATGTGACACTCCACCGTTGAACTGGTGTATCTAGCTTTGTATCCCCTTAGGGAGCTACTAACACAACACGTCTGGGACCGCACAACAGCAGATATGTACCTGTCTGGTCCCGCTCCCAAGGGGGACATGCTCCATCCTCAGTGGTGGTACCACCAGAAGGTGATGCAGAGCCAACAGAGGTTGAAATCTATGGCTGGACCCCAGATGTGCTAGTGCCCAGTGCCATGGTCAGCTGAAGTGGGACAGGAGGTCCTGCTGGGACCTCCCAACCCATTCAGCCTATGGTGTTGAGTTTTAAACCCACATATGGCTTAGTGATAGGCAACAGCATACAGGATTACCTACGACAGTATGCATAGATATCAGCAGCAACCCAACACAACAGATGGTATACATTTGCAGAGGGAGCACAACACATGCATATATACCGCATGCCAACTGTACAATGTGTAGTAGACTTTTGACCGCAGCTATGAACAGTTGCCCATTATTGCCTTGTCCTAAGAATCCCACACAGTGTTAGTCATACTACTGCCTCATGTGACACATGTCCAGTCAGGGATGCAATGGCAGTAACACATCCCTATCATCATATACTGTCTGCAATCCTCACACCATGCTTCTGCTGTGTATAGATGTGTGTTCAGTGTGTAACACAGGAAACAAATGGTTGCACACACTGACCAATTCACAGATGGCCCTACAGATGGGGGTCCCTCATAAACAGAGTACTGTCATGTCTGTATTATAACATGCAGAATAGCCATTTCCACACACATTTTAAACAGGCAGTAGTCTCAATGCAGCATAGCTACACTTACATACTGTAGTTATGTGTGGCACATCACCCTCCTGTCATTAGGCTATTTTCCACTGTGGAAAATAATTGAGGTACATCCAGATATCATCTGTGATGCCATGTCAGAACACCACATCCAGGTACCACTCACAGTGACTGTCATGGTCAGATAATAAAATGTTTCCATAGATAGTGTACTGTGTTTATCATGCGGATGGCTATGGGAACACCATCACAGCTGTACCACATGCAATCAGCTAGAGGAGGACTGCAATAGGTGCAGAGGCCATCACCTGACCATTCCCATCTCTTACAATACACATGCTGCTGCTGTGCAGGTGTACACCTTCACATCCACCAGAGAGTGCGTGGGCAGGACAGTCAATGTACACCAGAGAAAGGCTTGGAGTCTTAACCATAAGCATCATCTGTCACACGCCGAATAGTACAGGGGCAAACCCCTGACTACTCATTACTATTACATGTGCATGACGTTACTACATGTGCCACAAAGGCGACATGTTGCTGTAAGAACATGTGTGTAGGTGAGTGAGTGCCATCTGCCTCAGATATATTAGGCATACATTAGGTGTGGCACACATGTCAGTCCATGTGAATGGATGCCATTGTCACCACAACCACACTTTCTAAAGGACATGCATTGACACCTTTTCCAGGACCACAAATACACAACGTAACTACTTAGTTTGCCACACTGCAGTAATGCACAGGACTGCATGCACCACAGGGGATATCTTGAGGTTCTATAGGCTAGGGCATGTGAAAGTGCTTGACAACTGTTGGTATGCCAATGAGGTTTATACTGGGAGTGACTGTGGTTGGGAGCATCACAACCCACATGCAGACACAGGGTGCCAGTACTGGCATGCAGGTATGCATTGCTCCATGGGTGTGTAGTGTTTGGCTGTGCAAGATGGCTGTACAAGGATGGGTGAGGGGTGATCCTTGCCATCACGTCACCAGACAATGGTGTGCAGTGCAGTGGTGTAGTGTCTGCAATGTCCCACACAGATGGGTACTGCATTATCTGGCCTGACATCCTGGTTACCAATGTGTAGGGCCATAGCTTTGCAATGCATGCCTTGTCTGTGTTTGATAGTCCTTCACATGGACATTGCCTGGGATGTGTATGTCCCACAATACTGTACAGTGACATGTACAGGTGTACCTGGTTTGGCAGACAAATGTAGTGTACACAGCCTGTTATACCCCGATATGCCAATACTGACCTGGTATGGTGAAACCTGCTTATAGTGAGCAGGTCGGCCCTGCACCTGCATGGATAGTATGATACAGGTATTCTGTAGTGTTAGTGGCATGGGTCTATACAGGGCACATGTGTACAGCATTGTCTGTCCTTAGTGGATCACATTTGATGGCACCACATATGTTGCAGGCATTAAATGTGGAACATAGTGAAGGCACAATGTCTGCATATATGTGCCTATTGTACCGCTGTACTCATGTCCTCTGCAGACCACTGCATTCACACCATGCATACTATCTGTCCTCAATATGCATGTTACTTGCAACATAGTGGGATATCCTAGGCAAGGTTGTATGTGCATGGCACATGGGTGCGGGACATATACTGGGTACTAGTAGGGCTGCATACTTAGTTCACCAGGCCTTTTGCCAGATGTATGGGTATGGCTTGCCAACACAGTGCCATGGCTGACTGACAGCTGTACTCCTGGCTGCATACTTATTTCACCAGGCCTTTTGCCAGATGTATGGGTATGGCTTGCCAACACAGTGCTGTGGCTGACTGACAGCTGTACTCCTGGTGAGGTGGCCAATGTGTCAAAAGATGGATACCATATAGGAAAACTACAAAACCCGCTCCCAAACATGTCCAATGGTAAGACAATCATGGCCACCACTACACAGGCTGTGACAGACAAACATACACTTGCCATGTCCTGTATACAAACCCCTACTGTATCACACTGCAGCAACACACGTTTTGGGCACACACTATGGTGAATATCACAAAGCACTGTACTTGTCTCATGCAGGCAGACACACACAGACACACACACACACACACACACACACACACACACACACACACACACACACACACTTGGCATGTCTGGGATTAGAACACCAACCTAACTACTTTACTACACTACAGCATTACACAGTTACAGAACGCGCTACTGAGATGACTGGGACACAGCACTCCCAGAGGTGTATTTGCAGATGGGTGACATCAGCTGCCTTGCTAACGGTGGGTATAAGAAATGTATGGAGTGTGAGCAGTATAAAAGCATTACTCAGTCCTCAGGCAAATGGACACACACACACACACACACACACACACACACACACACACACACACACAGCACGTGTGGGACTAGAACACCAACCTAACTTCTTTATTACATTTCAGCATTACGCAGTTACAGAACATGCTACCGAGATTACGGGGACACAGCACTCCCAGAGGTGATTTGTAGATGAGTGACATCAATGGAGTGTGAGCAGTATAAAAGCATTACTCAGTCCTCAGGCAAATGGATGCACACACACACACACACACACACACACACACGCACACACACGCACACACGCACACACACACACACACACACACGCACACACACACACACACGGCAAGTGTGGGACTAGAGAACTGACCTAACTACTTTATTACACTACAGCATTATGCAGTTACAGAACATGCTACTGAGATTACTGGGACACAGCACTCCCAGAGGTGTATTTGTAGATGGGTGACATCATCGGCCTTGCTAACGGTGGCTATAATAAATGTATGGAGTGTGGGTAGTCTAAAAGCAATTTACAGTCCACTGGCAAATGGGGACAGACATACACACATACACAGACACACACATACACATGCACACACGCACGCACACACACACACACACACACACACACACACACACACACACACACACACACACACACACACACACACACGCCAGTGGCAGGAACAGAACACCTGCCTATTTATAGATTACTATTACAATACTACATACTTACGAATCACTCCACACAGACTACACATTTCAAGGCTAACATTATGACCTTCTAGGAATGCGGACATCAACAGGGATGCTGGCAGTTAAGATGTACATACCTGTGAACCTGTGTGTTTAAAGTAGGAATCCATCCTGACCTGGAGTATGCCCATCTGTGGAATGGACGTCTACTACCACTATACAGGGTTACAATGGCCATGCCCATACACAGAGGCACATAACTGACACAAGGTGTCACTGGGCATACTCACACACTTAGTAGCACAGGGCTGTTTGGAATGCACTATGTGTCCATCTACACAAGGATATACTGAGCATGCTCATACACTTAGTAGCACAGGGGGCATGCTCACACACTTAGTAGCACAGGGCTGGTTGGAATGCACTACTATGTGTCCATCTACACAAGGATAAACTGGGCATGCTCATACTCCTGGTAGCACAGGGCTGACTGGGATGCACTCTGATGCTAAACACGGAAGGCCACAGTGGCCATGCTATTACAGGTAGACATAAAGAACACATTGTAATGAGCTCTGGTGTTAGTAGTTGTCATTGTTAGCAGGAATGCTGCTCTACATATATTTGACACCGGTCTTTTACACAACATCTGCTGTCATTATGGGATAACATGGTTGATATCAAGGCAGGTCTTTGTCACATATTACATGCATCCATGATTCAAGGGAGTGGGGATATTACTCAAGTCACATCCGCCCACACAGTGCCATTCCAAGGCAGATGTCCTAAACACAGGTTAACTCCCATACACCTACAGGACAACTGCATTGTTTTCTTATGCTAACCAGTGCTAGATGTGTAGTGTCCATATTCACAGCGGGTCACTGTAGATCCAACAATGGGGAGTACTGATGTCTGTGCAGTGAGGAACACCTGGCTGATGGCTCTGTAGTGCACAATAGCACTACCACCATATACCCCAGAACCTAGCACTACCACCATATGCCTCAGAACCAGACATGTGGGCCATAACACAGATACAGACCACTCCAAGTGGTGTACCCACATACATAAAGGCCACTCACATGTACTGACCGGTCCCCCCATGAAAGGCATCACAGATGAGTCATGTGCAGGACACAGTGTCACATGCTGCATTCTAGGATATAAACCTCAGACACCTCCATGCCCTTGGACCACTAACATGCATCCATACATGTCGTATGACATAGAAGAGTACACCACCATGTGGCCCTTGACCTGTGTACTGTACTAAGCTCTACATCAACTGTAGAGAGTACACATGTACTGACACAGTTGAATCATGTGTTATGCAATGCAATGACACCACTGTCTGTGACCAGGTCAGCTGTACACATACCAGGGGACCTCGGTACTTTCCACCATTAGCAGATGACTGTTGCTGTACACCAGTACACACCCTCATGTATGGATATGACACACATGTACCTTCCCTGGGTATGTACATGTCACTCACACACACACACACACACACACACACACACACACACACACACACACACACAAAATATACATGTAAATAGCATAGCTGTTGCTGTCCTTTGTTCAAATAGGTGGCTACAGCCATTACACACATGCACATGAAATGTAAGTCCATGGCTGCTGAGTGCTAACAGTATATAAGGTGTGATATCAACGTTGAGTAACATTCCCTCTGTACTGGTCACCCATTACACTCATCATATCATACAACAATCCATGTGACATGTATGTCATTGCACATGTCAACCAATTGCAATGCCTACAAACATGCCCAAATGTCAAGATTGTAGGACTTACACACCTGTACACGTAGCGTTGTGCATTCAGATAACATGCACGTGCAGTTGCTGATGTATGCAGGTGACATGTATCCTAGTACATCATGCACTTCCAATGCAGCCTCAACATTGCCAACTGTATATGGTGATATGCTGAATATACAGAAAGATGTACCCCTCAAGGGG